>NC_052057.2:110197260-110555260 GCF_903992535.2 Arvicola amphibius | reverse complement strand
AATATAAGGAATTGCCTAACAGTGAATGACACAGAAATGAGAAAGCTCACAAAAAGCTACCATGAGCAGCCATATACCATCAAGTTGTATAACCTAGAAGAAATGGAAATTCCTAGAACTACATAACTTACTAAAACTAGATCATGAAAAAGAAAAATCCTAAACAAAGTTGTAATGGTACAGAGATTGAATCAGCATTGAAACAGGCAAAGCCCAGCTCCCAGAGACTTCACTACTGATTTCTGCCAACCGGTTAGGAAGGTTAGGAAATCACCAATACGAGTTGTCTTCAGAATCTCCCAAACACTGAAGCCACAATAGCACTTTCCATTCATTCAAGTGGCTGAAGTCACACATCCCCCCATGTCAAAGTCAGACAGTACAAATGGTAAAACAAAAGGCCACTGTTTGTGGCCAAGATCCCCACCAACATCCCAGTAAAGGAGCAGCAAGTCAATCCAGCAACAAAATGAAAGGAATCCAGGGGGCCTTATTTCCAAGATGCCAGAGTAGTTCAATACATGAAAATCAGTCTGTTTCTTAGTCCACACTAATAAAGAATAAATTTAAAAAAGATATGATTATCTTGGTAAATGTAAAATAAATTTTTTGACAAAGCACAGTATATTTTATGAAAAATCTCAGCAAACTGGGGACTGGAAGAAAATGCTTCAACAACAACAACAACAAAAAAAGAAGCCCTGGTAAAAACCCAGAATCTTTTTGTTTACTATCAAGAGTAAGGCAAGGATGTCAGCTCTCAGCACTTCTGTTTAACACAGTGCTGGAAGTAAAAGGCATCCAAATTGGAAAGGAAGAAATCAATTATCCCTCCTGGCAGAACAAACAGTTTTATACACATGAGAAAGACTCTATCTTTAAAAATAGAACTAATAAATGAATTCAATAAAGTTGTAGCAAAAAATATATCAAAATAGAAAGAAAATCAGTTAAGTTTCTAACCACTAAAGTCAAATTATTGACAAAGGAGCGAAAGAAAACAGTTTTTCACAGTAACAAAAAGAGTATGAGGCTTTGCTAAGAAAGGACCTATCTGAGAAGCCCAAACCACTGGCGCTGAGATGAAACGGCAAAATAGAAGGACCCCGTGCATCTGCTGGACAGAGAAACAAAATCGTGTTAGAATGTCCATTCAACCCACTGACTCTCTAAAATTCCCCAAGCCCTTTTTTTGTTTGTTTGTTTGGTTGGTTGGTTTGGTTTTTGTTACTGTTTTTTATGACAAGGAGTGCATTAGAAACAGTGTTTCTCTGTGTAGTCCTGCATGTCTTGGAACTTGCTTTGTTGGCCAGGCTGGCATCGAACTCATGAGATCTGCCCGTCTCTTCCTCCTTAGTGCTGGATTAAAGGTTGTGCCACCACCGCCCAGCAAGACTTTTTAAGATAGAAATAAACCTTAAACCAGGTGGTAGTGCACGCCTTTAATCCCAGAACTTGGAAAGTAGAGACAGGTGGATCTTGGTGAGTTTGAGGCCAGCCTGGTCTACAGAAGGAGTTCCAGGACAAGCTCCAAAGCTATACAGAAACCCTGTCTTAAAAAATAAAAAAAAAAAAAAACAGAAGAAGAAAAGAAGAAGAAGAAGAGGAAGAGGAAGAGGAGAAAGAAACCTTAAAATTCAAGCGGAAATAGCAAAGCCAAGCCAGTCCTGAAGAAGAATAGCAAAGCAAGGGCAAATACAAATTTTGTGTCATGGAAAGATGCCAGGATATGACAGTACTAGGACATTCCTGGCAGATGCATAGACCAGTGGAGCAAAATACTCCAGTAAAAAAATGTTTGCACCTATAGCAAGCTGACCTTTTACAGAGTGAAAAGACTGTAACTGGGAACAAGAGTCTTCACAACAAATACTGCTGGGAACTTGATTATATCAATGAAAAAGAATCAAATTGAATCCTCCCATTGTATATGACAATTGACTCCAAAAATATTAAAGTCTCACACATCACTGCAATCTTGAAGTGCTGGGAGAAAAGCTTTGGCACAGGTCTTAGCACTAATTTTCATGAATATGACCCCAAAAAGTATAGGCAAGAAATAAAAAAAATTAACAAATTCTTGCATAGCAATATATATGTTTTCCATATATATATATATATATATATATATATATATATATATATATATATATATATATATATATGAAAAGACAAGCTTAGGAAAAATGGGATGTATTTTATGTAAGAAATAACTGTGTTAATTGCCTTTTTGAAAAGGTCTAATAATTGGAAGAGACTTTTCTCCAAAGAGCTGTTCGAATATCCAGTACAGTACATAGATCAAAACATAGCCACTGTCTATGGAACTGGAGAAAGAAATTTGCTAGGTTGTATTTGGGCTACATATGTAAGGATACCTATTAATTTTAAAAGAAGGATACATATTGGCAAGAGTGAGGGAAACTGGAACATTTTACATGTGACTACAAAATAGTATGGCTGCTAAGGAAAGTGGTATAGAAGCTATGTAAAAATTAGAGCTAAGGCACATGCCATGGCTCACTGATGACAACACGTGCCTAACTTAAGTGAAACCCTCAATCCCCAGACACTGAACAAAAGTTTCTGTTTTATGGCATGGTGGTATTCTGCAATCCTAGCACTGGGGAGGTTAAGGAGAAAGAGCCTAAGTTCCAGCCTGGCCCAGGGTATATAGAAAGTTTGAGGCAAGTTCCAGGACAGCCAGGGCTACATAGTGAAACCTTGCCTCAAACAAAGAAAAATTAAAAAGAGTTATCAAACCAACTCCCAGTTCCACTTCTGGGTACACAGTATACCCATCCCCAAAGGAATGAAAATCATAGTTTTGAAAATGTGTCTGTCCTTCCAAGCTAATTATAGAATTATTCAAAAAAAAGCAAGAGCTAGGAATGATCTAAAAAGTCAGATACAGAAAGACCAGTATTGCATGACTCCATTGTATTGGACCTATGTTAGATGACTCCAGAGTATCAGACCTAGTCAAATTCATGGAAATCAGAGTATTGAAGTGGTAACTACTAAGGGCTTTGAGACAGCGAGAAGTTCAGTTGAGTGAGCAGAGTTAAGTCCTAGGGGTCTGCTGTACTTCGCTGTCATGACATCGACAATTACTTGACACGTGAAATTTGCTAAAAGGATATGTTTTGTATTAAGTTCTTGTACCACAGCAAAGTTACTTCCTCTCAAAAATAAATATTTTCCCCAATTTGCAAAATGACCAAACATCCCCCTCTCCTGGCTAGTACAAGTAACTGCTACTTCTTCATAAAGACAGTTGAATCTGTCCCTTCCCATTTTCTAAGAAAATAAGCTTTAGCTATTCAATTACAAAAATGCACCTGCTTCCAGATAGTGCCAGCCTTAGCTCACATCCTGATAACACAAAACAATTACCCATTTCTTCTCAAGCTCTCGTCGGTGCAAAGAGAAATAACTTCAGTCTTCATCCTGGGCTGCATTCCTGGGGTCTGACATTTCCCAGTAGGCTGGTTGCCTTTTATCATGAATTGTGAAGCAGGAAAAACCATCTCTTATCACTTTTCATATAAGTTAGTAAAATATTCCAGTATCATCTTTGGAACCTTCGTGTAGTATAAATATTATTGAAAATGGGAAGCAACACCACGGTTTAAGTCACAGTGACTTCCTGAGGACTGCACAGTGGGTGCAAGTGGGTTCTTCCTCAGCACACATGTGGTGTTAAAAATGACGCTGAAACTCAGACTTGCCTTGCTTCTCAGGAGGAGGGGCAGAATGTGCAGGCATGATTTGTAGAAGTTCACAGAATCTATATAGAAAACCTTACCCTGTGGCTGACAGTTGGTAAAGGTGCTCGCCACACAAGCCTGAGGACCTGAGCTCAATCCCTGAAACCAACTTGAAGGTGGGATGGAAGAACTGATTTCACAATAGTTGTCTTCTAACTTACACACAAGTGACACACATGTGCATGCACACGCACACACACACAAATAATTAAACTTTTAAAAAGTCAATAATGTCTATCTTTCTTTTTCTAAAAAGCAACATTAGTCCTTGGCAATTCTGAGAGATCGTCTAGCTTACACGGACACTCACCTTTGCCCCTGGGGTAGCCACTCTGTAGCCATCTGGCTGGCTAGCGTGTCTTTAAGCTATCAGAGCCTCTCTCAGGACTCATTAGTTTTGGCTATAAATATATTTCTCAAGATTTCCTTTATTTTGACATCTAAAACTTTGTGTGATTTGCTGTCAGATCCGATTAGACATTTTAAGTCTGGCTTACGGTAGGGCTGTTAACGAACTTGTTTCAGGAGTAAATTGACAGTTCTGCCCTTTTCCTATTCACCACTGTGTTATAAATATTTGCCATTATCATTAAGTCATGATTTTTTGTAGGAATCTTTTAAATTCTCTAATTCATTTTGCAAAATTGGTTTAGTTGATACCAGATGGTGTAATCTGCATGCACTTTTGACTCGGTTCAATCGATGTGTAACGTCACAGACACCCTACTGACCTGGGGAATGTGGGTCCTCCCACATCCTCTCTGCAGGCCCAAGCTGTGCTCACAGATCTGTCAAATGGACTAGGGCACCTCATTTCCCTTAATTATGACGTACAGGTACAGGTCACTAGTGATATTTTCTGTGTGTTCCCAAACAGGTTGAGTAATACATCTCATGGCATCTTTACCGAAGGGTTAGTGTTGGTGTTATTGTTTTATTTTGTTTCTTTTCTTCAACACACACTACAGTAAAAGTCAGTGAAAATGATTGCCTAGGATAACATAGTATTTCCTTTTAAGATTTCTTTTTTTCGCCCCATTATGTGTATGTGTGAGTGTTCATAACGGTCAAAAGAGGACATAGGATCCCCCAAAGCTGGAGTTATAGGTGGCTGTGAACAACCCAGTGAGAACATACTAGATAGCAAATTCAGTCCTCATCGGGAGTTGCTCTTAACCTCTGAGTCAGCGGTTCCCAACTTTCCTAATGCTGTGACCCTTTAATACAGTTCATCATGTTGTGGTGACCCCAATCAAAGAATTAATTGCTAATTCATAGCTGCAATTTTGCCACTGCTATGAATTATAATATAAATATCTATACTTTGAAACAGTCTTAGGTAACTCAAAAGGGGTTGGGACCCTCAGATTGAGAATCAGTGCTCTGAACCATCTCTCCAGCCCCATTAAGACTAAACATATAATACATAGCTATATATATTAGAGGGAGAGGATCTAGCTCCCATGTGTGAGGTCTTGGATTTAATCCCCACAAAAAGTTAATTAATTAATCAATCAATTAAGTAATGTATTAGTCTCATTTCCATTGCCAATAATATCACCACAATCTGAGAGAGATGTAACGTGAGCATGAGTGTGTATAAGCATGTGTTACACTCTTCCCCACTGTGCTCCAGCCCCATCCAGCTGTTTTTAAACATGAAGCAAACATTTCCATTAGGTTCCACTGCAGTGTTCTTTGGAGCTGCACTCCCTCTTTCCAGACTTGAGGTGCCCAGTCTCAGCTATACATCAGCAACTGGGTTTGAGGTGCCCAGCTGCAGGGAAGGGGGGCTGACTTTGGCAAAGGGTCACTATGGCCCAGGTCTTTCCAGACCCCTTTTCAGACACAGAGTATGTTAGACCCCCTTTTCATGAGCAGGCGCATGTAGATCATACAAGCTGTACTCAGAAGCTCACCTTTGCTAACACATGTGCCTTATCAACAGTTAGTGACTGTCGATTGGAGCAACTGTGGCTACTATGGGCAAAGCTGTGAGTCATGCCTGCCTTGTCTCTAAGACCAACTGACTTCTGCTCCCACGCTTTCTTTTCTTTCTTTCTTTCTTTCTTTCTTTCTTTCTTTCTTTCTTTCTTTCTTTCTTCCTTCCTTCGTGTCTTCCTTCCTTCCTGTCTTCCTTCCTTCCTTCCTTGCTTTCTTCCTTCCATTTTTTTTCCTTTCTTTTTTGTTATTTGTTTTTTGAGAAGCAGTCTCTCTATGCAATTCTGGCTAGCCTCTGACTCACAGGGATCTGCCTGTCTCTGCTTACTGAGTGCTTGGAATAAGACTTGCACCACAACACCTAGTAACAGTTTTCTTTCTTTTTGGTAGTTTTTCATTTGTTTTAAAAACAAAACAGGGAAAGCGAGATGACCCAGCCAGCAAAGACACTTGCCATTCAAGTCTGATCCCTAAAACCCACATAAAGAGAAAAGAAGAAACCCAGTTTTACAAAGTTGTCTTCTTACCTCTGTCCCCATACTGTGACACAGGAACCCACATACAAATATCACATGGATGCACATACATGCACACGCACACACACGCACACATATACACAACACAATACACACAGAGACAGACACACATAAATAATTAATAAAATTACAAATTCTGCTGAAATGACATATACATCAAGATAAATTTCCAAAATTGTGGAAAACAAAAAGTCATCAACCTCAAACTTCTTAATAATTTAGTGACAAATGATGCATTTTTTCTGTCAATTTTTATTAAAAAATAAATTTACTTAATTTTAAACTAAAATCCATAAACTTTTCTGCTTTTTAAAACAGAAAAGAATAAATAAATAAGCAAATAAACAAATAAAACAGACAAGATTAGTGGAGCTTGGAATGTGTTTCAGCTGGTGGAAGGCTTAGCTAGAAGGCACAAAGCCCTGGGTTTGAACCTGAGTGAGGCGTAATGGTGCCCAGTGGCACATGAAGAAGTTTAAGGACTTTGTTATGACTTAACTCAATGATCTAGAATCACCTAGATCAGCCTCGGGGCATGTCTGTGGGAACTGTCTTTATGATGTTAACTGAAGTGGGGTAACCCATCCTCTTGAGTGGCACCATTTCCTAGGCTGGGATCCTGGACTCTGTGTGTGTGTGTACTATATACATAATTAATATTATATATATATATAATATATATATAATATATATATTATATATATATTATATATATATATATATATAAAGAGAAAGAAGAGAAGTGAGCTGAGCCCAAGAATTTATTACTCTCTGCTTCTTGTCTTTAGATGTGGTGGGACCAGTGACCTCAAGGTCCTGTTGCTATGACTTCCCCCACTTTGAACTATGAGGCAAAATAAGTAAATGTATTCTCTCTTAAATTGCTTCTGTTTTTGGCAGGGATCTCCTTCGCCACGCACAACATAGGTAATAACTAAGGCAATCATCCTTCATTCCTTATTGAATTTCATGCCAGTCTGGACTCATAATAGCATGATACCCACTCTCAAAAAGTATAAAGACAAAATATTTAATAAAAGTAGAAGGCTAAAATGGATAATAAATTCACAAATGTGTGAATGTAGCAAGTTAAAAATATGAATTCACTATGTGTTGTAAAACTTACAAAACTCTGGGAATTAAACTCATAAAAGAAACCTCACATGCACATTCTATTGATAATAAGTTATCAAGAAGCTAACCTTACTTAAGGAACTATATGTATAGAGGGGATGTGGAAGGTGCAATGGGAAGCAGGAGGAGAAGCTGCAGTTGGGATATAAAATAAATGAAAAAAAATTAAAAAAAGGTAGAGATAGGAATGTCAGAAATTTAATCCCAGAACTGGTTGGACAGATATTCAAAGCCAACCTGAGGTAGGTGAACCCTGATTTGAAAGAAAGAAAGAAAAAAGAAAGAAAGAAAGAAAGAAAGAAAGAAAGAAAGAAAGAAAGAAAAAGAAAGAAAGATCGAAACACTTACTTATATTAAAAGAAAAAAAGGAAGTATTATGGAGAGACTAGAAAGACAGCTTGTATGATAAGAGCACTTGTTCTTGCAGAGGACCCAGGTTTGGTCCCCAGCACCTACATCAGTGAGTCCAGAGTCACCTGCTAGTCCAGCCACAAAGAATCCAACCCCTTCTTCCTGCTTCTAAGAGCACTAGCATGCATATAGTGTACATATATACATGTAGATTATATATATATATATGCATATATATATGCATGCATACATTCATACATACACTTTAAACAAAAACCTCCTGCTAACTTCACCTCTATGACATCCATTCATCTTTTCTTTTGGCCTCCATAGGCAATACACTCACCTGGCAGACACACACACACACACACACACAGGGGTAAGAGGAGGACAAATTTAAAAATTAAAATAATTTTTAAAAGACAAAGCGCTACCCATCACAACCACCATAAAAAAAAAATAGAAGCTTCCAAAAAATACCATTCAGACTTGTGAAAACTTGATTCACGAATTTAGACACTCACCCAAGGCTCTCCACCACTTTGAGTTTCGCCACACAATTTCAACCAACTGGTTATCAAAAACAAATGTTTTAAATTTGTTTGAGTAGTGCTTGGTGATATATGCCTTCTTCTCAGCACTTGGGAAGCTAGGGCAGGAGGATTTCAAGTTCAGGGCAGACCAAGCTATATAGTAAAACTCTACCTTAGAAAGCAAACCTGACTCAACATTTTTCCCTTGTCATTGTGGTCTAAAGTGTACATGAGGAGGGAGTATCTACATTTACCGAAGGACTTGAATCCAGATCTTAGAATGGTAATGAAGGGAACAGTGGATAAAGCAAGAAACAGCCATGCACAAGCATAGCTGTTTCTCATGCTGTTCTGGTGATTGGACGCTCTACAAAAGGCAGGTAAGGACTGTCTTTAATGCTTAGGACTAAGTGACATTTTATGCTTTTGAAATGAAAATCGTCTATTTAAATATGTTCTGAATCTTCCATTATAGTAAAATTAAATTTGTTGGTCAGTAAATTTTGTATTTTAAATTTAAACAATGTTTAAAATTTAAGGTCCTCATTCACTCCTTAAATTGCCTCAGGTTAACTGGTCTATCATCTAGCCATCCAATTCCAAGGACAATCAAACCTACCAAGGGTTCTGAATTTGGAGATGGACATCAAGTGCCCAGTGTCCTGGTTCTGTGGGGACTATTTCACACACATCCACCCAGTTGTATCAATCTTCTTTGGGGCTTCTGAGTCCCCTAGGACTTTCCACAATATTATTCTTTAACTCATTGCCATTTCCTTCCTCTCTGAAGGACTCTAAGACAAGCCTTAGATTTGTCACCATTTATGACTGTATTGAAGTAACCTATAAAGAACTGCATTATTAATATATAAAATCTCTCAACCAATTTTCCTTTCCTGAGCAGTTCTCCTTTCAGAGAGACTTCCTGATGTGGCGTGGGACCCAAAGAAGCTTTGTTTTTTATGAAGAGCCTAAGTGACCTCAATTTATCATTTTTATTGCCTAGCAACTATACCTTTGAAGTCAAGAGAATACTAATTAAATGAGAATACTAACGGTATAATTTTCAATCATTACTTGACTCTGGGATATTTCTAAGTGTTAAAATACAGTTCAATTTATTAGGTTATAATTATGCTAATTATACTAATTTAGTAAATTAATTATCAACATATCATAAAATATTTTAGATGGCTTAAAAGCAAGCCTGCGAATGTAAAATTGACGCTGGGGCTGGGACTGTAGCTCAGCTCAAAAGGCGTCGACCCGCCATGTACAAAGTCCTGTATTCCATCCCCAGCACCATGAAATAAAATAATTGCCTATTGATTTCCTTTCAACAAATATTTAACCTGAAGATAATCCTGAGGAATCTATCTGACAGATCCCAAAGTAGAAAATAACTGGTGTGGACCTTACACAAAATCAATGTTGTAAGAGATAAAGGCAGAGTGGGAGGGAGCTAAGGAAAGGGACACAGAAAAACCCAAGCTCACAATTATATTAAAAGCACAAAAGGCTAAGGATAAACAAAATAATCCTGAACAAAAGTAATTGTGCAGAGATCACCACATTTGATTTCAAGGTATCCTACATGGTATTGCAAGGAGGTAAACACACACGCACGCACGCACGCACACACACACACACACACACACACACACACACGCACGCACCAATGGAATAGAATGGAGAGTCATAACTCCGCACAACTACAGCTTCTTGCTCTTTGACAAGTGCAGTAGAAAACAGGCAACGTCTTCAGCAAATGGTACTGGGAAGAAGAAAAAAAACTAGATTTCTATCTAGTGCAAAACTCAGCTCCAAGTACTTCAAAACAGAACTTCACACTTTGAAAGTACTACAAGAAAGAATATGCGGTGCACTTCAAGACATAGGTACAGAAGAGGTCTTTTAGAATAGGGGCTCCCTGGGCTCAGGAAATAAGACCAGCAACTGACAAATGGCATCTCATGAAAATAGAACCTGTGGACAGCACAGGAAACTACCAATCAAATGAAGAGACAGCACAAGGGAGAGGAGAGACTCCTTGCCGGTTATACAACTGACAGAGGATTAGTGTCTAGAATATATAAAGTATTTAAAAAATTAAAACATAAAACATCATGAAAACAAGGTTCTCAGTTAAAATATGGGCGATAGAACTGAACAGACAGTTCTCAGAAGAAACAAATCAAATGGCTAGTAAATATTTTTAAAGGTGTTCACCATCCTTAGCCATCGGGGTTAAAATAATCTTAGGATTCCACCTCATCCCACCTAGAACAGGTACCATCCAGAACATAATGAGGTCCGGAGAGATGCTTGGTGGTTAAGAGCACTGGATGCTTTTCCAGGAGACCAGGGTTCGGCTACTGGTGGATCACAGCTGTAACTGAAGACCAAGGGTTCTGGTGCTCTCCTTTGGCCTCCTCAGGAATCTTCTGCACAGGAACACAGACACACATGCAAACAAAACACTTATATGATGTGGGACGTCCTTCTGTATATGTGTTGCTTCTACTGGCTGATGAATTAAACTGTTTTAGTCAACGTCTTAGCCGAGTAAAGTCAGGCAGGAAATCTGAACAGAGATACGGAGAAAAGGTAGGCAGAGTCAGAGATACACCATGTAGCTGATGGAGGAGGCAGGCAGCACGTAGCTGCTCAAGAAGAAGGAGGTAACAAACCACAAACCTCATAGTAAAATACAAAATAATAGAAATAGGTTAATTTAAGATGTAAGAGTTAGGTAGGAACACACTTAAGCTATTGGTCAAACAGTGTTGCAATTAATATAGTTTATGTGTGATTATTTGGGTCTGGGCATGTGGGAAACAAAAGGGCAGTCTCTGTTTACAAATGGCACCAATGTGGGCCAACTACATCCACATAAAACCTGAGAGAGCATGGGAAGGAATTACACACACACACACACACACACACACACACACACACACACACAGAGTTAAGCATGACTTCTTGGTAGCAGCATTTTCTCTGGCGGGCTGTTTGCTAGAGGCAAGCCTTTAATAGAAGTCTTCCTGATTCAGCATTGGCAGCAAAAACTTCACCACTCCTTTAAGAACCTGCATCCTGGTTACTACTGGTCCTGGTACAGAACACTTAAATGGGGTTTGTAATCAGAGTGCTACAAATTGCTTAATGGTGACATAGACCCGCTGCATCCCTGGAGCTGGGATGGTAAGCATGGCTCTCAGAGCTGGCAGTGATCCACAATGTTGGACTGGGCAGGGCTGAAAGGCAAAGCAGCTTTGGTACTAACCAGTTTAGCATTTTAAGAAGCATTCTGTGGTCAAAAAAGGATTTCAGATACACAATAGGACAGATTCAGACAAAAAAGAACTCTCAACAAGACACAGAATGTTTTAAAAATGTACATAGGCTTGAGAGAGAGGAAAAATAGCATATACAGTTATAGAACAGTGAAAGTAATATAAAAGAATGCAGATAGTCATAGATTAAAGAAGTAGAGATAATAAAATAAATATTAAAAAGTAATGGAGAAAAGCTATTGACCAAACAGTGATGTAATTAATAGTTTCTGTGTGATTATTCAGGTCTGGGTGGCTAGAAAATGACCGGGCAGTTTCAGTTTACACTTATACCCATAAAATAATTAATTTTAAAATATACTTAAAAATGATAACAAAAGTTGTCCAAAAATTGAGTAAAGAAGAATGATTAAATACTGCTGGTAAGAGTACAGAAAGGTATGGTCATTGTGGAAGCCAGTATGTAGGTTTCCCAATCAACTGCTGTATGATCAATCCAGCTTTTCTGAAAGGACGTGTGAAGACTGGCAGCTTGAGCACTTAGAAGGTAAAGTGTGCAGTTTAGGCGCAATGGGCAGATCTGGGTTGCAGTAATTGTGGGGTTCAGTCATACAAATAATATTGACTTACCTCCAATTTGTTATTATTCTACTTTATTCTATGAAGTTTTCTTGTTCCACCTGTTTGTGAAGAGCGGTGTCTTTAGTAGGTAAGAAGCACAATATATCTAGGAAATTTACCAAAAATAATTGACTTAAAGCCACGCTTACTGATGATTTTCCTTATTGGAGCAGAGGCAGAAAAGGGAGCTTGTTCTATATTAGCAAAAATTAAACTGTGATTTAAAGACATTAATTTGTTTCATCAGATGTACACATATGATTAAAATGCACCATTGCTGCGATTATAATGCAATCAGTGAATTATTCAGCTGCAATCAACATGTAAACATGTCCTATGTGTTTGCAGAAGTCTCTTCATCTCACTGCTTTACCTAGAGCTATAAATAGTTTTTAATAGATAAATGGTTTCATATTCCCTCGTGGTTACATCTTTTTTCGCCCTTTTAATTTGTTAAGGGAAAGAAAATGAGCAGTCCATTATTATGGAATGTTTTCTTAATGTAATTTAAAAAGGCATACAAATCTGGAGTTATAGCTATGACATAAAGTTTGTTTAACTAAAAGGATAAAAATTGTTAAGCATATTTTAAAAAAATATTTTATGCATATGAATATTTAGTTGTTTAGTTGCATATCGGTTTGAATGCCACATGCTTGGCTGGTGACCATGGAAGGCTAGAAGTGGAGTTACATAGAGTTGTGAGCTACCATGTGGGTGGATGGGTCTAAGCAGAAGAGAGAGAGAGACACACACAGAGAGAGAGACAGAGAGACAGAGAGAGAGAGGGAGACAGAGAGGTAGAGGGAGAAAGAGAGGGAAAGGGAGAGAGACAGAGAGAGAGAGAGAGAGAGAGACCAGGTTGTGATGGTACAGGCTTTATAGGGGTGTCTTAGGGTTTCTATTGTGGTGAAGAGACACTGTGACCAGGACAACTCTTATAAAGGCAAACATTTAGCTGTAGTGGCTTCCTTTTTTTAGAGGTATCCATTATCATCATGGTAAGACATGGTAGCGTGCAGACAGACATGGTGCTGGCTACATTTTGATCAGAAGGCAGCAGGAAGTGGGCTGTGATACTACTTGGGGTAGTTTGAACTTAGGAGATCTCAAAGTCCAACCCCACAGTGACACACTTCCTCCAACAAGGCCATATCTCCTTACAGCACCACTCCTTTTGGGAGCCTTTTTCTTTCAAACCATCTCAAGAGGGTATGTACCACGTACACAGCAAAACTATAGTACATTGAAAACATATCACATTTGCTTTTGGTGATGATGAGGTCTGTTGGTGCTGAGTCACTGAAGGTAGGGTGGGGGTAGGGAGCACGTGGTTTTAGAACGTGTACCTATCTAAGACCCAGCCATGACAAGCTCAAGAGAGGCCTGGGTCTCTGTAATTTTCCCTAAGGCAAGACCTGGTTGCAAGAAAGACCATAAACTGAGACTACGCAGGCTCCACCCAGGAACAGACCATCTAAAGGAAATTCCTAATGTTCCAACCATTGTAGATAGGATCACCTGCCAGCATGCACCCAACACTTTTCACCAGGACACCCCTAGACAATGTCAGCCACTCAGGGGTCCTAAACCTTAGAAATGTCTCACCCCCACCTTTACTACTATAAAAACCCAACTCTAATTGAGTTCAGGGATCTCCTATCACTCTAACACATTGGACACACGGAGAAAACGAGTTTCCAAACTTGTGTAAGAATAAAGGCTCTTTGCTTTTACATACAGGACTTGGTCTCCTGGTTGGTTTGGGGGGTTTCTGTGATCTGGGCATAATACCTACAAATGCAAAGGTAAACAGAAGATATTAAAATTATTAAATAAAATAAAAGCATTAAGCAACCACCATTACGTAAAATTAAATTTCAACTTAAATTTTAGAGGTTAACATACGTAAAGAACTAAAAACAATATTAACTATAAACTAAACACACACAGGGGAAACAATCCAGCTATGAGTTGGAAGCAGAAGGATCAGAAGTTCAAGATCATCCTCAGCTGTGTTGACAATACATTTCCACAAACAAAAATACTTTTCCTTCAGTATTGTCCCTGAATTTGCAGTATGTGCCACAAGGTGGCAGTGGATCTCTTGCTTTATATAACGCCATTGAATGAAATAAGAACCTGAAAGCTCCAAGGTATGGTTGAAGACAAGGTTTTCGTTGTAGATATCAGGGAGAATATACTCAGAGGCAGCTAAAAAAGGGGCTGGGTGAGAAAGGAAAAGGAGAGAAGGCCAAGAGAAGAGACCAAGAGCTGGAAGCTGAGGATCAAAAGAAGCAACAGTGAGCCAAGAGAACAAGGAGAGAAGCCAAGAGAGAAAGTACCCTGAGAGAGCATGACCAAAATGGCAGATTTTTATAGGAATCAGAAGATGGGGAAAGAGAAGAGAAACCCCTGTACTAGAGAGATTAAGGATAGCAGTTAAGGGTGAGGAGAGCAGGGAGGAGCCACAAGTACTGACTGAGTGAGCACAGAAGTCAGCATCTGCTTTGGTATGCTAAAATGCACCATTTGTCCTGGGTTTATTTTGGGACCTGACAGCCATCATTTTCAAATCCATAGGAAGGATTAGCAAGCATCTCCACTCAAGTTAAAATGGAATATAAGATTTCTTAAAACAGCAGCCTATACACCAGCTCTTGGAAGACAGGGAGAAAGAGCAGGAATTCCAAGTCTCCCTTTGTTATTTACACATTGGAGGCTAGCCTGGGCCCCATAAGCCACTGTTTCAAAAAGCAAAGAAAAAGGCATATTAAAGCGGGGGTGGGGGTTTAATTCGGTCCTCTTCTCGATAGTTCTAAGCAATACAATACTGTATTCTCTTAGGGCACTTTCTTCATGGAGCCAAATCTATCAACTCTCCATTTGTCTCCTGTATTTCAGATCCCACTGGAGAAATTTTGCTATTCTACCCATGGAACCCAAGACTTTACACTTATTAAGCAAATTCTTTACCAAGACTGCGCTTCCAACCCCAAAGCTGTATTTGTATTGCTTTAACTTTTTTAATGTTCCCTTTGGTGATGCATACTACGTATGGGACCCAGGACCTCATGCATGCCAAGCGAGCTCTCTCCAGATGAAGGACAAGCCAGAAATCTTCCTGAAATAATTTAATCAGCTGTGTATGGAATATTCATATGTTCCAAGAGCACCCGTGTGTGTTAAAATTGCAATGACAGGCTGGAGAAATAACTCAGAGCCTGCAAGCAGTGGCTGTTTCTTACAGTAGACCCTGCTTTAGGTCCCAGCACCAACATCACAATCATTCTTAAATCTACTTCCTGGGGATTCAGCTCCCTCTTCTAGCTCCTTGGGCACCAGACACAACATAGTGCTTGCACATACATGAAAACAAAATGTACATACACATAAGATAAAAATAAATAACTATTTTTTAAAAGTTAATTTAAGTCATGCAACGGGAAGAAAGTAGGTAGGAATGATATGTGGCACTGGCCATGTAACTAAGGTATTTCAGGAGCATGAAGCAAGTGGTTTCACCTGCCTTATGTCAAAATACATGTGAACCAATTACTGTAATATCCACGGTGCCCTGTTATCTTGGTTTCAGCTATTCTACCTGCAAAATCAGTGTGTTACCTATCTCCTAGGGTTGTTATATGGATGAGATTTTACCTGAAATTGCTCATTTTGTACTCATCAGCGCTCAACCAGCTTTAGTCAATATACTAGACTTGCCACTATCTAATGGATTTTGGGCTGTCTTAGCCCCCAAGGTTGTCTTAAGCACTAAATTAGCCTGAGAAGTGGTGAACTACAGTGTTGTGGGATATTGATACACTGTGTGTTGATGTATTTGCTATGATGGTGTTATTCAATAATTTTTATTCAATAATTTTACTTTGACAAATAAACTAGTCAGATAGTAAAGAAGTAGTTAAAATTCTTTTTTGTCAATAGAGTAACTAAAATCTTAAGACAGAAAGCAAAAAGCATATGTAAATAGTCTTAGTCTACATGCTATTTGTTTGATCACTATCTCAAATATAATTGTGCAGATGGTCTAATGAAATCCCTTTTGGATGGGAAATGAAATTGGCTCTCAACACATGATGACACGGGCTCCAGGAACGCCTCGTGATCAGCTGGCCTCGGTTGGAATGACCCTCTAGGCTCTCATATTCTTGTAACCTAAAGTTGAATCTCAGCTTTCCTTTAGTAACTAACATGCTATAAGAGAAAAATGATTTTATCTTTTAAAAAAATGTGTGTGGGGCTGGAGAGATGGTTCAGAGGTTAAGAGTGTTGACTGTTCTTCCAGAGGTCCTGAGTTCAATTCCCAGCAACCACAGTGGCTCACAACCATCTGTAATGAGATCTGGTGCTCTCTTCTGACCTGCAGGCATACACGCAGGCAGAATACTCTATACATAATAAATAAATAAATCTCTTTTTTTAAAAAAGTGTGTGTGTGTCTACATGTGCGATGTGCTCACACATGATACACATGGGAGGATCAGAGGACAACATGTGGGAGTTGGTTTTCTTCTTCAACCATGTGGATCTGGGGTGTTGAACTGTAACCAGGCTTGGAAGGAAGTGCCTTTGCCTACTAAGCCATCTTGACCACACAGATTGTGTGTTTTATCAGGATAATTGCTTATAGTTTCTAATGAATATCAGACTTCTAATTAGAAACTTAGAAAGTCAAAGTTTATTGAAAAATCTGTCTCTCTCTAGCTTTATGGAGCTGTTTTACAAGCACTAAAATTTAAACAGTTCATTCTTCAATTTGATGTAACTGACCTTCTGAGTATTCAATAACCATACATGGAAGCAAAGTCAATTAGTACGTAGGATTAAAAGGATAGCCAGGAGGCAGGAAATAGCTCAGTAGTTCGGAGTGCAGACTTCTCTTGCAGAATATTCAAGTTTGGTAACCAGCCTCGATGTTGCGTAGCTCACAATTTCTTATAACTCCAGATTCAGAAAATCTAACAATTCTAGTCTCTGATGGTACCTGCATATTTGTTCTCCTTAACAGACACTAACATATGCACAGACACATGATTAAAAATAAAGTAAACTTAAAAAACTAAGAGGAGAAAGAGTTGGCTAGATCATCCCTTGACAGCAGGACGTTACTTGTTTAAAGTTGCCCAAGTAGAACCAGGACTTCTAAAGCAAAACTTCATGGTACCAAGATGCTGCCTTTTTCATTCTCAAAAGTAAGCAGAGGCCAAATGATGACAATGCTCAGTGACATCCATCTTGTTAAAAACGCTGCTGTGCAGTTGAGGATCTCAAGGACAGAGGACGGTGTAGGACATTGTATTTGAACAATCAGCTCTCTAGGTTGCACCTTCTATAACCCGCACACACTCACTTACCATGAGGCTGTTGGCTTTAAACATTGGAGATTTCTTTGCCCCTAAAGCTAAATAAAAGAAGTGCATTGTGTTGTCTTTTACAATAATGTTTTGATCATTTTCCCCAAAGTTCCGAATCATAAAGCTTACACTTTAGAATTCAGTAACTTCTACTTATTTAAGATAGACCCTTGATTTTTAAAATATAAGGCTGGCATTCCACTCTCTTTTTAGACCATTGTGTTTTTTTGTTTTTTGTTTTTTTTTTTTTTTTTTTTTTTTTTTTTTTTTTTTTTTTTGGTTTTTCAAGACAGAGTTTCTCTGCAGCTTTTTTAGAGCCTGTCCTGGACCTAGCACTTGTAGACCAGGCTGGCCTCGAACTCACAGAGATCCGCCTGCCTCTGCCTCCCGAGTGCTGGGATCAAAGGCGTGCGCCACCACCGCCCGGCTAGACCATTGTGTTTTAAATGCTGTTTAAGACTACCTCATCGAAGATTGACCAAAGAAATGGTAAGAAGTGAGAATGTGGGTGCTGTGCTATCATTTTGCTTTATAGATAATTTAATTTAGCGTGTCCTTTGACATCTGTTGATTTTAATAGTGTTGGTGCCAGCTACGATGAGGGCATTTTGAAACCAGTTGTTTAGAGAGATTCTTGTTCTGAAAGCTATTGACTATTTTAAATGCAGACATGTCCTTTTTCCATTAAAAAGAAACCAGAGGCTTCAAAGTAGATGTTAAAAGGCTGCTGAAGTATTCCATAAATAAGTAAATAAACTACTGCATTGCATTTGCTGGAAAAAAATATGTAATAGCTAGGAAAATTTAAAAATCATATAGTTGACATTGCTCAGTATCGCCCAGATGAAAAGAAGTACTCACAGTAGTTCTTTTGGGTGGTAAGGCAACCTGTCATAATATGAAATTTTTCTGAAAATATAAATTCTAATTCATAATTTATAGATGTTTACCTTTCTTTGCTTGTATTTATTTGTTACATCAACTGATCAAAGTTAGACTTTTTATGAAAGTTTGACAATAAACCCATGTGCTAAAATTATAAAATGTGTATGTGGGGGGGTCAAAGGGTGTCATAGTGAATTCTTCTAGCCCCAGAAATCAAAAGATAAAAGCAGGTAGATCTTTAAATTTCAGACTTATCAGGGCTATAGAGTGGGACCCTTGTCTCTAAATGGTAGCAGCAACAAGTGGGGGTTGCGGAGCTGGAAAGATGGCTCAGTGGTTAAGAACTCTGATTGTAGCCGGGTGGTGGTGGCGCACGCCTTTAATCCCAGCACTCGGGAGGCAGAGGCAGGCAGATCTCTGAGTTCGAGGCCAGCCTGGTCTACAAGAGCTAGTTCCAGGACAGGCTCTAGAAACTACAGGGAAACCCTGTCTCGAAAAACCAAAAAAAAAAAAAAAAAAAAAAAAGAACTCTGATTGTTCTTCCAGAGGGCCCAGACCCAATTCCCAGGACTGATATGTCAGCTAACAACTATCTTTTAGTCTGACACCATCTTCTGACCTCCAAAGGCACTGCATTCATGTGGTACACATACTTGTAAGCAAAACACTTACATACAGAGAATAAAGTTAAAATAACACACACACACACACACACACACACACATTTTCAAAAGAAAACAGGCAATTTGGAACTGCTCCCAGGCTACCAAGGCCCAGGGAGTGATTTGACACCTTTCAAAGCACTCTGCAGATTCTGAGGAGGTAGCTTACTTGGTAGAATGCTGACCTAGTAAAGCCTAGTTTGGTCTCCAGCACCTAACCGGGAGTGGTAGTCTTATGATCCTAGCCACTCCAGAGGTAGAAGCAGGAGTTTCAGAAACTCAAGGTCGTCTTCATCCTCAACCAGCCCCTGGTCCACCTGGGCTTCAGAAGGGCTCTCAAATATCAAAAATGGTTTAGCAGCTCAGGTGAGTCTTCTGTCCTCTTGATCAGAGAGGCTATGGAGGTCCAGTGTACATTCTGAAAACAGGAGGAAGAACCCAGTGGGGGCCATCACATATGTGTATTTTACATATCATATATGATATATAATATAGTACACGTCTTCATATGCATCATATACATATGCATATACATATATTTATCCTCTTGCAGAGAGCCACAGGGTCAGCAAGACCTTGAGCCATCCTAGCAGGTGGTACAACTGTCAGAAGAAAGCTACAGGAGCCAGGGGCTCCTCCTTTGTCCCCAAGAGTAGCTCCTGAGGAGACTTGGCTGATCATAGCAATGAAAAAATAAATAAATAAAGGTCACTTTGTAGGGCAACATACCTAACCTTAAACACCCAGCAGAGAAGTATAGACAAAAAGTAGACCAACTGGTAAAAAGGCAGAATCAACAACAAAAGTACACTAGAGTCTTTAAAGGGACGAATAAACTTTTAAGCTCTTCCATTAATAAAGCCTGAACGTGGATTAGGAACAAGCCACATAAGATAATCACAGCCACTGAAATAATGTCCTTGGAAGTGTCTCTTTTCTGATTCTCTGCTTTGTTTGTCACTGAGCACTCTCCAGTTCCTCATTTGGAACCACACTAACTGGAAAGGCCCACAGAAGCCAGGTGTCAGCCAATATCAGTAGTTATAGGGTGTTAGATCAGACCTAGAGATGGGCAGCAGATGATCATAAAGGAATGAAGAGAGCCTAGAATAATCTGGAACCTTCCTACTTTCCCCAATCAGGAGGTTCTAATCTTTCAGTCCCGTAGAATAGTTAATGTAGGTGTGGCTGCCGCCCTACCCACAACTTTAGTTCACACTAGGGTAAACAAGACTGGTGAATAAATCTTTGTGACACAGGACTCAGACTAACTCAAAGAGGTGGATAAACCTGCAGGGCAGACTACACCCAAGTAGAGACAATTACTCATTATTGGGAAGCCCCATCCCACAACAGAAAGAACAACCTCAGGAGAACCAGCTTGGATATCAACTATGAGATCAACAACAAATCTTTTCAGCCTTGCCTTGCAGGACCAGAATGAAGGCAATGATCAAACACACCACTATCTTCCAGAACTCCTTAATTACAGGAACCTCTAGGCCAACTCCTGCCTTTGTCTCTTTGCTGGGTTTGTAGGCTTACACTTCATGGCCAGCTTGTCCTACCCAGCTCTTACTCTATATAAACTTAAAGCTCTTATCCGTGCCCCAAAGATGAGTTCAGGGTCACAGGATCCCTTTATTGCTTCCTCTTTTCAAGTGTGGACCTACTGAATAAACTCTCTCTTTTTTTTCAGACTTAACCTCCTGACTTGGGATATTAGTGGCAGGTGTTTGAGTCTAGAGGCTGCTGAAGCCTAGACTCTGCCTTAAAAGCTGCTATTACATGAGTGCACCCTAGAGAATAAAATGGGAGTATGTGGTAATAATCCACCATAGTGGCCAGAGTGACCTCAGACTACATTGACTATACAAAGGAATCCAAACAAAACTTTCCCAATTTACCATCTTGTTTGTATTATTAATATGAACTTTCTTATGGTTTATGATGGCATTGGTAAGTACTGAAAAGTAATTTAAGTAAGGAGAAATTACAGCTTAAATATGGGCATCATAATGTTCAATAATAAAGGCTTATTAATTAAAACTCTTCTTAAAAATTACTAGCAATAAAATTTTAATAACTTGTACAATATCATTGAACACAATTAATTTGCTAATAAAGTCAGTATACCAAATGACCCTACATCAGGTAATTTAGTTATTCCTACCTACGACATGATATTTTAAGACTGAATTAGAGCAGCCATGGATGACCTCAAAGTCTTGATCCTGCCACCTCCTGTAGCAGGCCTCCAGACCTTTGTGGTTAGCTAGTGGTTAGGTCTACCCTCAGATCTTCAACCCCAGGGCTCCCATGGCAGAGACAGGTAGATTCCTGTAGGTTTGAGGCTATCCTGATCCTTACTAGAAATTATCAAAAATTGACAGAATCGTCACAGAAGGAAAGTCTACAAGGGATAAACCCAGTTGCCTAAAGTATTCACTATTTCTAAATGAAGAAGTGATAGTAATTTTAAGACTATTTAAATTCACTAATATATGTTATGCATAATTTATTGCAAAAATTATTCATGTTTGCATTGCAAACTACAGACTTTTAATGCCATAGAAAGACTTCTCACTAAATCTTTATTGTCTATATAATGTCTCAGATTGAAGAATTCTAATTTAATTATAATTTTATCATAATTAATAAAGTGACATTGAGGACTAAAGAGACTAAAAGGTGGAAAGAGAGACCAGGAGAATGTGGAGAAATGAATGCTGTCATTTCTCCAGACAGAGTGAGAGGCAAGGGAGGTGGTGCTTGATAGAGCAGAAAAGATTGTGTAGGTTTTTATAAAGATAATACTGGTAGGTCAGGTATCATGCTCAAGTCTGTAACACCAACATTTGGGAAGTTAAGGCAGGATTGCCATGAGCTCAAGGTCAGTCTGCGATACATAGTGAGTTCTAGGCCACCCATGGCTGTAGAATAAAAACAACTGAACAAATAAAGAAGGATATGATAGCAGCAAAATATTCAAAGGAATAAATATTAGAGAGCAGCAATAGTGAACTAAATAAAGTCTCTACATGAATCGTGGATGAGAATTCTAAATTTTGAAGATGACAATACACGACCTATGTTCATTTTCTGTTACTATATCAGAACACTTGGGACTGTGCAATTTATACATGAAAGGGTTATTTAGCACTAAGAGTAAGTTATATCAGAAAACAGACAGACACATTTATGACTTTCTATAATGTCAGAATTTATTCAGTAACAATAAATTTCAAAGCTATTTCTATTTTGATTTGATTTGATTTGATACAGTATCTCACTGTGTAGGTTTACCTAACCCAGAAGTTAGACATCTGCCTGCCTCTTTTCTCAAGTGCTGGATTAAAGTATGTGACAACATACCCAGCTATTTTTTTTCTCTTTTAACTTACCACATATTCCCGATTTCACTTTGTGTCCATAGCTACTGGCAAGCACAGATGTTTTTATTCCAGTTTAAATTACTAATGTTAACTTTTCAATGTGTTATAGTTCAAACATTCTATAACCCAATGATAACTATGTTACAGTATGGATAAGAAAGGATAAAAGAGGCCTTGGGGCTCACAGGAGTTTTACTGAAGATAGGAGGTAGGGGCTTATTGTGGGTTATTTGTTTTGTTTTGCTTGATACAGGGTTTCTTTGTAGCTTGTGGATCCTGTCCTGGAACTATCTCTTCCTCTTTTTTAAAGATTTATTTATTTAATGTACACTGGTGTTTTGCTTGTATATACTCTGTGTGAGGTGTCAGATCCCCTAGAAGAACAAGTTTATATGAGCAAAGGAGCTCCCAGGTGAGTTCTCCAGTTCTACAGATAGAGACTGGAGAAGCCACAAGCCCGAACTAAAGCAGGGAGATTGTATAGCTTGTAGGCAAGGGGTGATGATGTGTCTGACACAGGCTGGGTTTGTGCCCAAGGGTGGTCAAAAGCTGAATGCTTTAGGCGGTGTTGTGCCCGTGTCATGAACCCCTAAATAAGACCACCACAGAGCTGGCATCCAATGCAAACACAAAGAAATTTATTGATTACAAGCCTGAGCTCGGACCACTGTCTAACACTTCCGCACAGCGCGTGGAGGAGAGAGGTGTTTGAGCATTTACAGGGTAGAGTTTATAAAGGGAAAAAACCACAAAGGAAAACCACAAGTCACAGCCTTGCCAGAGGGTCTGGGGGTGGCTGACATTTAACTTAATTGGTTATGGTGAGGGAAAGTATTGAACTGAAGAGGAAAGTAGTTAAAAATACATCATGAGACATGTGGATAGTAGCTGCCATTAGCCATGTGGTTAGTGGCTGTCATCAATATTACCTTCATCAGTCATATGCAGGGGGAATTCAACTCATTTCAGAAGCTTGGGGGCACTTGGGATCATGGAGAGGGCATAGAGGGGTGGTCTTAGTTTAGTTTAAATTTGACCCCCACACTCCCCTGCTTCTGATATGTTATTAGGGGGCCAATCATGGGATCTTCCTCTCCCTTAATTCCATTTGGTCCCAAAGTAAACATTGATACCGTGGTTCCTGTGCCACTTTCTGATTTTGATAATCATTATGTGTCATGGGCTGAGGTTGGAGGTGGGTCACCAGTAGATATATGGCCCCCAGCCTTGCCTTTATAAACTTAATGCATATTTTAAGGATGCAAGGGCCAAAAGTGAGTATTGGGAGTCAAATAAGAAGCGGTCTCAATATAGTGGAAATTAAGATTGTCAACCAGGATGAAGAATTACAACAAAAGTCAAACCAGCTTTAGTTAGCGTCACTTTCTTTTTGGATCTGGCCAACCCTTCCCTAACTTTTGTCATGGAGACTTTAACCACCCCAGAATGATCTACATAAAAGCAACATTCTTCACCTAGAGACGCATAAAGCTCTCCCTGTTGGAGAAAGATGAGAGGAAAGCCACACCTATCCTGCAGGACCATGTCAGTTAGCCAAGTCAGGGAGTCTTATAAACAGGAAAATGAATTTTCCATCCCCTCTAAGTCTATGGCTGCTCGTAGGTTGGTGTAATACTGTTGTTGAGTGGCTAAAGCTGTCTTTCGGGTCCCCAGTCTAGCCAGGATGGCCCCCACCAGGACACTCAGGGTGAATGCAGGAATGGTCTCCCTCTTGGTGATTCTGGGGACAGAAGTGGTTGTCCTAGCCTGGCGAATAATTCAGAGTTTGTATGGTAAATTAGTCTGGGGACTAGTCTGACTAGCACAAGGTTCTATCAAGAGCAACTAGGTGTCAACAGGGGATGAGCGCCGTGTTTGTAAACACAGGTGGTGTATCATGAAACCATCACATATTATTATTGGGAATTAAATAATCCTGAAAAGTAGGTAGCTTTAAGGTTTGCTGGCAAAGCGCCTGTTGTTCTGAGGGTATGATACCCAAGCAGAGCTCCTTCCCCGTGACTTGTTGAAGAGTTAATTGGGCATTAGACTGCCAATGACACTCACTGGGTTTAAGAATGTTAGAATAGGATCCCGTAACTGCAGTTCCCTTGTAATATGGAGGGACTGTGTCACAGCATAGCCAACAGGCTCAAGACATGTTAGGCTTGGAAGCATTCAAGACAGAGAAGGATTGATCTAGTAGGGTAGAAAGGCGCAAATTTCCTGGGGCACTCTTGGGGAGGATGCCTGAAAGATTGCTGATTCCTGACTCCAGGAGGGTGACAGGGACTAATTTTGGCACCAGTGTGGGTGAAAGTGGCATTGGTTTCGGTGGAGCCAGCATTACATTGGGTTCACCACTGAGGGCTTTGGGGCATGTACTAGCACCCAGATACCAAGGAGCCCACACGGTCAGTAGGAGCCATTTGAGTTTTGTTATGTAGCCTTATACCCCAAGTAAACCCTCCCTGCCATCGTCCATCTGCTCTTCCTTGCTTGGTAAAGGAAATCTTTACGGGGTTACAGTGACCCTCTACCCATGTTTTGGCAAAAATCTGAGCTCCTGTCCCCACCCAGATATACCTCAGTGTCCAACAGGGCCCTCTGATACACTGGGGTGGGGCAACTCTTTTATGGAGACCAGATCATCAATCTTTGGGGCTGTCCATCAAATTTGCCCCGTAGACACAGTCCCATGATCCGCAATAAAAACTGTCAGCCCCCAACCCCCCCCGTCCCCCCCCCCGGCATTGTTTTTGCTGTTTGGTCCCACCGAAGTGACCAGGCCAGTCATAAAAGTGGTATTGTTGAAGGACTTTGTCCCATATGCTCAATTGTAAGAATGTGCCTAGATAGATCAAAGTTTAAGCCTGGGAACCAAGTCCAAAGAGGGGGCTACCTTGGAATTTGAGCTCAAAATCTCTTGGGGGGCCAAGTTGCAGACCTCCCATGTTTGGCTCACTGGATTGTGGGGGTTCGATGGGACTTTGGCGCTGGCTGGCAGAGGCAGCAAAATAACAGTTAGCACGGCCCAAGGGGGCCCAATCATCTGCGACGTCACACCAAGGGGGCCCAATCATCTGCGACGTCACACCAAGGGGGCCCAATCATCTGCGACGTCACACCCGGAGTTTGAAGGGATCGTTGGGGTCCTTTCCCCCTGTAGTCTTGTTTGAGAGCAAAGGAGTCCGTGGTCTGGCGTGGGTATAGGGGATTCAGGAGGTTATGCTGTGGACCTTGATGGCAGATGGTGTAGTCAGCCGAATGACGAAGGGCCCGTTCCACCTGGGTTCCCGTGTTTCCTTGCAATGTCTCTTAACAGAGCCAGTCCCCTTAACAGAGCCAGTGGAAACTTATGGGGCTTGAGTGGGCCGGCGGGAACCAGACTCTTAAAGGGCTCTACGCTTTGGCCACACACGTTTCTGAACCCATTGGATTCTCTATGTTAAGGAGGTCCCGGTCTTCTAACTCTGCCAAGAGTTCTGTCTGTGGGCTGGGAACAATAGGGGGTGGGGTGCCGAACATAATCTGGAAAGGTCAGCACCATCGGTAAGGAGAGTTTCTAACCCTAAATAGGGCAAAGGGGAGGAGGGTCACCCCATCCACACAGTCTCCAAGGCTAATTTAAAGGTGTCTTTTAGAGTTCTGTTCATGCACTCTGCCTGTCCTGAACTCTGGAGTCTATATTCACAATGCAATTTCCAATCACTCCCCAGGACAATGGCCAAACTTTGACTCACCTGGGACACAAAAGCAGGCCCATTGTCTGACCCTACCATGGTAAGAAATCCATACGTGGGCAGGATGTCTTCTAGGAGATTCTTAGCCACTACCTGCACTGTATAGTGCTTGGTGGGACATGCTTTTGGCTAGCCCGAGAAGGTGTCTATAAACACGAACAAATATTTATACCCATACCTGCCAGATTTGACTTCAGTGAAGAACACTTCCCAATACGTACCAGGCTTCTTTACTCTGAGTCAGGTCCCTGGACTTTTAGAGTTTGCCGCAGCATTGATTAGTTGACGGGCCTTACTATGTCCACGATATTTTGCTGTCCATTTCTGATCTCAATTTTAAAGTGCCTTAATAAGTCTTGCATTCTGCAGATCCCCATACAAGAGGAGTGATGGATCTTTTGGAGCTGTTTCTGCCTTAATGGATCAAGTAATATGACTTTACAATCAGTTGGGTGCCACCATCCTTCTAGACAATTGTGTCTAGAAGAAGAGAATTTATCCAGCTCAGATCCTCCTGGGTGTATTTAGGAGTTTCAGGTAAGACCGGAGACCCTGGGTGTTTTGATTTTTTTATTTTTCGAGAAAGAGTTTCTCTGTGTAGCTTTGGAGCCTGTCCTGAAACATGCTCTATAGACCAGGTTGGCTTCAAACTCTACCTCTTGAGTATTGGGATTAAAGGCGTGTGCCACCACTGCCCGGCAAAAGAAATCTTAATAACAAATATGCCATAAATAACAAATATGCAAATAACATGCAGGTGGAGGAAGATAGCATCTGTTTTCAGTTTTGAATGTTGTTCCTCTCAGTGAAAGAACTTTTTTCTTTGAAAACTCTGCTGGAGATTTCTACAAAGAATCCCTCATTCCTTCACCATGCCAGATTTTCTATGCTGCTCAGTAAATACAGGGCAAAGTTCTTTGTTTGTCAGGAACAGGCACAGATTCAGACCTACATAGCACAGTAGTCAGAAAAAGGAACAAACAAATCAGACATATACACAACAGACATATTATAGAAAGACTACAGACATTCAGAAGACACGGTAAAGAAGTAGAGAATTCGAATTTGGGCTTGCTCTTGGTCAAATTAATACAAGAGAAAGTCAGTGTTTTCATTTGTTAATGTGAGAGCTATGAATTTTGTTGTCTTCTCTGGGATTTCTTTAATATGTTAAATAGTACATTAAACAGGGCAGGGATTTCTGAATTAGTCATAGAATAGGATCAATTGACTTTGGGCACACGAAAACAATTGTATTTTCAAATTTACATACAAATTCTTTAGATTTCACTGAAGGTAAAAAGTTAAAAATGAAGAGGGCTGTATGTTAGTTCACGCCTTTATTTCCCAAGCCCTAGGAGGCAGAGGCAGGCAGATCTCTATGAATTTGAAGCCAGCCTGGTCTACACAGCAAGTTCCAGGATAGCCAGTACTACACAGACCCTGTCACAAACCAAACCAAACCAAACCAAAACCATTACAAGTTAAATTTGTTGTGAGTACTTTTGGTAACAGAAAGTGGTAGGTGCCAGAGAAGTATGCATTTTTATATTGTGGTATGGTATCTTTCTTTTCCTTTTTTTTAAGATAGTGACTAATACATACCTGAAATCTCAGTATTTGGGAGTTGGGGACAAGAAGAACAGAAGTTATGGTCATAGATATATTAAAGGTCAAAGTCAGTTTGGGTTATATGAGATCTTGTTTCTAAAATCAAAAAAACAAAAACAAAACCAAGTACACACACATAAATGGTAACACTTTCTGGAATGTGATGGCAAACCTTGGATCTGGGGGATCAAAACACTGGGGGTATATTTCCCAGGTCTACTTCAATGTCCCCCACCCCCACCCCAAGACAGGGTTTCTCTGTGTAGCCCTGGCTGTCCTGGAACATGCTCTGTAGACCAGGCTGGCCTCAAACTCAGAAATCTGCCTGCCTCGCCCTTCTAAGTGCTGGTACTAAAGGCCTGTGCCACCACCACCTGGCTCCCAGGCCTATTTCTACTAAAGAAAATATTAGTGTTCTGGGTTGAATGTGTGAGCCCCTCAGAACTCGCATGAACCTGTTAACAGGGGATTTCTGTCCCACCAGGTCCCAGTCATTCCGTCTTAAAGAAATACACAGAGGTCTATATTAATTATAAACTGATTGGCCTAGTAGCTCAGGCTTATTAGCTCTTATAACTTATATTAGCCCATAATTCTTGTCTGTGTTAGCCACATAGATTGGTACCTTTTTCGGCAAGGCAATCTCATCTCGCTTGCTCTGTGTCTGGCTTCCTGTGTCTGGGTGATGACTGCGGACTGAATCTTTCTGCTTCCCAAAATTCTCCTGTTCTCCTTGCCCTGCCTCTATTTCTTGCCTGGTCATCCCACCTATACTTCCTGCTTGGCTATTGTGACAGGGTACAAGTGACAGGATACAGACCATTGTCCCACATGAACCTTCATTTTAGGGTCTGTGAAGGTGGATCCATAAGGAGCTCCATCAAGCAAGAACTGCTAGGCTCCTGTAACTGTCATGGACGAAGCAGGAGATAAGCCCTCCCCAGACTCATCTAATCGTGTTACAATCTTGAACTCCCAGCTTTAGCATGATGAGAAATAAGTTTTGTATTCATCAGGTATAGTTTCTGGTACTTTATTGTAGTAGCCCTACTAAACTAAGACAATTATTATTGAAAGACCCCTGGTGTGGGGAGACTCTCACTCAAGTCTCGGGATAATACGACGCCCCCCCCCCCCCCCAGTAACTCACGAGAGACCGTCCTTGCTGCAATCACACGAGGTTTAATTGATGAAATGGGAACCAGTTCACTGGGGCCGAGACTCATAACCGACGCAGGGGAAGAGTTGGGGGGGGGGAGGGAGGGGAGGGGTTTTTAAAGGAAGAAACCACAGCCCAGTAATCCGAAAGGAGCAGGAAGGGTGTCACAGAAAATTCCGAAAACACCAGTGCACCAGTGGTGGTCACAAGGGGGCAACTCCCTGCCTTTCAAGATCACTCTCAGGGTCATAATAAGCTAGTTCCTGAAACACAGTATTCCAAAATACCAATGATAATTACAAAGGGGAAAACTCCCTGTTTCTCAAGATTATTCTCAAGATTACAATCTAACTTTATCTTCTGCTAGTTCCTGAAACACAGTCACTGAACCGGCTAATCCTAGATTTCTGATTCTTCTCTTCCTGCTTAGATTTTTGGCTATTTTCTTCCTGCTTGGGGGTCGGGGGGGGGGGGGGTCTGGATTTATCCAGGGCTTTGTCTTCCCAACAAACTATACTTATGCCCTTGAAAATCAGTAAGAAAACAATTGTATTTATCAAACACTGAAAAATAAAACAGAGCACAGAAAGTTCTTTAGAGGGAATGTGTGTCTGTCACTGGTTTGGAGTTGGGGTTGAGAGGGAA
The DNA here is from genome assembly GCF_903992535.2 of Arvicola amphibius. Taxonomy (NCBI): domain Eukaryota; kingdom Metazoa; phylum Chordata; class Mammalia; order Rodentia; family Cricetidae; genus Arvicola; species Arvicola amphibius. The sequence goes on along the minus strand of NC_052057.2, from coordinate 110,525,603 downwards.
GGACCAAAATAGAGCAAGGAAACAAAATGACAGAACAAAGCCATTCCAGACTTACTAGGATCCTAGTTCGCGGCTTTCCCAGACATTGACTGTGAAATGATGAATATGAGCAAATTTTTCAGGCTTCAGGATAGATTTGGCTCCATAAACTATTACCTAGGGCTACTGTGTAACAATGGTGCTGGAATAAACTTAGCAACAGAAGGAAACCTCCAACTTTGAGGCTGGAGACAATACCTGGCAATGTCAAGGTCATGCCTGTATCAAATATGAGCCACCAGGAGGATGAGAATCGTTTGTACTTTGAATATAATAATACATTTTGCTGAATACCTTATCAGTTAAATGACGGAACATTTCCTTTTTCTTTTTCTGGGAGGGTGGGGTGGAGTGCTTTAGGCTGAGTCTCAAGGAGCTCATGCTGGCTTTGAATTCACTATGCAGCCAGGGATGACTTTGCGTTCTTTCAAAAGATATTTTTGAGATTTTATTGTAATGTGTTTTTGAGTGTTTGCCTGAATGTATGTCTGTATACTGTATACCTTCCATGTCTGTAGAGGTCGGAAGAGGTTGTCCAATCTCCTGGAACTAGAGTTATAGATGGTTGTGAGCTGGGAATTGAACACAGGTCATGTGGAAGAGCAGCCAGTACTCTATACCACTAAGTTATCTCCTTACCTCCTGGCCTTGCACTATTTTTTCTTTTTCCTTTTGAGACAGAATATCTCTCTGCAGCCCCAGCTGTTCTGGAACTCAATATCTAAACGAGGCTGTTCTTGAACTCCCAGAGATCCACCTGCCACTGCTTCCACACTGATCACGCTGCATTCACTGCTTTAGTGCTGGGATTAGAAGTCTTCACTGCCACACTGGTGGAGGCCCGAAAATGTCAGCCTATTTCCACTTTGACCAAAGGTTAGACAGTAGGAACTTACCTCTAGTTCCTTCAAGGTTAGTATGCTTCTACCTCAAACAAAGGTCCCACCTAGGTCAGAGAGTTCTGCTTTCTCAAGGTTATTGTCAACAGGTGTGGCTAACAACCAGACCTTGTATTTCAGGAAAAGAGAAGTAGAACCCAAACAAAAGTCTAAGGATCCAACTAAGTTCCAGTTTCCCTTGAGGAGATAACATTGAATTCTGCCCAGGGAGTGGTTTGCCTATACACTGTTTTGGTCTTGGTTGTGAGCGTGACTTACTTTGTTCTAGCCACAGAATGTTTAACTGTGAACGTAGCCCATCACCTTCAATTGGTATGTCTATTTCCTTGTCTCTTGTTAATGTAGTCTTTTGTCTTACTCCTACCTTTTGGGTCGGGGGTATTTAAAGCAATTGGAAATTGAATGTGGGCAAATTTCAGTACTCACTGGAATTCCCTCCTGGTACTATGTTTTATGTTTCTTCGTTTTATTATTTTCATTCACATCTTTGTATTCTTTACTAATATTTTTTAAAACTCCACGCCTCTACCCTGGCAAGAGGTACTTTTGTCGAGGCTGGTCCCCAACACACACCGGAGTGAACATTTGAGATATTAGAAGGCTTCCTATATGATTTTATGACCAGAGTGTCATGCCATATACCATCCTGTAATATTTCCTGCTGAGTAATAAAGGTAAAGCCACCTGGTATGAAAAATGAAGTCATTACAGTAAGTGTTACTACTATTCCCAGGACCAGGCTTTCTCCAAAGATAGATCAAGGATGCCAAGAACAAACTGCCTGTAGGCTATGTAAATTCTAAAATCTTTAAATAAATCTAGATGATGAAAGAATTTGAAAATTGACCAATATAACAGATTTGGAAACAGCCTGGCACCCACAGCACTCAGCCTTCCCAGATTACAAATCTGTGGGAACATACATACAAATGTATAAATTATAGACTAAAAAAGCAAGACACGGGACATGATTAGAAACACGTGTGGGTATCATCATGCGTAGACACGGAAAGTTATTGCGTGATGATGGCGGCTCAACAGCAGAGCAGCCCCTGGTCCTGTTTAGAAACAGAGTACTTATTATTCCTCTTGATAAACGTGACCATTGGTACACACCTATAATCTCTGCACTTGGAAGGTGGAGAGAAGAAAAAGAAAAAAAGTTGTCCAACTGTAATTCAATAGAAAAAAAAAGGCCTACTTAAAAAACAATTCCCACAGGGACTGAGAGGAAAGGCAGAAAAGTAAGAAAGCCAGAATGTTTTCTAGCTTGTTATTTCACAACAGGTGGTGTGGAACACATCTGTAATTTCTCCCAAGGCGGAGGCTTGGCACGTGGATTTCAAGTTTGAGGCCAACCTAGAGACTCTGTTAAAGGAACCTCTTCGTATTTGTATTATCATATGAATTCAGTTTGTTTATGGTACATTCTATTATTTATTTAATTTTGAGACAGTCTCATATTACCCCGGCTGGCCTTAAGTGAACTATGCATTTGATTTTTTTTCTTTTTTTTGGTTTTTCGAGACAGGGTTTCTCTGTGGCTTTGGAGCCTGTCCTGGAACTAGCTCTATAGACCAGGCTGGTCTCGAACTCACAGAGATCCGCCTGCCTCTGCCTCCCGAGTGCTGGGATTAAAGGCGTGCGCCACCATCGCCCGGCTGAACTATGTATTTGAGGATGACTTTGGACTTCTGATCTGCATTCATATGCGGAGCTGCTGGGATTACAGGGCATGAGCCCTTACACCCACTTGGTAAGATATTTTCACCTGCTCAATTTTCTGTCTGGAGTATAGGAAAGCTAATCCTGAAAGACTGTGATCCCATCACGATGAGGAGTGTTTTTATTCCAGGCAAAAGATCCAAAGATGGGACTAAGGAATCTAACCCACAGTCTTGGACTAAGGAACAGAGGAATGCTCTCCAGTTCAGAGCTAAAAGCCCACTGAGCAGACCGTTGTGACTTAAACGCAAATACAGAGACGCTATTAAGTTCAAAGTCAGGTCACCGCAGCAGCAACTTCACTGTTTTCAAGTGATCATTTCGTGATCGCATGCTGGCTTTACCAGTTTGTTCTTTCTAAACACTGTACACTTTTTAGACAATGCACACTTGTTAAGCAACAGTAACCGAGGCGTCTAGACAATTTTGTTTTTTGGTAGGGACCTGATGTACGTACGCAGCCAGACACGCCTTGACCATCCCAAGTGTTAGGATTACAAGCAGATGCCATGACACCAGACAGCCAACGGTGTTCTGTTTTCTTTAGGAAACCCATTAAGGTTTTGAATCATCGCAGTGGTTTGGAGGGAAACACATGATGGGAAAAAATTACAGCATTTGGGAGACCATGTCTTTTATGCGCTGGAAACGAAAAGAAAAAGAAAACCCACAAAACCACTAAGTCTCATAGTTGGAAGAGATGTGTTTACGCGGAGGCCCATCGGCGGCGGGGTTCCCCGGCTTCTGAGCCTTCCTGTAGAGGCGACACCAGCGTCTGCCGAGGGGAGCGCACCAAATGGGCAGGCATAGGCCCTGCCACCCGCCAGAGAGACACTGAGAGGACATGGGTGAGAGAGGCCCTGGTACATCCAGCCCGTGCATCACCCCACAGGCTGGGGAACACGATCACGGAGCCGTCAGACGCACCGGACCGGATCGACGGGGCAAAACAAACCCTGGCAAAGCCCAGAGCGGGAGCTCTCGCGAGATTTGCGTGTGCGGCCGGCCGCCTCGGCAAGTCTCGCGTTGTTTGGTCAAGGGGCGGGGCAGACACCGAGGGGGCGGAGTCCACACGGGATGAGCGTTGGGGGGCGTTCCCGGCCGTGTTGACACTGGCATCTGTCGGGGAGGGGGAGCGCCCCGCGCATGCGCAGCTCCCCGGCGGTCCTGGAGGCCGGGACAGTCAGGCTGCCCCGGTCCGCGGGTCGCGGGGTCGGGCCCCGCCCTCCGCGCGGGCGCTGGCGGACGCCGTGCCCGGCCCTGCCGGCTCTGTCTGCGGCGCTCCGCCCGCCGCCGGCCTGCCGCTGCTTTGGCCTGGAGGGTTCCCGCCTACGCAGGTCGTGACGCTCCGGGACGGGGAGCCGGCGCTGCTGCTGTCTGAGCGTCTCCTGCGTCCACGGTAAGTGCCCTGCGCGTCTGCTCCTTTGGCATTTTAGACCCCGGCGGGGAGAAAAAGGTAGAAGCACAGAGAGCTGTCTTGCAGAGACAAGGTGTTTTTCAGCTTATTTCGTTTGTGCTTGTCTTGAAAATCGTGAAACCACAGCTGTGCCTTTACAATTCTGAAGAATTTGGGCTCGGAGGAGGAGGAGGAGGAATCCTCTTAGCAATGGACTTGTTTCATTACTAAAGTACTGCGTGCTCTGTAAGAAAAAAGAAAAAGCTGCCAAACAATGAAGACCCACGACTCCTGCCCTCTTTCAGGCTTCTGCTCCCCAGCCCCAGTGTTTACTCTCCTTCTGCTCTGGGTAACCCAGTTCCAAGTGTATGCAGTCAGCCATTCAGGATTTTGCCGGTGCATGTGAGGAGTATATTTATCGACAGAAATTGGAATCGTATGTAGAATATCGATTATTGAGCCAACAGTGTAGGATCCCTCCACTTTTTTTCATACTTTATTTTTAAATGCCACTATTTAAAATGGGCTTCACACTTTCAATAGCAAGTCCCTAAAAAATTGATTGTGTAATTTGTGATTTGAGACTTTGTCTTGTAGCTCAGGGTGCTGTAGAACCCCCCTGTGTAGGGGAAGCTGACCTTGAACTCAAGTCTTCTCCTGCCTTCTCACAAGTGCCCGGATCCAACACGAACTTGCCGTGCCCGGCCTACGAACCTGCAAGCCAGTGTTTTGAAACTTAGTAGCTGAGACTTTCACAATATCTAAGGCCACATGTGATACTTTCATATGAAGCAGGTCGAATAGTGTTTACATAGAGCTCCGTCAGTGTTTACAGGAGGGAATGACTGCCTAAAGATTACATAAAGCTTACTTTTTCTTTATTGCATGTTTTAAAGTTTTAATACCATATGGCAGCTTTTAATTCTTTAAACTTGAGGTTGCTTTTGATGAAGTGTGATACAAAATTAGTGCCTAGAAGTCTGTACTGAAATAAGGAAAGCGCGGATGAAATGTTTTGCTAGGTGACCCCTAGGGAGACTTCTGAAAGTGGGAGAATATCGGTACTGCATGACTTGCTAGTAATAACACTGTAAGGGAGCAGGTTCATGCTGCAACTAACTTTATTAAAAATGTATTACTTATGCTAATCTTGATAGCTTCCAAGGAAAACACTACTAAAGTAATCACAGGCAACCATCTTGTTCTAAACATGCCTTTCCTTCGATCATAGACTTAGTTGTGAGCGTTCTATTTAGAAACTGGGCTTAAAAGACACGAAGAGGTGTTTCTGTGGTGTCTTAGTTATTTCTGGCAACAATATGCTGGTGCTGTTTTTCATAAAGGCTTAAGTAGTGTCTTCCTGATTCTGTGGTCAGTCAGAGGAGGCCCAGAGCGCCTGCCTCTGACCTTTCTGGGGCTTCTTTGCTTTTGTGGGTGTGCTGAGTCTTAGAACTGCATTTTTTTCTGGCTCTGCCTTGTTCTCCTGAATGGAACGGCCTTATCAGAACTTTCTGGAGAGGTGTAGGAAACTATCATGGTGTTGTTGGAGATGAAGTTTCTGGTGGTTTCATATTAAAATAGCTGAACCTCTGTAAGTTGAAAAGCATACAAAATAGAAATTAAAATTAAATTTTGTTTCTTTCATGGGTGTTAAAAATATACAGCTGTCTTATAGTATATTAAGCAGGGCAACTACTGTAGTTTAAGGAATATAACCAATAGTAAGATGTAAATAAAGTATAATTGTTATATATTTGATGCGAAATCCATGTATAGTAAAATATTTGAGCTGTTCTTTCCCGTGAAGGATAACAAGTTATGAGCGGAATATTTCAGCCTAGGAAAATACTTTTAATAGCACATAAAATCCATTCACTTTTAGTTATTGAAGCAGGGAAGATCGGGAATGTTCTGAGTGTGTTTTCAGAAACTGAGAGTAAGGGCTGAAGTTGGAGCTCAGTAGTTGCCTGAGGCCCTCCAAGATTCCTACTACCAAAACCAGGGCAGTCCTATGGCTGATGGGAAAGCTTGCTTTCTAGTTTAACCTGAACACATTCCTTCCTATGAGTAGTCAGAAATAAACAACTCTGTTTTGGATCTTGTGGGTTCCCCCCCCCCCCCTTCTTTTTCTTTTTTTAAACAAAAAGCACAAGGGATTAGATTATATCACCAATTTAAATTATTATTAGCCCTCTCTCTTTTTCCTTTGTTTTCTGGGTTTTGTTTGTTTGACTTTGGTTTTGTCTTGTTTTGGCCAGGGTAAAGAACACAAAACTTACTACATACCAAAAATGTAGTACTAAAATCCCAATTTGGGATTTAAGAATAGCCATTTCAGATTTCGTCAGGAGTTGTTCTTCCAGAACTGGGATCAGAAGGAGAAGGCAAAGTGGGAGGAGTGGGCATGAGATTGAGAATTGACTGTCAGTAAACAAAGGGAGGATAAAGAAATGCCCTGAAGTCAGATGTGTGGGTTCAGAAGAAGATGAACTCACGGTTCTTAGTTTTGAGATACTGGAAAAATATCTAATTATAAGTATTCTTTATTAGTTGTATCCTGTTGGGAATTGAATTAGAATAATTAGTAGCTTTCAGCACCTTGCGAGTTTTGCATACTTTGCACAGCAGTCTCATGTGTGTTCAGTTCATAACTGGAGGTTCTACTGCATTTGAAGCGCTGTCCCGTGTGAAGGACTGTGGTTTCTACCTGCTCTGAGCCAGCACCCAGTGCTCCTGCCTGGTGCAGGACTGTGGTTTCTACCTGCTCTGAGCCAGCACCCCAATGATCCTGCCTGGCTTGGGTCTTCGTGGTTTTGGTTCTCACTTTTCTAGCTGTGCCTGCCCCCTCTGCCCTCTGTCCTGGTCTTGCAGCACCAGCTCATTTTCTTTAACCTTGAGATTTGCTGCTGCTTTTCTCTCTGATCAATTCTCACTGGCTGCCATTCTATTCTGAATCGCTGTACCTCTCTCTTCTTTATTTTAACAACCTTAATATTTTCTTAATCACGTAGGCACCAAATCAAAAGGTCACCCCAGATTTTGCACTGTTACTCTGAGTGGTATTTTCTGTCACCATGCCTTTTTTCCTTGTTCTTCTAGCAGCCTTGTACACAGTAGGATACCTCTAATCCAGGGTTTCCTTTTCATCCGGCTTACTGATATTCATTGTCCTAGAAAACCCTGATTGTGTTGTCAGGTGACTGGTAAAAACTCAAAACACATTGTGTGTGTGTGTGTGTGTGTGTGTGTGTGTGTGTGTGTGCGCTACCACCATCGAATGCCTTCTCAATTGGTCCTTGTGATGTATGTTAGGCACGGCTAGTATGTGGAGTGCTGGGATTTGTGTCATCTCTATTAAATGGCCCCAGTGCTTTTTAAAAAACATATATATATATAAATATAAACATATATAGTTATAGACTTTAGCATTGGCCCACAAAAGAACGTAAACTTCTTTTCTCATGCATTGTTCATTTCTTGGGATCTTTTTCCTGTTTTCATCTTCATCTTTAAAAGCAAGCCCTGTGTAAAGACAAGCTCTGACCCTCTTCCTGGTCGGTGTGGTAGTGAATTCTGCCTGTTCACGCTTCAGGATGATGTGATGTTGTTTCCTCCCAACGCTCTAGCCACTGTAATTGGCGTGTGACGTTCTTGGCGCATAGCCAAGTCCTGTGTTATGTCGGAGTAAGTTCAGAATTGGCCAGTGATGGAAAAAGTCCTCTGCTTCAACATGTAAGAAATATTTCATTTTAGCAGCCACATCTTTGATTTTGTTTGTTTGTTCTGTTTCTCTTTTTCTGGCACATAGACACACATTGCAACATGGAGTTTTATGTATTAATCAACTTGATTTTCTTGTTCTAGGTGTGTAGATCATGTGAAGTCTTTATTTAAATGATTAGGAAATGGTAAAGTGCTTATAAAAGTCAGTTTATTTACATATTTGGTTTCTTGATATTGTATCTAAATTTGTAAGACATCAATGTTTTGGAATTTCAATTACGCCCACTTCACAGTTTCTTCCGTGTGTATGCAGATAGAAGAGATGGAGCAAGATCATGTGTGTTCCGTTGTTTTCATTTTGTTATATCTGGAAGCTCCAGTCGTCTGGATACCAGCACAGATTGGATGCTGCATCAGGCTCTGGGTTCAATCCCTAGGACTACTCTCGCCACCAAAACAACACCCAAACCCAGTAGATGAACTTTTTTTTACTGGAGTGGGGGGAACAAGTTTAAAAACTAAAATAGAGCAGGGTGGTTGTAGCACAGCCTTTAATCCAATCCCAACACTTGGGAGGCGGAGGCGTTCATGGCCTATCTGGTCCACAGACCAAGTTCCAGAAAACAGCGATACCTTAGTGAGACCCCATCTCAATCCCATCCCCTCAAAAGAAAAAAGGTGAAATAGACATGTAGGAGTGAAACTCCTCTGTTTGCATGTAACACCCTACAGGAGAAAAGCATAGTGCATGTATAGATTTGCGTAGTTGATTATGTGATACAAGAGGCGTGCAGATTCAGAGGGTTTGAAGAATGGCTAGCCCTATAGAAGTGTAATCAGACAAGAGGTGTGTCAGGTGCGGTGATAGAGGGGAAAAGCCAAGCAAACTTGTCTGCAAAGATTCTTCCTGGTGTCTCTGTGCCTTCCACTTGGTACAGGTCAGTATGCCTGAATGACAGCGATTGGATCCTTTAGAAAAGGTTGGTCAGAGTTTCATTACTGGCTCTGAGTACAAGAGGGGAGGAGAAAGTTAAAATGAAATGCCAGATTTTCTGGCTCATGTTTGTGGGTGGGAATTATAATTTCTATAACTTGCTTTAGGGAAGAAGAGTACTAATTTCGGTGGCCAGCTGTGGAGGGAAATGGAGCAGGAGAAATAAGGGTAGGCACTCAGAGGGCCTGCTCCTGAGGCTTTTCCACCATCTTCTCCGCGTTCAGAGTAGCTAGCTAGCGTCCTGGAGCCCCATGCTTTGGGGAGCTGTGGTTTGAACCAGAGCAGATGTTTCTTGTTTCTTTTTCTAACCTGATGGTTCCTGGCTGGTGAGTGAACAGTATTGGATCAGGTGCCTCTACTTGCTAGAGTTTGTAAGAATTGGGAGAATGGGATTCTACGAGCTTCCCACACCAGCTTCTCACTCTGAATGTGTTTAGTAGTTGAGCGTTTAGACACGGTTCACACCTAGAAACTAGTCACAACCGTGTGTTGTAAGATTGGTACCCAGGGTGGCAGTGTGAGAGGTGGGTGGGACTGGAAGAAGTGCCTGGTGCGAGGGAGGTCTTTGGAAGGTCTTTAGGTTAGTTGGGTTCAGGCCCTGGGGAGTCATTATAATAAATGGTGCTCAGGCAGTTCCAGGGTAATTCTCTAGCTAGAGGCAGTTCTAAAGGGAGCCTGCCCTCCCAGCTCTCTACTCCCACACGACCCCCTTTCTTGCCACCCAGTACCACGTGCTACAAACAAGAGGGCTGATTTGAAAACTGAGAGTATGGTGTGGCATAGCTTTAACTTTTCCAAGTATGCAAGGAATAAACCTTTTGTTCTTAGATAGTTTGCCTGGGATAGCTTGATTAAAAAAAAAAAAAAAAAAAACAACCTGACAAATGCAGCAAATTGTAATATTGTAATAAAAACAGAAAACCTGTTTATGAAGATTCCCCAGTAGTATCACTAACAAGAAAATGCCACGGCCTCTAGGATCATCTGGTCTTTTTGTTTGTTTTTGTTTTTCCAAGACAAGGTTTCTTTGTGTAGCCCTGACTGTCCTGGGCTGGCCTTCCAAAGAAAGACATCCACCTGTCTTTGCCTTCCAAGTGCTGGGATTAAAGGCGTTGTGCCGCCACCACCCAGCTCCACGTGTTTTTTTTTTTTTTTTTTTTTATGTGATCATTAATGTTGTAATTGTAAACTGCATATTCAAATAGGAGGTTTAAACTACTGAAATAAGTGAAGTCAAAGAAATTTCTCCTTCAGTCGGTCTTTCTCTGCTCCTGGGTTGCTCGCGTCATTGCTCGGGCTTTGATGTGTAAACAAGAAATCTGTGCACCTTAAGAATATGAGAGGGGCTGCAAAGACAACTCATTCGGCAAGGTGCTGGCTGCACAAGCAGGAAGTAAATTTAGATTCTCAACACCCGCGTGAAAACCCAGGGGCAGCAGTAGCATGCCTGGAATTTAGCACGGGGAGGGGTGGGCCGGATGGGAGGGTCCCAGGGGCTTGCTGGCCAGCCAGTTGAGCCGAATTGGTGAGCACCAGGGTCAGTTGAGAGACCCTGTCTCAATAGGGTGGATTGAAGAAGACACTCCAGATTTACTTTTGGTCATCTTATTCATGCATGTGCATGCACACCTCCACACACATGCTCATAAATACATGCATATACACATGTACACCACACATCCTGAAACACACATTATGTCAGGATACTCTTGAATGTCAAGGCAGTGAAGAACAGTGAATATCCGTGTCTTATAAATACATGATAAAAGTGGAGCCTGTAATTCTGGTATTTGGGACATAGAGGTAGGAGGATTCAGAGTTCAGAGTCATCCTCTCATACATAATGAGTTTGAGACCAGCTCTGCGAGATCCTATTTCAGTGATATAAACTTCCAAACAAGTGACTACAGGGATGCTGTGGCAGAAGGAAATAGTGAATAGTCTTTGATTCCTTCAGACTTAAGGGGCTAGAAATGTAGCATTATGGAAATCATAGCAGCTTCTTAGAGTCTGTGTCTGCTCTGTCAGGTAATGCCAAGAATAGTCTATGTATTTGTACTTATTTATTCATACAGATTTTTATAATACTACTTTGGTTTTTTTAAAAACAAGGATTATTGAGTATTTTCTCTCTTTTTTAATAATTAGAGATTTGCAGGTTTTTCTGGTAGATATAAAAAATTAACTTTTTTACTTTTTCTTGAGACAAGGCTCCCAGGCCCACCTAGTAGAGAAAGACCTTGAACTTGTGATCTCCCTCTGCCACCTGGTGTGTTGCGTTGCAGGTGTGCCCCTCCACCACTTACGTAGTGTTGGGGATTGAACTCAGGGTTTCCTACAATGCCATTTGAGTACTTTACCAACTGAACTGTCTCTCAGCCCAGAAAATCTGTTGTTGATTATGCCATTTTGTTTTAGACTGCACTGTGTGTGTTTCTAAATTTGGTTTAAGATATGGTTCACTTGTGTTTATGCACATTGAACCACTATTCTTTCATTTCTTCTTTTCATACAGTGCCCACTGAAGTTCTTGTTGGCCTGGAACTCCCTTCGTAGGTCCCTTTGTCTCTCAAATGCTAGTAAAAGGGAGATGCCACCATGCCTGGCTTCTTTGCTCTTCTTACAACCACTATTCCTCATAACACATTGTAAATAACATAATAAACCAAAAGGCATTTTGTTGGATTTTGCTTCTGCATGGTATGCTGATGGGGAGTCTTTGAAGGTATGGGAAAGTGTAAAGACATTCACAGTGATTGGAGCAATGTCACTGTCCGGGACGATCATGCCAGGTGATTGTGAGGGGCCTGTTCATAAAAAGCTCAGCTTGGTATTTAGCTCCCAGGCACCACAGATAGTGGTGATAGAGCTTTGGACAGTGAGCGCTCAGATTCTCTTTGAAGTGGACATGGTGCCTTCAGAGTCCAGGCTGTGCTGAGGCCTTCAACTGACACCAGGAAATTTTCTGTACATGCATGGGCAGCCACTTGGTGACTTAATTGTTGAGTTGTTGGTTATGGAGCCACAGGTAGATGGGTCACTCCGCGCTCTGCTGCTGTTACCTGTGTCTTGCCATAAGTTTAGTAGAAGGAAATAGTTAGAAGTTCTTCAGTTCCAAACACTGGTTTATGATATTTGTGAGGACAGTTTATTTTATCCCTGTGACTCCTGACTCTTGGTATGTTCAGTTTTCATTAGTATTCTCTCTCTCTCTCTCTCTCTCTCTCTCTCTCTCTGTGTGTGTGTGTGTGTGTGTGTGTGTAGTCTTACTCTGTAGCCTAGGCTTGCAACCCTAACACAAACTCACCATTTCCCTGCCTTATGGTCTAAATGCTGAGATCACTGCTGTGCACCACCATACCGAGCTCATCACTGTTTCTTGGTGACTAGATTGTATATATGTATGTATGCATGCATGTATGTATGTATGTATTATATACGCATGTTTTTGAGACAGTCTTATGTAACCCAAGCTGGCATTAATGAACTATGAAGCTGAACATAATTTTCACCTTATCTTGCTGCCTCCTACCACCTCTTGAGTGCTGGGGTTACAGGCATGGTTTATTTATTTTTAATTAACTAACTAACTAACTAACTAACTAATTTATTATGTATACAATATTTTGTCTGTGTATGCCTGCAGGCCAGAAGAGGGCACCAGACCCCATTACAGATGGTTGTGAGCCACAATGTGGTTGCTGGGAATTGAACTCAGGACCTTTGGAAGAGCAGGCAATGCTCTTAACCTCTGAGCCATCTCTCCAGCCCCCAGGCATGGTTTATATGTCCCTCAGGCCTTAGGCCAGCTAGGAGAGTCTGACTACATCTCTAATCCCTAGAGTCAATTTAAAAATTGTAGTTAGTTTTCATATTCACACATAGGAGCAAATTTTGGAAAACAAAAATAATCAGCTGGATTTTAGTGTCAAGAAAAGCATGCAGTGGTTTCTGCTGGTTCAACATGCATTGTAAATCCTCTCCTAAAAGAGCAACTTTTAAGTCTTTTTAATGGGGTTGATTTGAATAGAATGATTTAAACGCATTCTTTGGGGAACCAGAGAAATTAAAAATGAGAAGATGTTTGCACATTGGTTTTTATAGATATCTGTTCATCATAATTGGCTATTAAATTATTTTTGCTCTTAAAAGGGTGAAATGCGTCGTTACTTACAATGAGAGAGAAGCTTGCTTTTTCTCTTTTAAGAACTTGTGTTACCAGTATTTAGCAGTCATTGGCTTTATTGTTTCACAAAAGCATTTGACAAAGTAGATATAGTTGGTACTAATTAAATGTGTGTACACGTGTACATACACACACTACACACCAGGTACAGTGGAAATAGCCTCCCCACTGTGCTTCAGGAAGAATGACAGTTTTTATGTGAGTGGCAGTTCCTGGAATTGGGACCCTGATATTTTTGGTATTGTTTCCCTGGTGACACTTTGATCTTACTCTAGGGAAACCAGTGTCAGACTTGTGACTTCCACAACTACAAAATAACAGACTTGGTGGTTCATTAAGGCAGTGGTAGAAAACTGTTGTTACTGAGTATATTCTAAACATTTCATCCCTTTGGGAAGTGAATGGTCCAGGATGCTTTAAATATATATTATCATAACCTAGCAAAAATTGTTATGGGTAGTGATGGAGACTTTTATCAAAGCCACTGGGGATAATTGCAGAGAAAAAATGATTTGAAAGGTAAGGGGCTAGGTAGGACAATTTGGTTTTAAATATATTAAATTTGAAGTGCATAGTGGGATCCACCTTCCCTGTGAATTAATCTAGAAATTTACTAGGTACATTGGAGTTTTTGTTCAATCAGTAAAGCAGAAGAAATAGTTATTCTGCCCTAAAGCCTTTCAGACCAGTGGTTCTCAACCTCTTTAATGCTGCAACCCTTCAATCCAGTGGTTCGCAGCCTCCCTAAAGCTGAGACCCTTTAACACAGTGGTCCTCAGCCTCCCTAACACTGAGACCCTTTAACACAGTGGTCCTCAGCCTTTTTAATGCTGCAACCCTTTACTATATAGTTCCTTGTGTTCTGGTGAACCCAAAGATAACATTATTTCATTGTTACTTCATAAGGGTAATTTAGGTACTGTTATAAATCATAATGTAAATATTTTTGGAGATAGAGGTTTGCCAAAGAGGTTGAGATCCACAGGTTGAGAACCATCATCCCAGACTTTGTTTGAGGTTAAACAGAAAAAAAAAAAAAAACTTAACCAACTAACCAACCAGCAAAACGAAACAAAACCCCACAGCTGCTTAAACTGCCCTTCTGGCAGATGGAAGCCACAGTTCTTGTATATTTCCTATAAGGAGTTGTCTCAGTTTTTACTGGAAGAAATTGTTTGTACTGGAAGAAATTGTGCATATTTACTGTTAGAGAAAAACCTGCCTTGTGAGCTCTAGGCATGTGACAATACATTTCTACCCTGTGGACCAGCCTGCTGTTTAAAAAAAAAAAAAAAAAAAAAAAAAAAAAGTTGTTTGCAGCAGTGATGTTGAATATCACAAGTTACTAAAAAATGTCTTTTTTTTTTTTTTTTTACATTATTGTTCTTAAGCATGTTGTTTTAGTCAGGAAGGGTAGTTTCTGCCTGTAATCTCAGCACTGGGAGAGCAAAGAGGAAGATGCCACAGTTTTAAGGTTGAGGCCAGCCTGGTTTACACAGTGCTTTTAGGGAGTGAGGGCTCTAACACTGGACCTGTTTCAGAAACAAAAACAAAAATCCCCAAACTCCGTATGTTTGGTTCCTGTGAAACTTTTTTTTTTCCCCACCGAGAACAAACAAGTAGAACACCGGCATGTGTGATAATAGACTTTCTGGCACTTAGCACACGTCCGTGGAGTGCATTTTTTTCTGTTGTTTTGTCTGTCAACTTGAAATGTCACAGGAAACGCTCTCAGGTCACAGTAGATGTTACTGTTTATGATTGACATCTGTGTCAAGAATTTAACTTTGTCAAATTCTTTGTTCTCTTACTCCTTTGAGATTTCTATCTTTTGCCTGTTAATTGTCCTGCTTGTCCATATATAGTTGTGTTAATGATAAAAGAGGTCTGTAGAGGAGAGAGGGAATAGAAAAAATGTGCTTCAGTTAACACTGTTCAAGCTGGCTGTCACTTGATGCAAGCCCTCAGGTGCCCTTCTAGAATCTCACAGTGTGCTTTCTGATTAGAGCTTTGCCACACAGTGGGAGACTGCTGTGCTAGTGCCCTGAGTAACTCTGGGCATCTGCCTTTCTAAGGTCAGAGTAGACGGGGAGCTCTTTGAGGATGGAAGCTGGTAACAGGTGTTTAGAACTCTTCCAGGATCTGAGGGAAACCCCCAAGTACTAAAGTTTAAGTCAGTCAAAAGGAGTGTTTGTGTTTAGTAATGAAATCAAACTGGGCGTTGTGGATGCTTTGTCTGGGCAGGTTTTAAGCCAGGTGTTAGTTGCATCCTAGGTTCTTGAAAACCCTGAACACTGCCCCCATAGTTACCATTCTGGCTTTAGGGTTCTGTTTCTCTGGCCCCAGACAAAGAGGAGAAATTATAGTAATTTGAGCAAAGAATATTTGGAGAATTTCTTAGTTTAAGAAATTGGCTGATCTGAGAGTAGGAACACACACACTTGAGGTGGAGGCAGAAGGATCAGGAGCAGAAGGCAGTCCTTGTCATTGTAGAGTGGTAGCTGTCCTCAACTGCATGGAACTCAGTCAAAGTGAGTGGGGCATAAAGCAGCAAGAGAGAGAGATGTTGGCACAGCCATAACCATGCCTTGTTTTGTTTTTTTGGACATAATGTTGTGTAACCCAGGCTGGCTTCATCCTCCTGGCAATCCTCCAGATGACAAGCAGGTGCAGCCATATCTGGCTCAAATCTGTCACAAGTTGAGGGTTGTGGTTGAGCAGCACCCAAGCAAGAAGCTAACCTGGGGCCTGAGCTCTAGGCCTTGGAGACATTGTGTCTTTGGCTGATGGGATAAGTTCTCAGTAGAATTTGCCAGGAATCTACCTATGGTAGCAGCAGAAACAGTGGTTCTTGTAGATAATTTGTTTGAAGACTTCCTTCTCCATAATTCGCAGGGGAAGCCTGTGGGCTTTGGTGCACTGTGGGAACCTGGTGTTTGAAAAGCCTGCCAAGACTGCTGCTCCAGCAAAGAAGCAGAGCCTTTTGCCTCCTGTAGTAACCTCAGTGCCATCTGTTAAACATTAACTACTAGTTGACATCAGTATAGGAAATAGTGTGTTCTTCCTTTGTCTGATCCACTGGTTCTTAACCTTCCTAATGCTGTGACCCTTTAAATATAGTTCCTCATGTTGTGGTGACCCCCAACCATAAATTAATTTTTGTTGGTGTTTTGTAACTATTATGTTTTGGTACTGTTATGACTCATAATGTGAATATTTTTGAAGATACAGGTTTGCCAAAGGGGGCTGACCCACCAGTTGAGAACCAGTGATCTAGCTCTCAGTACTTAGAATGAGGTAACATGCTCCTGCTCTTGGCTCTCCTTGAAACAGGTCTCCATAGCTTTTGTCCCGTTTGCTTCTGGGTAAAATTATGCTGCACTCCTTTTCATTTCAAGGCTAGTTTCTCCTTTGCATTAGGTTTTTCCCATTCACCTTAGCTACAGCTTATTTTCTGTTTGCCTCCTGTATACCCACACATAAACATGTGAAAGTAGCCATAGTCTTAGGGCATTATTTTTTAAAAAATATTTCAGTTGTTTGCATGTACACCTGCACACCAGAAGAGGGAACCAGATCTCATTACAGATGGTTGTGAGCCACCATGTGGCCGCTGGGAATTGAACTCAGGACTTCTGGAAGAGCAACCAGTGCTCTTAACCTCTGAGCCATTTCTTCAGCCCCAGGACATTACTTTTTATCATTTCCCCCACATCAGTAAGATTAAAGGCTCTCCCTGAATCAGTAGAAGGTACTACACTATCCTTGAGTTATTTTTAACAAAAGTGTTTTATTTTATAAACACACGGAAAGCATTTCATCTCTCAGTACCACTTCTTGTGCCTTTTATTTTATAGTGAAGTGTAAAGAAAGCCAGGATGCTGTAGCCAGTTGGTTCTGTCACTATGACCCTGAGTGAATAGCTTTACCTGAAGAGAGGGCCAACTTTTACAGTTAAAACATTTATAAGTGTATGGATGTTTGCCTGTCTTTGCACCACATGTGTGCTTGGTGTCTACCGAGGCCAGAATCGGGTGTCAGATGCCTTAGAACAGGAGTTTCAGATGGTTGTGAGCCATCCTGTGGATGTTGGGAATCAAGCCTGGGTCCTCTGGAGGAGCAGCCAGTGCTTGTAACCTCTGAGCCCTCTCTTCCATCCCAATTATATTTCCTCTTTTGTGATTATTTTTCTTGATCTGCTTTTCAGAATGTTAAGCTACTCTATTTTGGCTTGCACACACAAAGAAGTAAAATAGGTCGTAGCTTTTCCTTTGTGCTGCAGTTGATTTCAAAGTTCAAGAGAGCAGTTTCAAATGTCAGTAATGACTGTTTTTGACGTTGTAGTCTCACTTTATTGTTATTGTCACCATAATTCAGCAACAGAGAATTCATGTGCTGGAAAAAGCTCTTGGGACCTTAAGGCAGGTAGGCTCAAGGATTGGTTTCTGAACGTGCTTTAAATCTGTGTGCTTTCTTTTTTGTGGACTCTTTATGCTTAGAGTGGTTCATAGAACTCCACTGTTGTTCTGTGAAGTCTCTGGAATTTCTTTTCTCTTTGTATTTATGTGTGTCTCTGTGTGCACCTTTTGCTGATAATAATGATAGCCTGTGAGTTCGAGGACACAGAACTGCTATTTCCTCTGCCTGTATTGGGTGTTCTTGCATGTCCACGGCAGCCTTTTATACCAACTCTGAAAATTACCTACAACTTTAACTGTGTTGACATAAACACTGCTCTTGCTTCCAAGGAACTGCAGGGTGTTTATTCTGAGCCAGATCTGAGTGATATTGCCCGTAAGAGTGGGTTTGAGCAGTGTGCTCCTGTGGAAAGGCGGTTCAATTCTGTATTAACTAAGTACGTTGGTGAGGGGAATTGGGTTTAGTAGATGGGGAAATCTTACATTCTTAGCTTTTCGGTGGAAGCTAGTGGACTGCTAAGTGTTGGAGCACACGACTAGACTGAGTGCACAGCTGACAGACCAACAGGCAGATCCACGGGAAGTGTGTACATCCATGTCCGCATGGGGCCACCTGTGTTGCAGAGCTGCGGGAACACTTGTCTTTTCGAAGAGTCACTGTCATATCTGGAAAAACCTTGTGAAGCCCCAATTCTTCCCTTTGAAATGGGATTTGTTCCCAGAGTACCTCAGCAGTTTGACTTCTGTGCTGGCAACAGAATGACCTTGCTGTAGTCCCCTCACCATGAGGCCTTGGAGCGATGGCATCCACTCTTTGTTCTAGCAGTCAAATTTACATAGACTCAATCCCACAAAACTACCCCCTAACAGACCACATAGAAATTTATATAGAAGACGGGCACAGAGCAGGAAGACAGCATGCCCCACCTTTACTCACAAACAAATACTGGGCATCCCCAAAGTTGGTTATCAACAAAGAGATTAGATGAGAAGGGGTGAATTCAGGACTCTGGGATGTTTAGTAACTTTATCTAATGGTTTGGAATGTCAGGTACTTTCCCTTGAATGCTGGCTCTTTCCTGGGTTGGGTCATGACCTCCCAGGCATCCAAGAAGGTTATTTTACTGGGGAGGACTTTGCCTTGATCATCTTTGGGGAATGCTCCTTTCTGGGCTGAAGACCCTGTGGCCAGTGAATAAGATAGAGGTCCAGGTAGTCCAGTTTCAGATCCGTGAGGGTCTTTTGAAAGGCTTCCTTTAGCAGTTTTCTCTCAAAGCAGGTGGGCCACAACTGCTAAGTTTAACAGTTGATTCAAAATTTTACGTAGTGCCAGAAGAATGTTAAGTCGGATACAGAGCTTGATAGCTGCCTTAGAGATTCTGCTGCTGTGATGAAACACCATGGCCAGAAGCAGCTTGGAGGTAGAGGGTTTATTTTAATCTTTCATATAATAGTTCATCACTAAAATCAGGAACTCAAGTAGGGTAGGAACTGGGAGACTGAAGCTGATGCAGAGACTATGGAAGGGTGCTGCATATTGGACTGCTCCTTATGGCTTGCTCAGCCCAGGGATGGCACCACCCACAGTGGCCTGGGCCCTCCCCCATCAATCACCAGGTGACTTTGTATCATCTTGAAAAAGAAGTAGCCAGCTTATGTGTGTACTCTGCTGAGTTTGCTAAATGGGGGCAGCTATTGTTATTAATACAAAGCTTTTCTCTTTTCTGTTTTTTAGGAGAAGTCTATGAGATGTAAATTGTTTCCTAAATTTGGGCATCTAGCAAGTTGTGGAATCAGGGTTCTAAGTTAGATATACATTACATAATTACTATTGTTATTTTAAATGTTTTTTATTTATGTAGAATTGAGAGCTTTCTGTTGGAACATAACTCATAATGTACAGAAAACACTATAGGAAGTTATAGTCTGATACACTTATTCATTTAGTACAGCAGTTCTCAACCCTTAGATTTTGTTGAGAATCCTTTGGAGGATCAAATGATCCTTTTACAGGGGTTGACTAAGATTATCAGAAAACAGATAATTGTGATTCATAGTAACAGCAAAATTACAGTTAGGAAGTAGCAACAGAAATATTTCATAGCTGGGGCCACCACCACATGAGGACCTGTATTAAACGGTGGCAACATTAGGAAGGCTGAGAACCACTGGTCAGATAGGACTAGCAAATTAGTCAGGTTGCATTCCTATCGACATCAATCTTACCAAATTCTTACCAGACTTTTACATTTGCTGAGTGTTGTAACTATCATAACCTGTGTAGGTTCAGTTGGGATATCATTTTTTTTTTTGGAGCTTGATAATTCAGAAACTTTTTGTATAATAATTTTAACAGAATTTAAAAAGCAGTAGAAAAAGAGTGGTTTCCTGTTCAGGTTTTGCAATAACACACGCACACAGACACACAACACATACATACACACACAGTTTTAAGAAATTGAAAGAGTAGGTAGGGCTTGTCTCCTTACATTCCTATTATCTACCATTTGACTCTGCCTTTTCTCACGTTAGGATGCCTTCTAATAACTCGCAAAGATTGGATTTTCTATTTTCTACCTAAACACCTCTTCCTAACTGGTCTTGGAGAAGGCAACTGCTAGTTAGGTCAATTTGGTTTGACCTTTGAGGACTCTTGGAATTTAGCTCAGCTTTGGGTGTGTGCTCTGAGTCTTTACCGGGCATTGTTCTTGAAGTATAAACAGGAAGTCAGTTTTATTTGTTAGGTTAAAAAAAAAAAAACGTGAAATTTTTCTTTGCTCAAATATCCAAATAATAGGCAAAGTTTAATATTTTATTATTTATTGAAAAATTTATTTTCCTTTTTAAAATTATATTCTTTTAGAAACTGTTTCAAATCACCTTCATTGAAGGCACATTCAGAATTTTAAAGTGTCCACAGCTTATTGTTGATGTGAATGAAAGCCAGTCAAATTCATACAAAGTGGTTTTTTGGTTTTTTTTTTTTTTTTTTTTTTTTTTTTTTTTTTTTTTTTTTTTTTTCGAGACAGGGTTTCTCTGTAGCTTTGGAACCTGTCCTAGACTAGCTCTTGTAGACCAGGCTGGCCTCGAACTAACAGAGATCTGCCTGCCTCTGCCTCCCGAGTGCTGGGATTAAAGGCATGCGCCGCCACCACCTGGCACAAAATAGGTTTTTTACATGAATAATAATTTTCTAGAACAAGGACCTGAAATCATCTGAAGTTCTTTCCTTAAAGAGCTTGTTTCTACTGAATGCACAGTACAAGTCTTGTTAGATGATCTAAGTACAGGTGCTGAGCTAGAAAGCTTTGGCAGCATTGGGTGTGGTGTCACATGCCCTTAGTGATCACAGCACCTGGAGGTAGAGGCAGAAAGATGTGTTAGTCTTGAGGTCAGCCTGGTCTGCATATTGAGTTCTAGGACAGCCAGGGCTACATAGTGAGACTCTGCATCAAAAATAAACACAAATAGCTTTGACAAACATTTTGATTGTTTGGTGAGGGCTTTCTAAATGAATATGATTTGAGCAGAGGCATTGAACTACTGATTCATCCTGTAAAATGACCCTTATTAGCAGTTAGCTTTAAGGCCTGAAGCATTATTACTGTCTGATACCATGTTGAGCTCCTAACCGTCTGTAATTCCAGGAAAATTCAATGTTCTTCCGGCCTCTAAGTACCTGTACTACTCATGTCATGAGTGTATACGATATGAATAAAGATAAATCTTAAACACATCATTTGTGTTTATCATTGGATATCAAGTTAATTTGATGTTTTCTGTAAGCCAGTAGTGAAGCAGCCTAGTCTTTGCTTTCCTTCTTAACTCTTTATAATTTGCCTATCTCAGTAAGAAAATAGTTTTCTCTGGTGCAGTTGCCACCAGACTCAAAGCCGCCTTGATCCGTGATGCCAGGGACAGTAGCTCTCTGGGTGTTAGAGTGTTCTGTTTATCTCTTCAAACGTTGTGTTCTCTTGGATTACGTTCTCTTGGATTACATTGCACTGGGGCCTGCTGAACTTGTTTCCTTTTTTGCAGAAAAGGAGCAGCTAGGAGCAGTCATTGGCTCCTCCTTCCAGGGTTCTGGGGAGGAAAGTGGGTCAGCATTCATTCTCTTCCCCTGCTCTGCTACATCTACTCTCCACCTACTTGACTTGTCAGCACTAACCCTCCACAGGTCGTCCCCAGGCAGCCCCAGACACCCTAATGCTGTGTGGACCCTCAGCCGTTCTTCTGTAGTTCAGATGAATTCAGTCTGTGAGCCTAAATTGGAAAGACTAGCAAGTCTTCCCTAATCCCTTCAGGTGTGTGAACAGCAGCTTTGACTCCCACCCCTCCCCAACACTGGAGAGAGCATGCTGAAGTTCTAGTATTATTTGTGTGATATCTTTTTTTTTCTGCACTAGACTCTTGTTAAATATGCATTTATTCCTAAAGAGGTTATTTTCTACATGACTTTATTATATCCCTTGTAGTTTCTCCATGTGACCTTCAACTTAACCAATTTTGTTTCAGTGCTTCATGTAAACCCTTTAGGAGCTAAAGACGTTAAGCCTGGAGCTCTCTGGCTTCTTCATGCTTGTATCTTTTGACTCACACACTAGAGGGAACTCAGGTTTACCTGTTTTATAGGTATTTCTTCAACACCGATAATGAACATGCTTCTGGTTTTGCTCTAGCTGTTATTTTTGGACCGTGTTTCCCGTCTGTGGTCGTTGAGGAGGTCTCAGTTTCCAGGAGAGCTCCTGCCTCTGCTCTCCTCCAACCCCGTGCTGAGAAGACTGTCACATTAAATCAGCTGCTGAGTTTCCACAGTTCCCACTACATGAATAGTGCCACTGCTGCCCCCTCCTACAAGGAACACAGTAAAATTGTTGTACTTGTCTTTGACCGTTCTGTTTTTTTCTTAACAGTTTTTTTAATTAAATATTTTTATTTGTAATGGGCAAGTAGTAGTTCTGTATGTCTATGGGTTGTTCTGCTTTGAATGTGAAATGTCTCCAACAGGTTCCTGTTCTTAGACATTGGGTCTGCAGCTGGTAATGCTGTTTTGAGGCTTTGGAACCTCTAGGAAGTAAGGCCTAGGTGGAGGAAGTGGGTTGTTGGGAATGGGGTACATTTTAGAGATTATAGCTTGATCCGCTTGTCTTCCTCTAGCTCCTGCTTCTTGTCAGCCCAGTGTAGTAGCCTCCTCCCGCTGCTCCGGTGCCGTGACTGGCCAGGATGGTCTGTACTTACTTAGACCATGGAGTTGCTTAGTCACAGCTCTAAGAAAAGAAATTAATAACAGTTATAATACGCCATTTTTTATTTAAAACCAGGCTATTTAATAGAACTGTTACTTCATATACTTAGTACAGAATGTATGTTCATTATATTATGATTTCCCCTCTCTCTCTCTCTCTCTCTCTCTCCTCTCTCTCTCTCTCCTCTCTCTCTCTCTCTCTCTCTCTCTCTCTGTGTGTGTGTGTGTGTGTGTGTAGACAAAGGATAATTTTCAGGAGTCAGTTCTTTTCTTCCCCTCGTCTTTACGTGCTGGGTACTATGGACTGACTGGCCAGTGAGAGTCTGGGCAGTCCTCCCATGCCTGTCTCCAGCATGTTGTAGGAGTGCTGTGGTACAGATGTGCATCACCACTTCTGACTTCTTTCCCATGGATTCTAGAGACTGAACTCAAGTTTTTAGGCTTCCGTAGCAAGTTTTTTTGGTTGTTGTTTTTTTTTTTTTTTGATTTTTCTTTTTTTACTTGCTTAGCCATCCTACTGACCTGCATTGTTTTTAATAATACATATTTTCTTACGCAGTGGGGCATTACCATTCTGTCATTCTTTGGTCAATATTGTCCCTTTTCCTCCTCAAGCTTAAGACTTCCTCCTTAGCTCTAGTAATAATCACTTAGCTTATTGCTACAACGTCACATTTGTAGATTCCATGTAATATAAGACCTCGCAGCATTTCTTTTCCTGTGTCTGAGTTCCTTAGATTGCACAGTTTCCTCCATGTTTACGTGTGGGTGAATCGTATTTCATTTTGAGACAAGGTCTCATGTAGCCTAGGCTACCCTCAGATTTACTATGCAGTTGTGCCATGAACTTCTAATCATCCTGCCCCTGCCTGCCAGTTGGTGACATTGCACACTCAGGTGGAGACATTTGTG
Organism: Arvicola amphibius; assembly: GCF_903992535.2. NCBI lineage: Eukaryota > Metazoa > Chordata > Mammalia > Rodentia > Cricetidae > Arvicola > Arvicola amphibius. The sequence continues at coordinate 110,502,066 of NC_052057.2, read as the reverse complement.
TATCACTTACCTGAGGACACACACGTACCCTGCTGACCCTTTCAATACTGCAGTGATGACTGAGAGTGTGCAGATACCTACTCGGTTATTGATTGCAGTTCTTTTGAGTATGTATTTGGAAGTGGGACCACAAGATCACTTGGTAATTCTGTTTTGTTTTCTAAGGAGCCACTACAGTGTTTTGAGATGACTGTATTAGCGTTCCTACCAAAGGTGAGGCGATATCTGTATGTGCTTGTATAGGTTTCTGTGTGTGCGCGTGTGTGCATGTGAGTGTTCTGGGTGTGTTATGAATAGAGTCTGGCCAGGTAGCCCAGGCTGACCTTAAACTTGTGATCCTTTCACTTCAGCCTCCCTAGTGTTGAGATTTCAGGTCTTCATGGCCTTGCAGTAGTTTTGAGTTTTTCTGGGGAGTCATAGTGAACATGTACCTGTTGGACATATTTGTGTGTTCTAAGAAGACTCAGTTTGGCTCCTGTTTCCTGGCTTGGGTTCTTTCTTGCCTCTGAGTTGCATCCCTGGCTGTTAGTCTCTTCTCAGATGGATGGTTTGAAATATTCTCTTAGTGTGTAATTTGTCTTTTCATTATCATTTCCTTTGCTCTGTAAAACTTTTCAGTGAAATCTTACTGTGTAGCTCTTGGTGGCTGGGAATATTAGCTATGTAGACCAGGCTAGGTCAAGCTTACAATAACCTTCCTGCCTCTGTGCCCTGAATGCTGGGATTGTAGTTGGAGTCCCTATCTATGTTCTGTTCCTCCATTTTCTTATGGTAATTTTATGGTTTATCAGTCTCATGTTTAAAACTTTAATTTTTACATTTATGTATGTCCTCATGTGAGTATTCCATGCGTATGTTGGCTTTTCCTCAGAAGCCATATGAGCATCTTAGATTCCTTGATGCTAGAGTAAGAAGCAGTTGGAAGCCATGTGGGTACCTGAACAGAGCTCAGCAAACTCTTAATTATGGAGCCATTTCTCTAGCCCTTTATGGTTAAACTTTTAATCCACTTAAAAGTGACCTTTGAATGTAGTGTAAAGTAAGGGCCTAATTTAAATTTTTGTGTGGATACCCACTTTTCACAACACAATTTACTGAAGAGATTGTACTTCAGTGTGGTGGTGTTGACACATTCATTGAAAATTAGTGCAAGTTTACTTCTTGGGCCCTTATGTCCTCTGCTTGTTCCAGCTATGTCAGTGCCATTCTATTTTGCCTACGGAAACTACTGGAGTATGTTTCAAAATCAGGTCTTGTGGTTCCTTCTGGATTACTCTTTCTGCTTAGCATTGCTTTCTGTTTAGCATTGCTTTCTTTGGCTTTTGCCACCTTATGATTCCATATGCATTTTAGGATTGCTTTTCTTTTGTGTGTGTGAAAATGGCTTTGGAATTTGGTAGAAGTTGCATTGAGGCTGGACACTTCACCAATCCTAATCTAAGATCAGAATTCCACTCCCCTTATTTGTATGGTACAGTTTCTTTGAGTTTGTAGACTTTCCTTCTTGCTACTGAACATTTGGCTGAGTCTCTTGTGCACCTGGGTAGAAACTGTGTTGGCAGGAGACAGCTCTTTAGGTGCTAATTATGTATTCTTGCATTCCTGGGCTCTTGACAGAAATGCGTGGTGGTTGCAGGTGATGCTCTCTTGTGCAGTCCTTGTGCTGTGAGATTGTCATGTCTACGTATAGGACAGCTCTTGCACAGGCCTAGGGTGTTTGCCTTCTTTAGATCCGAGCAGCTACAGCAGTCAAGGCCTGGGGTCCTCTGAAGGCCTTCTGTCCTTCAGACCTCAGCTCTGCATTCTGTTCCTCTTGTTCTTACCATAGCCCCTTCTGAACTCTTCAGCCCCCTCTTTTAGGCTGTCAGGTACCGGCTGCTCTTTGCTACACTGCACCGCTCGCTGCTCTGCTGTCTGAGACGCCGCTTTATACCAGCCCACACGGCTAAGAAAGTAGGTAAGAGGTGGCCCCAGAAGAGAAATCATTTATAGGGCCTAATGTTGCAACACGAGGAAAGGCTCGGGAGGGTGGCCCTCAGGTCAGCCTGAGTGGCCGGCCGGCTTGTTTCTGCAGCCAGAGGAAGGATATTTGCACTAACTACAGCAGACCTCACACGCAAATGAAGCTTTGGTTCCTGTCTTCAGTGACAGTGCTAGAACAGCGGTAGTCGTCCTCTGCACAGGCCGTCGGGGGAGGTTTAGTAACTGGTGTCAGCACTCGGCTGGACCCCACTGCTGAACGTTTTGAGGTGACCACCTACAACCGGATACCCTGGAGCTTTCCCGTATCCCTATGAGCGAGCTGGCTGCTTTTGTCATAAAGCCTAGTGCCCCCAAAATCCCTCTTGCCAGTGTTCGGCTGCCTTTCCTTTTGTGGTAAAAGTCATTTTGATCAGGTTACAGTGACCACGGGTTCCTCGAGGGAGTAAGGGTAAGAAAACATTTTTGTTTTGTTTTGTTTTCTTTCTTTTTTTTTTTCTTGCAACAGGGTTTCTCTGTAGCTTTGGGGCAGAGAAACTTTTTATGGAAATTAGGTCATCTGATCTTGCAGTTGGCCATTAGATGTGTCCGGTGGACACACGGTCCCAGGACTTACAGTAAAAATCCTTGGTCCCTTCGCAATTTGTTTGCTGTTGGGTCCTCTCTATGTGACCATGACATACATAGAAGTAAAATCTTTGAAGAATTGTATTTACATGATTGCTTGGATTCATGGCTAATAAGGGGAATATGTGACAAACAGGTCATAGAGTATACCCAGGTCAAAATACAAATCTGGGAACCAGGACCAAAGGGGAGCAGCTCTGGGACTTCAGCTCAAAGTCTTCCCAGTGACTAGGTCATAAACTTCCCAATTCTGATTCACTGGATGGAAGGGTTTGAGGAGACACCCCACGGACCAACAGAAGCAGGGTAATTGTGAACAGGGTCCAAGGAAGCAGAGTCACTTGCGGTCTTATCTGGGGCCCTGGATGCCTCCCATCCTTCGCCTGATGATCCTCTTTGAGAGTGTAGAGATCAGCAAGTCGAGCGTGGGTGTATTGGATCCATATGGTGTCACAGTCAACCTTGATGGTGGTAGTCGTGGTAAGTAGAATAACGTAGGGTCCCCTTCACTGAGCTTCTAGAAACTTTGGGTTGGCCTATTGACATAGACCCAGTCTCCTGGGCAGAACCTATGAGGTTCAGGGGGTGTGGGGACATCAGAGCCTTAAAGTACTTGAAGCTTAGGCCAGATTTGCTTGTGAACATATTGATCCCATTTCAAGGTATCCAAAAGATCCTGGTCAGAAAGGTCCTGGTCATTCAATTCAGCCAGGATTTCTTCCTGTAAAGACGGGATAATAGGTGAGGATTCCCATTCAGGATGTCAAAGGGGGTTAGTCCCATTTGGTATAGGGGAATTTCTTACCCAGAGTAGGGCAAAGGGAAGGAGCTCCACACCCAGTCTGCGCCAGTCTCTGGGCTATTTATTTATTTATTTATTTATTTTTACCTAGTCTGAGCTCTGGGGTTGATATGCACAGTGTAATTTTTAGTTGATCCCCATAAAGGTGGGTAAACTCTGACGTACCTGGGACATGAAAGCTGGTTCATTGTCTTGTCTGACCTTATTCTAGTAGGGAATACATACCTGGACAGAATTTCTTCTATCAGTTTCTTGGCCACCACCTGTGCCGTTTTGTGCTTGGTTGATAAGGCCTTGATCTATTCTAAAAAAGTGTCTATAAACACGAGATACTTACAACCATCCTAGGCAGGTTTGATCTCAGTAAGTAATAGGCCCCAGGTTTCTTGCCCCAAAGACGGTTCCAGGAATTGGGGATGGTGTTGGTGAGCTGGCAGGCCTTGCAGTTGGCTACTTTGTCTTCTGTGGTCTTATAGCCACTTTTGATTTTTATTTCCGACTGTCGCGAAGATCTTGCACTCTTCATGTGAGGAGCAATGGATGAAGAAGCTTTTTCTCAGGTGTTCGGGTAGGATGACTTTGCTGTTGACAGTTTTCCACCATCCTTCGAGGGCAAGTCATCCTTGGTATGTCCTGGGTTTGTAGGCAGGCAAGGTGCCCCTGGGTCCACCAGTATTGGAGCAGCCATTAAGGAGTCCAGCTGTTGTGCCACCTGCTGGGCGGTCTTGTTGGCCGATTATTTCCATTGGGAATGGGTCCTGCTCGCTTTCTTTTGGTGGCCGGGGAAGTGGATAATGGCTAACTTCTTTTGGCAGCCAGAGGACCATAAGGAGGGCCACAATTTCGTCCATGTTTTTGGTGCCTCGTCCTTCTGCTTCTTTATATATTGCCCCATGAACATGTACTGTGGCAAAGGCATGCTGGCTGTCAGTATAAATGCTGATTTTTCTGCCCTTGCCCTAGTTCTAATGCTTTGGTTAGGGCCACCCACACCGTCCATTGTGTGGAGGTCCCAGCTAGCAGGGGTTCTGCCCATATTACCTCTTCTGTAGTGGTGACTGCTGCCCCCAGTTACCTGTGACCATCCCGTATGAAGCTGCTGCCGTCTGTATACCATGGCTTCTCCAGTGGCAATGGAGTATCCCGCAAGTCTGGTCTAGTGCTGTGTGCATGAGCCAGGATCCTGGAGCAGTCATGTAGTGGTGCTTGCAGGTCAGGGTCAGGCAGCAAAGGGGCTGGGTTTAGGGCTGAAGGTATCTAAAAGGTTATTCTGGCAGGGTTCAACAACAAAGTCTGGTAATGAGTCATTCTGGCATTACTAAGCCATTGTGATGGGGGGGGGGGCTGAAGGACTCCCTCAGTGCATGAGAGGTGGTTGTGATGAGATTTTGCTCCAGGATCAACTTGTCAGCATCCTTGATTAGCTGATGAGCCACAATGCCACTGTTATGCGGAGGCAGGGTGACCAGCGACCAGCAGGCTGATATTTCTTTGACATGTGAGCCCCAGGCTGCTGCCAGGGGTCTGATGTCTGAGTCAGAACTCCTTTAGCTGTTCCCTTGCTTTCATCAATGTATTGGTGGAATGATTTGTTCACATCTGGCAGGCCCAGCGCCAGGGCTCAGAGCAGGCTCTGTTTTAGTTTTTCAAAAGCAAACTGATGATCCTTAGTCCGAGTAAAATCTCATATTATTCCTGGTACAGTGGTTTAGCCAGTTCCGCAAAGTCTGGGATCCATCCATAGACGACAGATCACCTGTCTAGCAGTAGTAGGCTTTGGAGTTTTAAGCACAGTCTCTTCACACATCTGAGGGTCAGTAAAGGGAAAGAACTGCCAGCAGGATGAGATATCTAAAAGTGCAGCTGGACAGCCAGGTTGTGCCCAGGGTGAGGCTCCGGGCCTCCATACAGGCACAGATTTTGGTTTTTCTAGGATCTGAGCTGTACTGAGTGAAAGGTGACTTTCTGGTCACTGGCTTTCTGTACGGTGGTGGTACACAAAATGGAGTTAGTCTAATTTTATTCTTACAACTTAGTGTTGCCTATAGTAGATTTTTCAGATTAGAAGTGCCTCTCCTGGGTGTTGAGGTTGTTTGAGAGTCTTCTTAAGTTGTATGTAAACATTTTGATTTGATTGCTTTTGCAGTAGGAGAAGGTTCATAAATTTGGTGAGACCATAGAAAAGGGTTCATGCCAAAAAATGGGAGAGGAAATCACTAGAGATTGTTAAGGCTCTAGAAAGTGCCAGGTGTGGGTAATTTTTCACCATGTATGTCTTAGCGAAGCTGTTTACAGTTCCACTTTGGGCCCAGGTCTCTTTTTGTGTTCTCCCAGACTCCTTTGTAGTACAACACTCTATTCTTTTAATGAATGATTTTACTCTTAAATGTGAACATAGTGATAGATGGCCTTCCTTCCTTGTTGACTTATTGTGATGTTTAGTAATAAAACATTATGAAAGATTTCTGCCAGTAAATAGTGGTAGTTGTTTATTAATACTCGCCCTTCTCTCAACAAGAGGTGGGCTGGAGATGGCTCAGTGATGGAGGAGGGTCATCTGTCTATGTGTTACTTTCATTGGTTAATAAAGAAACTGCCTTGTCCCTTTGATAGGACAGAATATTAGGTAGGCGGAGTAGACAGAACAGAATGCTGGGAGGAAGAAGGCAATGAGGCAGTCGCCATGACTCTCCTCTCCAAGACAGACGCAGGTTAAAATCTTCCTGGTAATCCACCACCTCATGGTGCTACACAGATTAACAGACATGGGTTAATTTACAGTCAAGTCATTTGTTAAATGAGAATTCGCCAATAATAGGCTGAAACTAATGGGCCAGGCAGTGTTTAAATGAATACAATTTGTGTGTTGTTATTTCCAGGGCTAAACTAGCTGTGTGGGAGCAGGGCAGGGTGAAAAGCAGGCCTGCCGCTCCTTCTACAGCTCAGCAGACCCAGCAGGTTACAGTACTGACTACTCTGGCTGAGGATCCTAGGGGTTTGGATTCCATGGAGGCACACAGCTATCTAGAACTCCAGGTCCAGGCCCCTGCATGTACATGTACATACACATACACACAGAGTTGTGGAATGTTAGCTTAAGATGTGTTGTATTCAAATGTTTATGCTGTGGAATATTTGTTTAATGATGCAAAGATGTGTTTCATTTTTTTTTTTTAACTCCTTGAAACTGTTTTACCTTGCCTGCCTAAAGCACCTGATTTGTCTTAAAAAAAAAAAAAAAAAAAAAAAAAAAAAAAAAGTCAAACGGCCAATAGCCGGGCAGAAGAAAGGGACTGAACTCTTGCCTTTAATGGCCTCAGGCTCTGGATCTGAATTGTAGGAATCTCTAACATTCCTGTTCTTAGTGTAATTGAGGGTGCATTGGAATTCCTGGTTCCATGTGGTGATGATATTTTTTCCAAAGAATGATTTTGTTTAGAGAGGCTAGCATTGTACATAGTTTTATCCTTTACCAAAGCCCATGCAGAATTTCCCAAAGGGAAAGGCATTAATATTGAGAATCACTAGAAAAGAAAGTAAAGGGCGCTGTGGAAGTGTGGTCTGCAGTCTTACAGTGCTGGGACTTTTGTCAAGCATCAAAGGTCGCCATGCGGTCCACAAACAAACAAACCAACTACACATCTCTGTTGAAAAAAAAAAAAGAGGTGAGCTTTGAGTAGAGATAACTTTTGTTTGGTTAAGACCATTTTGAACAGGATAGATTTCTTGATAAACTAAGAAGGGTCGATTGCCTCTTAAGCTTTGGAACTAATACTAAGGAAATCATTTTTTTCCATCTGGTAAATTGTATCATTTACAGTCAAGTCATTTGTTAAATGTTTGTAATCCAAACTACTCTTGTAAAATTGGTAAGTGCCACATTAGATACCAACAGATACTGCTTCACTGTCTAATGTAGTCATTTAAACTCTTGTTTTGAGAAGTGATTCATTCTTTGAATACAAAATGAAAAAGTTGATAGATGTGTTGGGCTTGGGGTTGTGCAAAGATGAGGAACAGAAAAATTTCATGGGCACCAGAAACTTACCAGCATAGCTGTGACCACAGCCAGAGATGGGCTTGTATGGCTGTGGCCATGGGCTGTTTCCGACCTCCCCTTTTTATAGCAAGAAGCAAGCATTAGGCATGAACAGAAGAATTTTTACAATCTCAAGGTAAACCTCGAATACAATTATTTTTCTTTAAAGAAACCAATTTCCATTAACAGGGTTTTTCAGTTAGACTAGTGTTTGTATTTAACCCATTGCTTCTCTCTGGCTCTTCCTGATGGTGTTTATCAAAGCTCTACACTCTCCTGATACTTCCAGTTTTGCGTAGGTATGGAACAGTGCACAACCAAAAAGTCAGGTACATCCCATCACTTAAAAGTTAACTCAGCTCACATCAGTTGCTGGTCATGAGTGGCCAGGGGGTTTGCAGAGGGCTGCTTCCGCTATGCGGACAGAAGTGTGGGATGTGAATCAAAGTAAGCCACTGTTAATAATTAATCCTTCAGCTGCTGAGAAAGCTGCTGACAGTCTGTTCTCATTCTCCTAGGCTTACAACTTTATTTTTTTTTATTTCTACATTTCTGTATTCTTATTCTTGGGCTTGTCAGATGTACTTAGAGAATATGTCATTTTAAAAGTAAAACAAACCTGGGAACCGGAGAGATGGCTCAGTGTTTAAGACACTCTCTATTCTTCCTAAGGACCCAAGTTTTGCACCCATGTCAGGTGGCTCACATCTGCCTGTAACTCCAGCTGCAGGGGATCTGATGTCTTCTGGCTTCCCCAGGTAGTTAGGTGTTTTAGTTCGGGTTTCTTTTGCTATGAAGAGACACCACGACGATGACAACTTTTATAAAGGAAAACATTTAATTGGGACTGGCTTATAGTTCAGATGTTTACTCCATTATCAGCATGGTGGGATGCAGGCAGACATAGTGCTGGAGAGGTGGCTGAGAGTTCTACACCTGGATGGGCAGGTCATCTGGAAGAGAGAGACGCTGGGCCTGGCTTGAGCATCTGAAACCTCAAAGCCCATTCCCAGTGACACACTTCCTCTAACTAGGCCACACTCCCAGTAGTTCCAGTCTTTGTGAATCTGTGTGGGACATTTTCATTCAAACACTAGCATCTTTGAGTGGAAATCTGAGTTGATCTTGATAAGAGAATTTTAATACATCATACTAAATATACTATGTAAGTTGTATACAGTCATGAGTATGTTCAGTTCAGAGACACTCGTGGGTCAGTTTCTGAATTGTGAATGCCAGGCAAGGAAGGAGGTGAAAGGGGAAAACTTGTGTTTCCAAAGAAGTGATGCCAGCCAACCCTGGTAATATTGACCCCTGTTCTTGTTAAAGTAGGAAACCAATCTGGGGCTTCTGTGCCCTCCGAGTCACTGAGGAACCCTCTCACCAGAGGGCAGGGTCACCCTACATGGTGTCCTCATTGTTCGAAAGATGTTGAAGTATTTCATTCAGCTGTCATTTATTCAAATTCATGATGAGATGACTGGTCCTTGCCCCACCTCTATTTCCCTATTGAAAAGAGTATACTGCGTCTACAGTATCCTTTCCCACAGAGATTATTCTGTGTAGTGTTACTGCAACGAAGAGACGTCAGTCTGCTGTTAACTTCCAGAAGTCTCATTCTGGAAACCTTTATATCTTAGGCATCTAGACATTCCTTTCAAGAGTTTTTTTTTTAAAATATTTATTTTTATTTTTAAGCATTTGTGTGCATGGTGTTCCAGTACTGAACATTAAACTTGTTAATAAAAACTAATAGTGTCAATATTTATTATAACAAAATTATCAGAGCAGTGATTGTGTTTGTGCATGTGTTAAAACAGTGAATCCGGCTTTTTTAATTTGGGAATCTAGGCTGACCTTGAGCTCATCAACCTTTATCCTTTGCTTTCTTAGTGGTATAATTACAGAAATGCATTGCCACCATGCCTGGCTCCTTTTTGTTTTTGCATTTTATGTTTAGTGTTTAGGTAATATACATATATATTATTAGAATTAATATTTAATTAAATTAAATATTTTATTACATTAAATATTTAAAATGTATACCGTGTAAAATTATTAGCTTCCAAGATCAGGAATTTTAAGTCATTTAACTAGGATTGCTCTTATGAAGAAATGTGACTAAGTGATTTAGAGCCATACTTTGAATGAGAAAGGCCTGACCCTGAAATGCTACCGTCTCATTCCCCAGATCAGCACTGTCCTATATGCCAGCCACCAAACAGCTGCCCGTGAGAGCTGCCGCAGGTAGCTCGTAAGCACATGGACTCTGACTAAGTTGACTAGTTACATTTTAAATTGCATGTAAGTATGATCAGTTACTCTCTGGATATGTGGTCACAGTCACCATGTAGGACCAGTACTAGTTAGTTTAAATTCCCAGCCCCGGTTTTCTGACTTCCCTGGTTACAAGAGTTAAGTGAAATAGTATATTTAGATTGTTTTAACACTGTGACTGGAGCAGGATATATTCATGGGAAAATATCATAATACATATTGATTTAAACTTGTTTATTTTTACTCTTTTCCAGGTTTAATTTATTTTTGGAAATCAAGTTCAATATTAAAAAGAAAAAGCACACATTATTGGAAGCCATTTCTACTAATTCCGATACATTTTAACTTATGATTTGATTTGAATACTGTCATGGGAGGAGCTGTGAGTGCTGGGGAAGATAATGATGACTTAATTGATAACCTTAAAGAAGCGCAGTACATCCGCACTGAAAGAGTAGAGCAAGCCTTCAGAGCCATTGACCGCGGAGATTACTATCTGGAAGGCTACAGAGACAATGCGTACAAAGACTTAGCCTGGAAGCACGGGAACATACACTTGTCCGCACCATGCATTTATTCTGAAGTTATGGAAGCTTTGAAACTTCAACCAGGATTATCTTTTCTTAACCTGGGAAGTGGAACCGGATATTTAAGTACAATGGTGGGCTTAATTTTAGGTAATTTTATTTTTGTAAATTTCTATTTATAAAGTGAGCTGAGTTTGCATGGCTCTTAATGATCGACAGTGTTTGTAACTGTACCTAGTATGTCTGAATGTGTCTGTTTAAAGCAGTATAGTTCTCACTTAGGTGTGCAAACACTCAGTTGTAGTCTTCTCTTTCCCAGCCCTGAACCTAATGGTCGGTCAGCTCTCATACTGTTCTGTCTAGTTATAGTAGATATAGCAGTATGTCAGTATTTGAAATCAAGCAACAGGGCCTGGGTCTATAGCTCAGTTGGTAGGATACTTGCTTATCTGGCATGCACAAAGCCCTGGTTTTGACCCAATCCTTCACATACTAACATGGCGGTAAAAGAATCAGAAATCAAAGTCATCCTTAGTAACATACTGCATAGTGAGTTTGAGGCCAGCCTAAGAAACATGAGACACCCCCCCCCACCCCAAGAAAACAACTGATAGGCAATAAGCTCAGGAGTGTTGGAGATGTAATGTGCTCTTTTTACTGATACTCAAGTTTCAGCGTTTTATAGTGTCCCACTTTAAACGGAAAGGTGATTGTGTCAGTCTTGTAGACAGGAGTGTGGGATTTACACATGTGGCCTGGTGAGTCAAATCAAGAGACTGGGGAATAACAGGGAAGGCAGTTGCAGCATATTTTGGGTCTGTTATACCAGACATTGTTTCTGGTGTGGGTATAGAGCAAGGATCAAAAGGGACCAAGGTTTTTGTCTCTGAGGAGCTTAGTGGACACTCAGAGTGAGTGCTAGCATCATGCAAGGCTCTGCAATTCTTTCTGTGTTCCCAAGAGTCCTCAGAATATATTACTAATCTTCCTATATGGGTGAGTAAACTGAAGTACAGAGAGGTTAAACCAGAAATCACTAGTGAAGAAATTGGGAATTTAGATTACTAGTTGTAGCACAAATAATAAAAAACTGGAAACAGATACTGGGGTTCAAGCTGAAGGTCAGAAAAGCAAAATAGCCAAGTCACTAGAAAAGTCTTAACCTCTTTCAAGGCTGGGAGACTGCAGACTGAGCCTTGAGCCTTCGTCTTCTCCCATTTTATATTCTCCTTTAGTGTAGGGATTAAAGGTGTGTGACTCCCTAATACTGTGATTAAAAGTGTGAGCCACCACCACCTGGATCTCCTGCATTGATCTTGTGTAGCCCAGATATTATGAAGCCACAGAGATCCGTCTGCCTCTGTCTCCCATGTCTTGGGATTAAAAGTGTGTAACACCACTGCCTGGCATCTAGTGGCTTAGTTTTATCCTCTGATATTCAGGCAAGCTTATTCATTAAAACATGAATAAAATATTACTATAACTAGTCAGAGATTTTTGGACAATATGTATGAGACATACTGAATAAAAAATGAGCATCCATGAAGTCACTAACCTGTTCATTCACTCCATCACACTGACTGCGCTGCGCTGTATGGTAGCAGTTGAGGTACAGCATTAAGATGCACAGCATAAACCTTTTCTCCGTGGCTGGGCCTGGTGGACAAGGAAGAAAAGGAACAGTTCTCATCTACTGTGATGGGTTCAGTAGTTGTTAGAGGGCTAAGACTCACATTACAGTTTTCCTGCAGTAGTGGGGAGTAGTCAAAGACCGTAGAGTAGTGAATGACACACACTATCATGGGGTGACTCTGTCCACTGTGGTCAGGGTAATACAGTTTGTCACTGTCAGGCATTTGCAGGCTAAAATCTCATTTCTTAGGCAATGGCTTGTTCCATGCATTCCTAGTCACTTGATTTAGTCTTGGAACCTGTGATTCGTTTCTGTAAAACATGTGCGATCTTTTCCACAACTGAATTACTTTTTGATAAACAGCTGGTCAAAGAATGGCATCAAATCATTATTTTTTTCCACAAAAGAGAAACTTAGACCCTTATATTGGTTTGATGTTCTTTTCTGTCCTCTGATAGGAACAGTCTATTCTGTTTAGTAGAGACTCACTGAGAAGAGGATCTCTAGGTTTTGAGACAGTTGATCTGTCTCCCCCTCCCCCCCCCCCATGTTCTATCGTTCTGACACCTGATGGGGAAACTGTCCAATGAAAGGCAATATGAGGTGAGTTTCATAGCAGGCTGACAATGCCCCAGCACCTGAAACAATTATGTTCTATGGCCAGTTGTACTTTTAAACAGACCTCAAACTATGTTATCTTGTTTTAAAATTCATGGCCAGGGGCTTGTGTGGAGGAAACAGACACTTGTGTTCCACAGTGAATTAGATATTTTCCTCTTGGTACCCAGCAAGCCATGGACCTGTAGCTTAGCACGTGATCACAGCTACTGGATACTGTCTCGCGATGTATTTGTCATTCTGCATAATTAAGACCAAAGTATAATCACTCTTCTTAATACTTAAACGGAAGACAGACAAGAGCCTGTGTGAAGCATGTGTTTGGTTCTGCCCTGCACAGTGGCCACATGTACAGAAGCCCTCTCCTCAGCTTGTGTTGGTCATAGTTCTACTACAGGGATCCGGGCAGAAGCTGGGAGAGCAGGGCATCTTTAGTCTGGTAATATGCAGCAAGGGAAAAGATGCCCCTGGGGAATTCCTGTCTCACTTCTGAATCTGGAATATAGAACATTTTGTTTAATGAGGGAAAGTTAGAGTTTTGTGATTTTTTTTTCAGAATTTTTTTTACAATTAAAGTATACTTGAAACAGTTATCTATAAATTTAATTTTGCCCTGATTTGGAAAGTAGATCACCTCAATCCTAATATGATGCATTGGAACATTATTTCCAGTTTCAAATTCAAAATAATTTCTGTTCTGGTCACTTCTTAATTGTCTTCCCAGAGCTCAGGATTTTTACAAAGGACATCTCAGCACCATCTTGTTCCTCTATAATTAAAGATGGAAAGAAGAGAAAACAATGTCTCTTTTACCTTTGACAATTGAATTAAACACCAAACCGTCATCATTACTGTTATTCTTATAGTTGTTGATACAGGTAGGGGTGTCTGTTCCTTTTTCACTTGGGGATTTATTCCCATTTTTCTGATAGAACCTATAGTATAAAAGTTATAGTTCCTAGTAGAATTAGTTATGTATACATATATTTATCCAACTTTAGGATTTTCCTTAGTCTCGTGACTAATTCTCTAGTTAGCAGAAGTGACTGAGGAGATTCCCAGAACCCATTCCATTGCTGTGGATCCTGGCCATGGTGTTTGCTACAGCGTGCATGTCTAAAGGTGAAGCAGACCACAAGCCGGTAACTCTCTGCCAGCTTGTTGGAGGATTTGCTTAGTTAAGGTGTGTGCTGCTAGTTTGTTCAGTCTACATCCTCTCGTCACAGGATGCTGACTGATCCTAGTTCAGAATGCTTCTGTTGTCTTTGCCCTCTCTGCGTTTGTGTGTGCGTGCTCTCTCGCAGTTCCTCTTGCTTTAATCAAATATGATTTATGCACTAGAAAGCTTACCATTTTCCCATTTATTTTTATTTTATGAATGTTTTGCCAGCATATATGTCTGTGCACTACGCGTTTGCTTTTGGAACCCAGAAGAGGGCAGTGGATCCCCTGGGACTGGTGTTATGGAAGGTTATGAGCTGCCAGTGGGTGTTGGGAAGGAATCGGAAGATCATCCAGTACTGTCACCCAGGCCGTCTCCCCAGCCTCAAGCTTACACATTTTAGGTTGCTAACTTGGATTTTTAATAAAACTGTAGAGTCTGTAAACTTTGTCTCAATCTAGTCTTTAAGAACCTCTGTTAGGTTCACTTGTATCTACTCTTGGCTCCTCCATAACCTTGGCATTCCGTTGCTCCTACAGATTGCTTTTCCGGATCTTTAATAGCAGTGGCATCACACAGTGTTCTTCTGCATCTCATTTCTGTCACTTAGCTGTAGCTTCACAGTTCACACGCTGGAGTCTGACTGGGTAATAAATGTCATTGCACTCACAATTGACTGGTGCTTTAGCCACTGTTTGTGGTTATTTGGAGTACTGTCATGGTAATCCTGGAGCAACTGCATATGGATTACTTTTTTCTCCTGAATAGCTCTTAGAACTAGAATTGTTGGGCTGAAGGTAAAATTATATTCACCTTTTTAAGACATTGCCAAACTTGTGTGGCCTGAGTGTTCTGTTTTTTACACTCCTGCCTACATGGTAGAAGGGTTTGGTCTTCGACGTCCTCACTGACCCTCAGTGCTGATTCTGTGTCAGCGGTTGTGTATTTCCATCTCTGCTAGGTGTGGCTTAGATTTAGGGCCTGGTGTATGCTATACATGGATTTACTCAACCACCAAGCTACACCTCCCTTCTGAGAATCTGAACCTGGGCTGGAGAGATGGCTCAGAGATTAAGAGCACTGACTGCTCTTCCAGAGGTCTTGAGTTCAATTCCCAGCAACCACATGGTGGATCACAACCAACAATGCAATCTGATGCCCTTTTTTGGTGTGAAGGCAAACATGCAAACAGAACACTATGTACATAATAAATAAATCTTAAAAACAAAATTAAGTTTTGTTTTTTGCTCAAGGCTAAATGTCTTGCTTAATTTAAAAAGCAAAACAAAGCCGTGTTTCAGTTGGTCATGGTGGCACATGCCTGTCTTCTCTAGACTCAGGAGGCTGAATGAAGCATAGGGATGTTAGAGATCAGTGATTGAAGTCAAGCTGGTCTATACACTCAAATACAGTCTCAAAGTGGGAAGGAGGTCAATGGTAGAATGGTTGCCTACCATGCAAGAAGCCCTGGGCTCCATTCCTAAAGCGTCCTATAATCTAGACATGGTGTTGAAAGCCTAAAGTTTAACACTTGGGAGGGTGAGACAGAAAGATCAGAAATTCGAGGTCATCATTACTACACAAGTTCCAAGCCTGCCCTGGATACATGAGGCATTGTGCCCCACCCCCCCAAATCAGAGCCTCTTGATCTTTTAGTGGCCATCTAAGTGAATGTGAATTGTCATCTCGTTGGAGTTTCAGTTTGACACTTCCACAATTAGTGAAGTGAGCATCTCTTCAGTAGTGGTTGGTTATTTAGTTGCTTGTTTGCATAGCTTTGGTGCAATGTCTGTGCAAAGTTTTCCCCTATTTGTTGCATGTTGTTATTGTTTATATTTCTTTCTGATCTTCATGTTTTTGTAAGGACTTCTCTAAAATGGCCCCAGTTCCTGGTAAGATAGAACACGTTCTGTATATGTCATGCTTCATGCTAATGGAAATTCTGTTTCTTACATTAAGCATTGTTTTTAGCCTTGATCCTCTACCCTATGTTTTAAGAAAAGATTTCTGGGGGACTGGAAAGATGGCTAGCTGGTTCCGAGCACTGACTGCTGATCTTTCAGAGGACCCAAGTTTGATTTCCAGCACCCACATGGCAACTGGCAACTGTCTGTAACTCCAAGATCTGACACCCTCACACAGGCATACATGCCGGCAAAACATCAATGCACATAAATTAAAAATAAATTATTTTTTTAAAGTAAAGCCTAATTAGTCATTGTGAAGATCATTGCTGATAAGTGACTTGCTTTTGGTTGTTAACAAATGCACTGAGGGATTAGCCTTATTACACTTAAGCTGCCGAAGTGCCTTGCTGTGCACACTTCACTCTAGCCCTGTGTAGGTATCTGTGCATCTTGTTTTCCGTCCTAACACCCTTTATTGCATTATTAGCATGGTTCTTCATTTTTTAACTTTAAAAATTAGTTTTTAAAGTCATGGACTTCTTTCTGGCATTTTCATGCCTACTTTGTTTGGGTTGATTTTGCTCCTGCCATTTCCTTCCCCGCTGCTCTGTTGCCATCAACGTTCTCCTGTCAGTTTAGTATCTCATGTGTTCTACTGCCTTCTCTCTCCCCTCTTAAAACCTCCCATTTTCTGTCTCATGGACCCCTTTCCTGTTTTTGGAACCTTTATTCTACCTAGGTGCATAGATATAGCATTAGAAACTAAGAGTCACGTATACAAGAGAGCACAGCATTTTTTTCTGATCCTGGGCTACCTTGCTTTACACTTTTTCTAGTTTCATCCATTTTCCTGCAGATTTTATTTTTCTGTGCAGTTGCATAATAGTCCACTGTGTATCATGCTTTTGTTATCTGTTGATCAGTTGATGGACGTCTAGACTGGTTCCATTTGCCTGCTTTGTGACTAGAGCATCAATGAACGTGACTGTGTAAGTGTCTCTGCTAACATATTGAATCATCCATGCGTTTTATTGCTGCTGCCTCTAAAGGTTGGTATGTTGGTGATCTTCTTTATGGTTATTACCGCTGTCATTTACAGTAATAATAGCAGCAAAGAGTATGTGAATAACATACCATGCAATAATTCATTTTCATAGTAATTGCTTCTCTAGTTTTATTACATTAAACATTGTTACAATGTGTGTGGAAATCTCAGTGATAGGAAAGATTTCTAAATGGTTCACCTGAGTGAGTATCTTTGGAATTAACATTTCCCCAATGTGGATCATCTGTATAGCAAATGGTCCTTTCTTGCTTTTTGTCAATTCTGAGGATTTGTTTGATTAAATTTAGTTATAAACCAGATGAGTACACTCCTTTTGGGTCTCCCCACCCCCCTATGAATGCAGTTCTTTTGTAGCCCCATAAATGTAATGCTTGGTTTTTGAGACAGGGTTTTTTTCCTATCTAACAGCTCTGGCTTTCTGGAACTTGTTTTGTAGACCAGGTTGTCCTCAAATGCACAGAGATTCACCTGTCTCTTCGTCCCTAGTGCTAAAATTTAAGGCTCGTGCCACCACGGCTTGGCGAAGCCACCACGGCTTGGCGAATGCAGTGCTTTTCTAGCTCACGAGTGCAGCAGTGCTTTTGTAGCCCCTATGAGAGCAGCATTTTTGTGACCTCATAAGCACACTGCTGCTTTTGGTGTCATTTGTGCATAGGAGCAGAGATACTGAGTCCCTGTTGTGTGTTCCTAGCAGAAGTATATATAGCAAGGCTGACCTCTCTTCCCTTGCTTGTGCTGGGCAAGAGACTGCATTGTACTGAGGTCAGTGAGCAAAGCTTCAGTCTTAAATCTGGCAGCAGTCCCTGGGGCTCTTAGGCAAGTCACATTCTGAGCTCCTTTTAGCTGTAAAATTAAGTGAATTTTACCAGGATGAGTTTTATTATGTAAAATTATAGTCTCTCTCTCTCACACACACACACACACTCACACACACACACACACACACACACACACACACACATTTCCCTAGGGACAGTGGTTTGGTGTTTATCTGTACCTTCTGAACTTTACAGAACATAACTACCAGTAGATTAGAATAGATACTTTAAGAAATTTTTGTTATTTGTTTCCCTATGTGTGAAAGAATTTATGAACCAGTCTTGTAGTATCAAAGCTCACAACTGTAGAATTGCTTCTTCCCTTGTGTACAGTTGTCTTTAGGCTGGATTCAGTGTTGGGTCAAGTAGAGGCAGAATTTATTCTGCAGGGAGGTTTTTGTCTACTCTGGATTTGGTCTACATATTCTGTTTGAGTCTGCCTTCTGACAGAGTTAGCATGTTCCATTCTTGGATATTTATCTGTACGCACACACGTGTGTGTGTGTGTGTGTGTGTGTGTGAGAGAGAGAGAGAGAGAGAGAGAGAGAGAGAGAGAGAGAGAGAGAGAGAGGAGAGAGAGGAGAGAGAGAGAGATTCATGCAGTCTATTGTGTTCATATTCCTTCCTTCACAACCCTGCCTTCTGCTTCTGTTGAGCACCTTCTTTTCATTAGTTTTCCCTTCTTTGTCTTTCTTTATTTCTCTCTTTCCCCCACACTGATTCTAAGTGTGGAGACTTCTGGGTTAAGTGTGTGAGCACAGTACTTCCTGGTACATGGGCAACTTTGCAGTGGCTACACCAATGAAGAAAATGACAGCCGTTCCCTGCCAATAGCTCATCGGGGAGGGTTGGGGCCTCAGGTGTACCTCCCTCCCCCTTAATGGTAACAGGAGCAGTCGTATCTTGTGCCCGCATATCCACAGGTGCTGTGTTATGATGTCAGGCCAGGGCGTGCCACATCCCGAAGGCAGTGTCTAATTTCTAGATCCTCTGTTGTTATTGCCTTGTCCATTTTGTGTTTTAATTTCTTTGACTTTAGCCTATAGTGAAGGGTAGAGCTCTCTTTAGAGTATACCGACCCAGGTCTTGGCGTGGGTTTTGGAGAGTACTCCTGTCTTCATCCTACACATGCCACATCCTGTCTCTTCTGCAGTGTATATAAAATTTACCCTGTCTTCAACTTAGTCCTTCCCTTGTTTTTTTTTTTTTTTCCCCCCACACAATACAAGAGTTTCATTATATTCTTTTTTCCTGTTTCCCTTCTTGGTAGGAGATGGAGTTTTCTTCTAAACTACTCAAGGTACAGAACTGAGTTTCAGCCTCTTTAATCTTAAGCTGTTGAAGAGGCAGCAGATTCATTTCCAGGGCTCAAAACTTCAAAGTATCAAAAAGCATGCTTTTAAAAAGCTTTTTATTGTTTTTTTTTTAATTCATTTACTTCAGTGACCTCTCCACTTCCACAGTAACATAAGGTCCCAAGGACACCTTGATTGTTCAAATAATATTTATGTGATGGATGTGTTGGCTTGAAGCAAGAAGAAAAATTGTTTCACAGATGAAAAGAAAATAATATGCTGCAAAGATTTTATATTAAATTAGTTTTGAGTCTAATACATTGATTTGTAAGATTTGCTTACTGTAATATTTTGTCATAATTTGCAATTTCTGTCATCATTTTCATGAAGTATTGACTTTAGGTCTTATACCAACTGCTGAGAATGCCCAATAGAGAACCGTAAGAATGCTTTCATTAGCTCTTCTTCCTTCTGCTCAGTAAATCCATATTTCAGTTGAATTGGTCATTGCTGGCCATGGTTGCCTTCAGGTGCAGTAAATGTAAGGTAAGCATTGTAGTGGTTCCTGTAATCCCAGCACAGATCAGGTGGATTAAAGTTCAAGACGAGCCTAAGCTACATTACAAGAGCCTGTCTCACAAAAAAAAAAAAAAAAAAAAAAAAAAAAAAAAAAAAAAAAAAAAAAAAAAGGAAGAAAAAAAAAGAAAATGAATTCTGGGAAAATAGATTTTGCTAAAAATAATTTGGGTCCACATCTGAAGCTGCGTATATTGTGTGAGGTAGACACAGGAGAATCATTAATTTAAGAAAATTCTCAATTACATAGCAAGTTCAAGATATCAAAGCCAGCCTGGACTACAATGAGATGCTGCCTAAAAGGCCAATAACAATAATAACAGAAAACATCATGAGGCACTGTCTCAACTAACAGTAACTAAAAGGAAATAGTGGTTATATTCATACACTTACAAGAGTCTAGTGCCTTTCAAGATGTCACTGGGAAATTCTAGGACCTTTTCATGAAACTCCACAAACCTAGAGAAGAGAGAAAATTAATTTTCTCAACTTTAGAGTCACTAAAGCAAGACTTAAGAAGAATTGGGCAGTAATTGTCTTTAATCAGTATTAGATAGTATGTGAGGACCTTTGAGAAACACATACACTCACACACACACACACACACACACACACACAACTATCCATATGTCTGAATTTATTTGGACCATATAGCCCGTGTAGTTTAGATTGGCTTTTAGTGTAGCAAGCTCTCTCGTCAGACTTTTCTTTGGACCACCAACCTGCAAATAATGACACAGACAACATAAAGGTTTTAATTTTAACATAGTGAAACTATATAAATAAGAACAATTATCATGTAAGGATTACATTCACAATGTCCAGTCCATTTGTATTTAACAAATTTGGAGAAACTATTTTCTTTCCTGTCTTGATGAGTCCAAAGTTTTATATCTATACCACTTTGTATCATAACTTGTATTACCAGCTTAAAAATAACCCTTTAGACATTAAAGCATTTTCTTATTTATCTTAAGCTTTTGTTTCTCGACCTTAAAAACTTAATACTTCTTTTATAAGTTTCTTTTCTAAATTTAGTAGCAAAGAAGTGGTATGACTGTCTAGTCTTCAACTTCATCAGATACTTGAGAAGGGTAAAATATTACCTGAGTAAATAGAAAGTGCAGAGTAAACAACTTTCCAAACTGTAGAAATGCCAGACATCTGGCTGCTAGGACAGTCTCCCAGAATTCCTCTGCAGTGTTTCTCCTTTGGCCTACAGGCCTAAACTATCTCATAGACTTTTTTTGGGAAGCAGGAGTTTTAAAAGACAGTCCTACCTTGTCTTGGCAAAGTTCAGCAGTCATCTTTTGTGTCCAGTTTAGACAGCATACTGTCAGCTATCAGGAAAGCAAACTTGACCTTTTCATTGCCATCGCCTTCTCTGCAGTAGATTGGTGCTGTCAGAAGCAGATGTATCTCATTGTCATAAAAAGCCTTATGTTACTAAAACATCTTAAATGCCATATTCTGGAGATTTCTGAAGTGTTTGTAGACCACCTATCTAAAATATATCTGTTTGACCCTGAAAAAAAAAAAAACCTAATGTGACAGCAAATTTGATTGTTACAGATGATTAACTACTATTTTACATTTCTTAATTTTTCCTAAACATTTTGCAATAATAACTTTCAGGGACTAGAACTTTACATTAATTTTTTTGGATTTTTCGAGACAGGGTTTCTCTGCAGCTTTAGAGCTACATTAAATTTTTAAATGATTTGCCTAGGTACAATACCTTAAACTAGAGTAGAAACATATACAGTATGTTCTAACAGAAGTAGCCTTAGTTTTGTATCAATGTACAAAAATCCCTTAAGAATAGAAACATATATATTTGAAAATAACCTTAAATTTGTGTCAAATACAAAAAATTCGTACCAATGTAAAATATTTGAGATTAATAGTTCCTTTTTAGTTTAAAAGTAGATTCAATAATCTAACGTTTTATCCTATCATTCCTATATCCCCCTTTTTAAAATCTTTTCAGAAAGAGATCCCTAACTAACCATCTTTGCTTAGTCTTTTTTCCTTCATCATGACCCAATCCCCCAAAAGGTGATAGACATCCATAACCCACGGAATGACTAAATACCAATCACCCCACCTCTTGGGAATGTGAACATCGTGTTCTCGTGTTGCCTGGGGACAACAACATCCTTTAGGACACTGAGAAAATTAAGATAATGGTCAAGTCTTGGGAGAGCTAGCTGTTGTCCAGTCTCAGTGTGATGGGACTTATTTCAAGTCCTGACTGGAGTAGTCTGTGAGGCTGTACTATCTCAGCTAACCTGTTTGAAGTTATTCTGGATATGGAATTTTGAGGAAGCTGTAGCAGAGGCATTCTGAGAGACTGGATCACCTGGGCTACATGTTTGTGTTAGTGTCTGTTCCTTTTTCCTGTTTTCCCCCCTGAAAACATAAACTTTTAAAGGTACCATACAAACCTGCATTAGCACAAGTTAGACTCATCCCGGGCTTCTTCTCTGCCCAGAAGTTCCGCATAACTTCTCCTGCCTAGCTGTGGGTCATTCATAAACCAATTCGGTGCCTCTGGCAGGAGAGGTAAAACAGCAACACACCTTTACACAGCTTGTTCAGATATCCCGCTGTTTAGCCAAGAGTGGTCTTGACCTCCTGATCCTCTTGCTGTCACTTTCCAGGTACTAGAAATATGTGCATGTGCTACTAAACCTGACTGTTTATGTTTTGACAGATTATTGCTTTTCATAGTTCACTTTTTACCTGTTGTGATCTATAAGTTGAATTATTTACACTTCCTAAAGTCTTATCTTACATAACTAGAGTTATTAATTTTTAAAAGGTATTTTAATGTATATTTTAATATCATTTACTTTATATTTGTTTCATAGAAACCAAATAATCAATTCAGGTATTCCCCCTTATGGTAAATATTAAGGTTTAGCCAAAAATCTTTTATAATAATAGTTGTCAATTCTTGGAATTACTTTACAAATGAGCACGGAGATTTGAGTGGTCCAGATCATCTTTAAGAATCACTCAAACTGAGCTGGGCATGTTCTCCCGTATCTAGACAGATCAGGAGAGCAAGGTGAAGACTACATTTAAACAAGTTCAACTACTGATTGATGACTGCTGTTTAAAGTGCCATTTTCTGACAAGTAGAGGAGAACACCAGCCAAAACTCTTCCACTCACGAGCTTCCATTATAGGTGACTGTCTGCAAGGCAGCTTTAGCTTGAACAACGTTTAAAGCAAATACTTGTATTCTTATTATCTTATTGTTTAGATTGCACAAGGTCATTTTCATGCCTTATAATATACTTTAGGCATATTCTTTCCTTTATCTTCTTTGACTTTCCTCTGAGCTTTTATGCTGAACTTTCTCCCACATGTATTTGTTTCTTTGGAAACTGAAATTCTCAAGATGCTCAGACTGAGTATCTGTTAAAGAGTAACGTTACCATGTAGAGGCTTTTATATATAACTTTGGGAGGAGGTTTTTTCTTTTTAATGATTCTTCAGTTTACTGTTTATAATATTAGTAAGTACTAAATGATGATGAACTGAAGTCTTCTTGTCAGTTGGAAGCTGACCAGTGTATAAGTAAGGAAACAAAAGAAGTGCTTAGGATTGCTTCACCTTGTCCACTTTTAAAAACATAATATTTTAGGTTAGTACTTGAGAGGTCATGACAGGACCAGCCCATGAGATCATTCTCCATTGCGCAACAGTTCAGTGCCAGCTTGGGCTTTCCGTACAACCTTGTCTTGGCACCACCTCCAACCCCTAAAACAAAACAAAACAAAACTCCACCAAACTGGAAAAAACATTAATCTGTATTATGTTTGCTAAGTCAGATTCTCTTTCATTAAGATGCTTGTCTAAATACATTCTCTAGGTAGAAAACAATTTTCTGTTTTTTTTAAAGCAACTAAAAAGCATGTTGTGGCAATCTAGCATGAGAAAGCATTATATACATTTGTTATTTGGGTTGAAGACTATATGAGTATTTTGTTTTGGTTTTTTGTACTCTTGAAACATTTAAATTTGATCATTTGTGATTGTTTCTTATGACTTTAAAGTTCTTAGAAGTTAGTAGAGGCAAGTCTGATAGGCATTGTATTGTGACAGACTGTAGCGGACACATCTAGTTACAGATTCCTTAAGGAAAATTAATAATCTGGGCCCAGTAGCACACGCCTTTAATCCCAGCATTGCTGAGGCAGAGACAGGAAAATCTTCAAGGAGAGTTGGGTACTACATAGAGAGACTCTCTCACCAAAACAACAACAAAAAAATACAACCTTCGTAAGAAACCTCTCAGATTATAGTAAGAGACTGTAGAGCACAACACGTTGATTCCATTTCAGACGATGAAGAGAGCTTGCATTGTGAGCTGCAATCGAGCATTGCCTTTGTGGGGACAGTGGGCACACAGCATGCGTAGGAACGTTCTGCATTTCAGTAAGCGTCGTCCACCAGTTACAGGGAGCACCGAGAAATCTGTCCCCTCCAGCCCTTTCTTGGGAGGTCTCCCCAGCTATCATCATCTGTAGAAAGAAGTGTGGTGTGAATAGCATGTGGTTTGCTGGGCGTCTTCACTGCACATCTGAAAACCATCCGATTTTGAATAAATGATAAGTGAAGATTTGGTAAAGATTCAAACTTCAGCTGCATGCGAAATTTTCCCTTGCTGTGCAGGAAGTGGAGGCAGGAGAATCACAAGTTAGAGACTAGCCTGGGCTACACAGTGACTTCAGTAAGCTGGTTAGCAAAACAGTGGCTGGAAGTACGGAACGCAGACTAGGACAAGGTCTGGTTCTAGTTTCAGAACTGCAAAGCAACACCACCACCCTTAAACCTGGGGATATGTGATTATTTTGATAATAGTGTCCTGCGCAAAACAAAAAAAAAAAAAAAAAAAACTGTCTTTGGAGACCTGTAGTTTCAGCCTTATAATCTCTCTCGCTTTTGTGCTCGCTCCCTCTTCCCCTTCACAGAAGAGGTGAATTCTACCCTCCCTCCACATGACCATACCAAAGCAATGTAAGCAGGTTTCCATTCGACTTGAAAATACAACTAGTACATGTTTGCATATTTCTTACCCTCTCTTAATGCTACTTGATAGATAAGTGCACAGAAATTAGAACTTGGGGGGGGGGGGGGCACATCATTAATATATTTTGTAAAAATGCTGCTACAATTACAGGTCCTTTTGGAATAAATCATGGGATTGAACTTCATTCAGATGTGGTGGAATATGCCAAGGAAAAACTGGAGAGCTTCATCAAAAATAGCGATAGCTTTGATAAGTAAGTATTTATACCTGTAGTTCTGCTGTGAGAACGGTTAGTGAGTATGTGTAGGATGCCTGTTCTTGATAAGTAAGTATTTATACCTGTAGTTCTGCTGTGAGAACGGTTAGTGAGTATGTGTAGGATGCCTGTTCCTGATAAGTAAGTATTTATACCTGTAGTCCTGCTGTGAGAACGGTTAGTGAGTATGTGTAGGATGCCTGTTCCTGACCACTATCAGCTTCTTGATACCGGTTAAGTGAATACTGCAGAAATCTGTGTACTATGAGAAAAAAAAAAAATAGGCATTACCATGTAATTTTTTTAATTAAATTACAGATAGATATGTGCTTACTTTCATTTATTAAATGTCATATGGGTATCCTCGGGAGAGAAAACACAGTGTTTGTGCTCCCAGCACTTTGCTGTAACTGGTTTTAAACCTTCTGCATAGTAGTTTAACAGCCTGCCCTCTGTTGGTACCGTGATTTTTATGTCAGTGTTTAAGGGTCTCTCTTTACAGTATCAGTTACTTCCTAATAGATTTAGTACAAATTACTGTAGAAATACATCTGTGTGTCATTGTGGGATCGTGTTTGAGAAAGCCACTTTATTGAACTGTTTTCTTCCCAGGTTTCTCTTTCTAAAAACACATTACATAGCTCTTGATGCTTGGCCAGCAGTGAAAGTGAAGATTTGGCGTGTAATCACATTGAAACTGCCTTGACATTTTTATGGAACAAGGGCTCTTATGCTTGAACTAGAGTAAAGCCCGTTAATTGAAATAGCCTACTACATGTAGAGCTTTGGCATGTCATTTTTCTGTGTGTGTCATAGATTCCGATAGAAAAAGGCTTTAAAAGGATAGGAAGCTTATGCTTCGATAAACACAGTCACTATAGAGTTTCAGTATAGAAACAGGCTTCAAACTTGGTTTATTGGCAGGGGTCTCTTACTCACCCCATTCTTGCTGTAACTGCCAGTGTGAAAAACTGTGTGTGTATGTGTGTGTGTGTGTGTGTGTGTGTGTGTGTGTGTGTGTGTGTGTGTTGGAGGGGTGGTTTCTGGGCCACCACAAGGGGTTTCATCTTGAGAGAGCACACCTAGAGGAGAGAGATCCAGAAGCCAAGAACACCTTGACTGTCACCCAGGGAGTGTATTTTCCCTTTCTTCCCTTCTTTTGCTCCTCTTCCTCTTCTCTTTGCCCTTTCATTTTTATCTCCTTCACTGTTGTGGGTTTTTTTGTTTGCCCTGGTGTGAATGATGCTTGAACTGGTTCAAGAACACAAAACTCAGACTCCCTAGCAAAATCCGCAGCCCCTGGAGTCCAGGCAAGCTTGTGCAACACAGGTGTGACTGTAGTCGTATTATTAGCTCTTCGGGCAGGATTGAGTGTGTGCAGATTCTCAGGCTTTTTTTTTTCTTAATAAACACAGTAGATTTAAGTCAACCAGTTAAATGATCAGTTTGCTGAAAAAACTGTTTAAGATTTATTTTATATGTATGAGTGTTTTGCCTACCTATCTGTGTGTGCACCATATGCATGCCTGGGGCACATAGAGTTCAGGAAAGGTGTCAGATCCCTTGGCACTGGAGTTACAGACAGTTGTAAGATGCCATGTGGGTGCTGAAAGTCCATCCCCAAGAGCAGCAAGTGCACTAAATCACTGAGCTATCTCTCCAATCCCCCCAAACTATTCTTAATGAATAATTAGCACCTGATTCATACTCTCAGCCATTTTCAATTATCTACTGCATTTATTCCAAAAAAGAAACACATTTAACAGAAACTGAAGTTTTTAGCCCGAGTTATTTAATAAGAAATTGTAATTAAACTTTAGAATTTGTTTGTGTCTTCATTGTTTTTCTTCTGTCTAATGACTAATGTGGTTGCTGAGTCTTGAGATGTGGGCAAGATTTTTATCTAGTTATGGGATTTTTTGTATTGTTTGATTGCCTGCAAAGTATGGCTTTTGATATTGAAAATTAATCTGGCCATAAGAACTTTTAAAATATATTTTAGCTTAGAAAGTGTAAAGGTAAAGTTAACAAATGCTCAAAATCTATAGCAAGATCTGTTACATAGTATTAATACATTTCATCTGATGATACATAAAGGTTCAGTTTCTAATCATTAGTCATAATGATTAGGCATAAGGAAGACAAATCACTAAACAAGTAGTTCTAGATGACAGTAAAACATGCAATGATTTTTATTTTGTATACTTTAATTCATAAGAAATCATTTTGAATGCTATTTGGATGTCTCATTTGGTGTGTGACACACACACACACAGTCTATATACTTGTTTACAAGTTTGGACACGGAGGTGTATATGCATGGGTATATGTGTAGAGGCCAGAGATTGATGTGGGGTATCCTTCCTTCATCGCTCCTTATCTGTATGTTTTAGATAGGATCTCTCGATTTGAAGCTCATCTACTTAGCTAAGTCCCTGCTGCAATGCCAGGTTTCTTACATGGTTTTTTGGGGTACAAACTTAAGTCATTACGTGATGGCAGGCATCTTATCCACTGGGATACCTATTCAGCTCTTCTCTCGCAAAAAATAAATGAAAAAAAAATTGTTACTGTTACACATGTTTTTAAACCAATCCCTGCCATTGATACCTATTAACTAAATGCTTACAGCTTGTTTTAGAAACTTTTTTATATTAATCATTCAAAAGAAGACAGTTGGGGTAATTTTATTTTACATCTTAGGCACTGCTCTTGTAGTCAGGTTTCTATTGCTGTGATAAACTCCATGACCAAAACCAACCTGGGAAGTAAAGGGCGTATTTCTGCATACAGTCCATTACTGAAGGTAGTCAGGGCAGGAACTGAAGGAGAGACCATGAAGGAGTGCTGCTTACTAACTTGCCCCCTGTGCCTTGCACAGCCTGCTTTCTTATACAGCCGAGGACCACCAGCCTCGTGGTGACAGTTCCCACAGTAGTAGGCTAGGTCTTAAAAAGTCAATCAGACATCAAGAAAATGCCTCACAGACTTGCCTACATGTCAGTCTGATGGAGATATTTTTTCACTTGATGTTCCCTCTTCCCAGATGACCCTAGCTCATGCCAAGTTGACAAACAAATCAGAACTGGTATGAAATAATATTTACTGTTTAATATCTCAATTACAAATGGGTCTCATATTCAAAGAGTGGCTAGTACTAGGAAACTGTTTCATTTTTCATCAGCTACAACTGGTAGAAAGTTAAGAAATCAAAGTTGATTCATTGGGCCAGTGCTTTATTCTTTTTGGTTTTGGTAACCAGTTAGAGGATATATTTTTCTTCCTATAATTTGTATTTTGATGATCTTTTAGGTTTTTTTTAATGCTGGGGATATTATTGCAACTTTACTTCACTTAAAAAAATAGAGCATTTGTAGAATGCAAAGTTCTTCTAAGCAATTTCATATTTAATTGTTTGTGGAGGTATAAAGACATATATTAATTAGTAACAGTCAGTATCAAGGAAGATGGCTCATTAATTTTGTACTGGTATCTTGTCATCTCTGGAATTTAGCATGGAGAGAACAAGTGTTTAAAATCCAGTTCTGTTCGTCATTCAGGGAGTCCAGAGCCTTCTCATCAGCTCCTTCCAAAAATATTGCCATGTTGTGCGTGTTTTAATCTACACTTCGAAGGTTTTCTTACATATATCTGCTTCAGTTCAGGGTGAACTCTCACATATGAGAGGGTGAGAGGTCTATTAGCTAACCAGTGTTAGAATATGTAATGCATGATGTAGTGTGTGTGTGTGTTTGCGTGAGTGATTTTTATGGACAAACTTGGGTCTTTTGTGTCTTAAATCATGCTTGGTTTTTGAATAAAAGAGTTCTTAATGTCTGAACTACGCCAGCACTGCATGAACAGGTGCATGGCTCACAGCAGCTCCTCAGAGTTCACTGTACTTGACACGGGGAGCTGGAGTGAAGGACTTATTCCTTAGTGATCGTGTTCACTGAACTTCCTTATAAACCAGTCTAATTTCAAAAGTCTTCCTAAATACAAGTGACCAGATGATACTTTAGCATTCCTGGGCTAAATGATCTCTTATGGCAGCCAGCAATTTTTACCCCGCAGGAAAAGGTGGCTGGCTCTGCACTAGGAAAACGATTGGACTTGGCATGTTCTCGTCACATCGTTCTGCTGTTGCTAGTTTATTAACCTCCAACAGTCTTTACACACCACAAAATGTCATTTTCATTACATGTATTTACCGGAGTTAATTCTTATCTCCCACTGCATGGGTCCTGAGGGTCAAACTCCAGTTGTCACATGTAACAGTGAGCAACTTTACTCATGGAGCCAAGAGTTCATTTGACAGTCCCAAAGGTTTTTGTTGTTGTTATTTTTATTTTATTTTATTTTTTATTTTTTGAGACCCGGGTTTCTCTGTAGCTTTGGAGCATATCCTGGAACTAACTCTTGTAGACCAGGCTGGCCCTGAACTCATAGAGATCTGCTTGCCTCTGCCTCCCGAGTGCTGAGATTAAAAGTGTTAGATCTGGGCTAGTGTTAGTGTTGGGGCCTTCATTGCTGAGGTGTTTGTTGTTGTTTTTTTTTTTTAGAAGATTGGGTGTTTAGTTGTGGGGGAGGGGTCTCTGCATACAACAAGACCGGCAGAGTCACACAGAAGGAAAGCAGGTTCAGTACAGCGCAGTAGCTGGTGTTGGCTCAGACTTTTAGAATCTGATAAGTCTGATACCAGGTAGTTTATTTTAGGCATATTTAAGAGCAACACATTTTTGGAAAGTTTCCTGGTGTAACTAATTCAATCTCGTGTACAACAAAGCTTAAGACATGTTTACATTGAAAATCTTTACAAAATACATGTGACCTTTCTCATGAAGATGGGTTCTATTCACCGAGAAATAATGCTTAATATCAACATCTAGGGAGAGTGAGATAAATGTAAACGTTTGTGGGAGCCAAGTGAGGCTTGGCGCTATAGAAAGCATAAACCACCAGGCTATTAACTACATTGATTCCCTGTTTTCTGGGCTAAAAGACTCTTCTGTTGAAGAGACAACTTGTGTGTTTAACATTCCTGGTTTCCCCAGTGCTTGTCTGTGAGTTTAAGGACCTCATGCCCTCTCCGTTTAGTCAACAGAGGAGGAGGAAGTTGAGGAAGTCAAATTACCTTAATTCAGTATATATGCAGAAAACAAAATACATCTCCCTTATCTTAGCTAAGGAAGCTTGAATTATAAACTTGGGACCTCATGGAAAAGTTTGTCATTACATTTACTTATAATTGTGCATATGAGTTTACTTAGCATATATGTGCATGTACAGTTAATTTGACTCTGGAATCATACGTCATAAAGTTCCTGTAAGGTCAGCAGGTTATATTTCCTCCAGAGTGACTAGAGAGAGAATTTTGGAAGTGATCTTTTATCTATAGCCGAATGAGCATAGCTTGCATATCTGCATATAGAGAGTGGATTTTTATTTCTATGTAAATGGGCACATAAAAGTTTTAAGTGATGAAACTGTAGTGGGTAGTCAGAGCAATAGGTCTTGTCTTAGGCCAGTTATTCTCTACCTGTTTGTTGTGATCCCTTGATGTTGAACAGCCCTTTCACGGGGGTCACAGAGCAGATGTCCTGTACATCAGATATTTATATTACTATTCATAACAGTAGCACAACCAGTTAAGAAGTAGCAGTGAAAATAATTTTATGGTTATGGGTCACCACAACATGTATTAAGGGTTATAGCATTAGGGTGGTTGAAAATTGCTGTCTTAGACTCTGGCCAGTTAAAACAATTGCTTTTTTCACTGTTTATTCCTGCTACCAATAAACTATAGCCTAGCAACTTGGCCCTGGTTACAAAGTGTAAAGCAGCACTATCATAGGTATCATGTATGTCCTTCAGAAAGGAATCAGGTAACACCGCAGATGTGGTATACACACTGGACAGGACAACTTGGCTTTATTGGAGGGTAGGATGAGTGAAGACAGTGCCTTCTTCATCTTATGTAGTTTCCAAAAGTGTAATTGATGCATTGTAACAACTAGTACCCTGGTTTTACTTATAACTAGCTGAAGGCTTATTTCCCACAAGTGATTTGTATTTGAAAATTAAGTGCTTCTGTATTCAGTTTTACCACTGGAGCAGTTTCTTCTGTCATCCTTAAGAGAATTGTACTGGAGTCATTTTGCTTTTGTAATTCATTATACTCAGTATTTCTCAATACTTTTTTGATGTGACTTAGTGGTTAAGAGCACTGCCTGCTCTTCCCAAAGGTCCTGAGTTCAATTCCCAGCAACCACATGGTGGCTCACAACCATGTGTAATGAGATCTGGTGCCCTCTTGAGGAAGAGACCTCAAGAGGTCAGTTGTCCTCGTCAACTTAGACCATGGAACCCAATATGGACAAGTTCAACAGAATGGCCATATACGGGCTGCCTATGCATGCTTCATCACTGCCAGGGCATAAATTTCATTTTCTTTCATTCATTCATTCATTCATTCATTCAGAAAAAGTCTTAATACAAATTATTGCAGACTGTAAGCAGGTTTTTTCCCCTCCTCTCTGGTACTGAGGATTGAACCCAGGACTTTATACATGCTAGATTATTCTATCACTAAACTGCATCCTCAGCCCCATTAAAATATGCTTTTGAACTAATCATGATGAGGCATACTTTGAATCCTAGCCCTTGGGAGACTAACACAGGAGAGTCACTGAGTGTTCCATTCTAGCCTACCTAGGCTAGGCTACAGAGTCAAACCTTGTCTCAGAAACATTAATTTCCTGCCTCTTTCCCTTCCTCCTGTGTGTGTGACAGGTACTTGTTAAGTTGCTCAGATAGGCTTCAAATTTGTGATTTTCCTGTCTCAGCTGGGATTGTAGGCATGAACCATCACACCTTGCTAGACAAATTTTAATGTCATAAACAATCAAATGCTAGGAGAGAGTTCTTGAAAATAGCAAAAGGGCTACCAGTTATACATGTTAACATCTACGTGGAAATATTGAGTGGCTTTAAATGACTTAGCTGTCAGGTTTTTAGGAAACATTGAATAGCCGTTTCAATAACTGTGGGTTTGTACAATGTTTTTATTCAGTGTAAACAAACATAGATACCACTGTATTTATTTTCAATACTCTGTTTCAAATAATACCTGAATTGTCCTAAGATGAGTTTGATGCAGTTGGAAGGGAAACCATTTGAAAAGGTAAAGTCTTCGTTTTCTAATTTTCATTCACCAGTTTAGTTACTGATTATAAGGTAATTCAATGGTTTCTTTCGAGATCAAGAGTTTAATACTTCCCTTACTTTTACTCTAGCAGAAATGTTTCAAGTTTTCTCTTATTTTTAGCAAAATGGTCATAGCTCTTAAGACTTAAACTGTATTTTAATGAAATGTTTTAAGAAAAAGATTTTGTGGTTCATTTGTCAGATTACTTTGGATGGGGTATGAGAACAAGGTAGAACTCTTTTCCAGGTCCTTGAAATTCCTTTATTCCATTGGGATAATTGTCTACAGTTTCAATGACAGTGTCCTCTGGCACCTTAACAAACTAGGTGCACAGTTGCCGGCCCCCACTTGACAGCGTATTGAAGGGGAATGTTGTTTTTTCTGCTCTCAGTCAGCTCCTAGACCTAGACTATCCGTCTAAGAGGGAAGCTACAGGGCAAGGCTAGGTCACCCTGCTCTCCTAGCTGCTTTTCAAAAGAATTATATGGGCAAGTTGGCAAGGTCCGGGCTGTGAACGAAGTCATCTATCCGTCTGAGATGAAGATAGTCCAGCATGCACCCTTAAAGAAAGCCACTGCTGAGGTAAGTGACTGGAATCCTGGCCTCAACCAAATGTCTGTATGTTCTGCATCCTTCCATAAATGGTTTTCAGTACATAGCTTAGTAAGAAGGAGTGAAATATGATCCTTTGTGGCAGTCTCACAAGAGTCATTGTATTTTCAGGTTCATTGGTAATAAGCCTGATTGATGTGAATGAATTTGTGGATATTTTACAGGCTTCAACACCCGCCCCCATGTATAGATAACTTTTATCTGGTAGTATGACTCTGGAAAGTGAGTTTGAGAGATTCTCTTGGATTTTTAAAAAAAAAAAAAAGTTTGCTAATTTTAACCTAGGTACAGCATTTTAAGAAACATCTAATTTTAATGTTAGAACTAGGAAAAGATAACCTGAGCCATTCATAAATATAACCACATTTATCATTTTGGTAGATTGGTTGCATTTCCCAGGTTTTATTTGATGTGATTTTTATGAAAAAATAGAATTTAGATTTCCTTTTTCCTTATATTCTAACCTGAATTACATGTATAATTTATCAGTGAACATGTGTAATATATCAGTTTGTATACAGAATTTCTGGAAAGTTTATTGTCTTCTAGATTACACAGAAAATTTTGTTCAGGGTTTGAAGTCTGTTTCTCTGTGTTTAAAGAACAGTGTGGCATAGCATTTGGAATAGTCAAGAACTAAGAATTGAGTTTTTTTTCTACTCTCCTTGGAAGAATCAATAGGCGTTATAATTTACTAGTCAGTAACAGAAACACTGTTAAACAGCCCCCATCTATGTCTCAATTTAGTTATTTAGTTATTCTATTGTGCATATTAATAGGTGTATCTATAAATATGTGCCACCATTTAATAGGGGTATTTTAAATGATAAAAATTTTAGAAAAAATGTCAGCTGTGGATTCTTAGCCACTCTCCAGCTGCAGTTGTTAAGGCGTTGTGACATTACTGAGTCGTTTCCAGTTCTCCACTGCTTGCTACTCAGCAGCACCCACAGGTGCTTTGACAGAAAATTAATTTCTATACATATGTAAGGCTTTACAATTTGAACAGTTTTTTCCTTAACCAATTGTGAAAAATTTATGTATTACAGGTAGCAAAAATTAAGCCATAATTATAAGTATAATAAATAATGGTTGAATAGGGAATACTTTGGGGAGAAATTTTTACTTCTTTTTATTTTATTTAATATTGTTATAAGGTGCTGGTGACTTCTTGTTGTGTATTTGGCTTACAGATTCTTATTACATGTTTTATTGACAACATTATTTCACAGTTTTAGATATGACTCTTTTAAAATTTTTATTACTAGAAACAGGACAGTACTTTTGGGATTTAAGTTTATTTTTCTTAATATGTTTTTATCTATTTTGCTGTGGGTAGGGCACAGACTTGGAGGTTAGAGGACAGCTTGTGACAGTTCTGTTCTCTCCCCTGTGGTCCTGAGGACTGAACCCAGGTCATCAGGCTTGTCAGCAGGTGCCTTTGCCCTCTGAGCCCGCCCACCAGCCCTAAGATATTTTCTAATTCCTGTAGGCTTTCAAATTTAAGTGTTCTGTTTAAGGAAGTTAGTATGTTAAAAGTATAGTTAGTAAGTGAAATAGGAGTCTGTATTTCATTCGTATTAGTGGACATTAGAGATTGGATCTTTCTTCTAAACTAATGCTTTTATCCACACATTGAGGTAAATAGACTTCATCCTATCTCCACCAGAAGGGAAAACATTCAGGTTATTATGAGAATAGTGAGCTTGCTTCTAGAGACTCAGTTATGACATTAAAGCCAAGAGTTATCTTGATTTTTTTTTTCATGTGTTGGATACATGATGTTGCAGGTTACCAGCTAGTATCATGACCTTTGAACCATTACATCACTATGGGTTCAGTGGGCATTTACCAACCAGCATCATGATCTCAACCATTGCATCACCATAGACTGTAGTGGGCATAGACTTTTTCTGTAACTGTATTATTTCTAGCCAAATTTCTCTTCAGATCTTGAGATTTTTGTGGTCATCACATTTAGTTTGTAATTTGAGTTCTTAATCAAAGTTGGTGATTAGAAAAGATACTATAAAGCATATGTATTTCTTACATGTTTTTCTTAATTGAATAAATGCATTTGGGGGTTGTAATAGGTGATAGACATGCAGTTAAATTTAGATATAGTCAGAGATGATAAAAACAGAATAAAACCAACTAAATGAAAGAACCAGAAACCAGGAAAATATTGCAAAGGGAAATAAGTATGTTAAGGAAAAAGTTCTTGCACCATCTGTCGGCCTGAGACAAGCAAATGTTGTGTGGTATTTTTGTCCTTTGATGTAACTGTGTAAACATTGTCTTATTGGTATGTAATGCCAAAGAATTACTTGAATAGTTTAAAAAGTAATAGTTGTAAAAAGTCTTTGAAAATTTATATGAATTTTATACATGGAATACAACTCGTTGGACTAGCCACATTTTAAGAGCTCAATGTCTGTGTGGTTAGTAAAGGCCATCTTGGATAGCGTGGCTCTAGACAGTCCTGTCTGACCTTTCAGATCACAGCTTTTAAATTCACAGGAAGCCTCTGATCTCCAGGACTGTTTGCTGCCTTTCACCTTTACACTTAAGGAATCAGTTTCCTTTCCTCTAAATGCTAAAGTGTGTCCCACAATGTAAATTATACTGCAGCGAGTGGAATTGTTCAGTGTTTGCCTTGTCCATTCGCTTGTGTTTGCAGTGAGCACCAGAGCTGAACTTAGATTCTCCTTCACTGGAGGAACGGGAACCATTTGCGGGGAGCTTGTGCAGAGGCACACACTTAATTTTAAAATCAGGCACAAAATTTTTGAATGATTTTCTGTGGTTTTAATTGTAAGCTACTCACTTCTAAAGAATGATGATTTTCCACATAGAGTTTACTGAAAATAGCTTTTTAAAGAGAGGACTCATTATAGATTTAATAAAAAACAATTAAACCTGTGATTTAAATATGATTCCTTAAAATCAAAAACTTACTTTTTGGGACTGGAGCGATGGCTCACTGGTTAAGAACTTGTTGCTCTTGCAGAGGATGCAGGTTTGATTCCCAACACCCACATTGCTGCTCACAGCTGTGTTTAACTCCGGTTCCAGGGAATCCAAATGCTTTCTCTGGTCTCCATCAGCACCAGGCATGCATTTGGCACACAGACATCCTTGCAAGCAAAACACCTATACACATACAATGATAAATAAATCTAAAAAGAAGATACATCTTGACCCTATCTTAAACAATCAGAGATTGGACTGTTTAGTTTTGTCTCTGAGAGAAGCTCCATATCCCTAATGTAGGTTAGCTAGACTTTTAAAGATTAAGATTTCATTGTGAAGTTGATACGGGAAGTGTACTTGAAAGTACAGTAGACATTTATTAATAGAAGATGGCCAGTGAGGGAATTTGGGGCAAAGGGACAGCGCACACAGACACAGGAGTGCTTTGTCATGGTTCTCACATGAAGTTAGAGACAAGTGATTCAGTTTAGTGTCAGCAAAGTATGTACAGGTCGCAGCTAGACTAGCAGCCTGTCTGTGCTGTAACAACACAGCTGCCTCGGTGGGACCTCCTGATACATCAGGACATGGTAGACAGCTTCTCATGTTGAGCACATATTTGGGGATATTGTACAATTATTTTGGGGGTGATCTTGCTTTGTAACAACTGATTCGTGTTTTGAGTCCTAACCTACCCCTGTGGCATGGCAATTATTCCCTTTGGGCGGTTTCCTCGTGATCTAGTTACCTCCTACTCTAGCTCTCTTCTTAAAGACTTTTCTGTCTCTCAACATTGCCTCCTTTGGACCAGCTTATAACACCTAGGTTCTTTGAAGGAAGCACTCAGAGTAAATCCAGAACATAGCAATCTCTAATTCTCTGCAGGAGGACAAAATGATGGAAGGAGGTTCTAAAAAAATGTAAGCAGTGAGTTGGTGTTTATAGTAAAAGATATGACGGATCTGCCTGGCTCAGCGTGAAGGTGTGGAGAAGAGAGTACAGTGTGTACTGTTCTAACTCCTACCCCCAGCTCTCTCAACCCTTCCCTGCTTTCGGGGCACAAGACTGGTGGACTCTTTAAATGTATATCCATTGATGTATCTCTATGGTCTAATAAATTTTAATGATAGTTTAGGATGAAAAAAGTTCACTGTTAATTATCAAAAGACAGGATATGTTTTGTAAAGTAAAATTAGTTCTGATTGAAATCATTTGGTCATCCTCAAGTGTATGCCATTTTCCTAATGTGAATTATTTCATTTCTAAATATTGGCTTACTCTTATGGGATGATTTTATTACTATCAGCTTCAAAGGTTAAGGATTAGTTTCAAAATACTGGATGTGGTTGAGAATGGGTACTCACACGTGTAGTTCAAGCATTTTAGATGCTGAAGTAAGACTTCAAGGAGTTCAAGATCATCTCGGGCTGTATAGTGAATTCAAGGTCTGAGAGGAAAAAGAAATGTTTGTATTGAGGTTTTAATTTTATGTTATATAATAGTCTTTTTTTTTTTACTTTGTTGACAGAATTTAAAAAGTAAAGTAGAGTCTGTATAGGATAGTTTATTGATGTAAAAAAAATTACCAGGAACCAGTGTTGTAACCAGGAGGACTTGGTTGGGTGAAACTGAAACCACACCTCCTCCTGTATTGCCTAAGAAAACCATAGGAGCCAAAGCTGCAGTTCACAAAGAACCACTCACTTGCTTCTATCCCATTCTTCTGAGTTGCCTAGCCACAATTTTTATTAAAGCCACCCTATTCTTAGTGGTTGCAAGGGTCATGACCAGTAAATTGGCATCTCTTGGCCAAAGCTACGTTGCTGCTGTTTCTGTCAGCAACATTGTCAGGCGGAGAGGAATCCTTGAAGAGCTCTCCTCCTTTCTTTTCGTCCCACATATTGGAAAGAGAGTAGAAAGTGAAGCCTTTTTCTGTTGTTGACTTTCATCTTCAAACATCATTATGGGGGCATCTCAAAACTGTCATTTCATGGGCTTTTCGTTATGTTCATTTCTATTCCCTAAGCAGGGTTTGTATGGCCCAGAATAGGTTAATGCTTTGTGTGCTGTATCACCTATAACAAAACAATATTACTTGAACAGTGTTAAATTCCACACATATGTTATATCAAATTTCCTAATTGTATTTTATCCTTAAAATTAATTTTGGTAGCTTTGCTGTTTCAAGGACAGGGTTATTATGGTGATTTGTCAGAGAGCTGTTAATTTGTTTAAACAAATTAAAATGTTTGTTTCCTCACATAGATTTGAATTCTGTGAGCCCGCATTTGTGGTGGGTAACTGCCTTCAGATAGCCTCTGACAGTCATCAGTATGATCGGATTTACTGCGGAGCTGGAGTGCAGAAAGATCACGAAAACTACATGAAGATCCTGCTCAAAGTTGGGGGAATACTGGTCATGCCTATAGAGGATCAGGTAGCTTCTCTGTCCTGCATTCATCATAAGAGAGACCACACAGTTGTGAGATTGGGAATTACCATTTTATTACAGGGAAAGATACACTATAACCTTTGAAGCAGAAAAAAGTCGTTTATAGATCATCATATGTGCACAGAAAGAAAACCTGAAAGGGATCTGTAAGTGGTTCAAAGGAAAGCAGATGTAGAGAGGAAGTGTAACTGGGAGACTAGAGCCCACTTGACTGGTCAGATCACCCAGGAAGTCACCTAGCTACCCCAGGGTTCATCATCTGGAAGGTAATTAGTTAAATGCATGGACTCTACATGTAGCATGTTAAGTCTGCTTTGTGACTGGCTTAATTGCTTAACTTCATAAATAAAACAAGAGGCTAAAAAAAAAGTCATCATTGAGGGGTTGGAAAGATAGCTCAGTAGATAAGAGTGCTGAAGACTATTAGAAGGACCAGGGACCAGGGATGTGACTGAGTCACAGAGGACTTGCCTCTTAGTTGAGGCTGTGAGTTCCATCTCTAGCAACACACACACACACACACACACACACACACACACACGTTATCTTTTTATTGGCAATTATTCCTTTAAAACTTTGACATTAAGGTAACCACATTGCTTCTTTCTCATTTTACTCCAAATAGTTAACACAGATTATGCGGACTGGACAAAACACCTGGGAGAGTAAAAATATCCTTGCTG
This sequence comes from Arvicola amphibius, assembly GCF_903992535.2. Taxonomy (NCBI): domain Eukaryota; kingdom Metazoa; phylum Chordata; class Mammalia; order Rodentia; family Cricetidae; genus Arvicola; species Arvicola amphibius. Next base: position 110,463,512 of record NC_052057.2, on the reverse strand, counting down.
TTTCCTTTGCACCACTAGTACAGCCTAGTAAGAATGATAATGGCACGCCGGATTCTGTGGGGCTCCGTAAGTAGATCCTTGAACTCAAAGAATGATTGTCTCTGGTATTCCACTTACTGTTTGGACTTAGTGGATCATATAACTATAATGAGTTCAGTACAGCAGTACTATAATGAGTGGATTGATTCTTTTGCTTAAAAAAAAAAGTCTTTAGGCACTGTGGCTTCCTTTCTGGAAACAAGAAATAGATCATACCGACTGTGAGCTTACTAGTTTGTGATAGGCAGTAACTGGTTGTGGAACAGCATCTGGTCTAAGGGTGGTGGGAAGAAAGGTTTGTCTGCTGAGGCAAGATTTGAATTGTGATTGGAATGCAGTCAAAAAAAACCTGTTTGGTCAAAATTTTGTGGTAGCATCTTTTGTTTTGCTTGTCTTTTGAGTCAGGTTTCCTGTTCACTATAAAGCCAAGGATAGCCTTGAACTCCTGCTCCTCAAACCTCCACTTTCCAAGGGCTGGGACTGTAGGCAAGTCCACTACACTGAGTGGCAGCATCCTTCAGAGATAGTGACTATAAAAGGTGTTAGGCTAATGGAGAACCTGAGAGGTTCAAGATCAGGAGCATACTTGGGGTCCGTGGAGGATGGATTATCACCAGGAAAAGGGAAGTAGACTAGTTAATGTGAAGGTAGCTGATGTGGATGTGGACGGAATTGTTTAAAGGCAGAAAAATATCCCACTGTGGGAAACGTGGGTGAAAGAAAAGCATTGGTTTCCCCTTTAAGGTCCAGCTGAATGTGTCTGTGTTGCATTGTTGGGAAGGAGGTGTGGAGAGAGCAGACGTTTTCTTTAGGCTGTGTTTGAGTTGCCTATGAGCATACAAGTATCATGAGATCATCTGGATGCAATGCTATACAACTGAAGGATCGGTTGAGATTCTTCAATGTAAAGACGATGTCTTAAGCTGTGCTTGGACAAGAAATAGATGAAATCACGTTAGGAGAGTATAGATAGAGGTAGAGAAGACAGGTTTGAGTTGAACCTGTGACCCACACACAGATTTAGAGATAAAACAGGAAAAATCAATGATAAAGAAGGGATCTAGATGTATGGGATGTTGGGTACCAAGAAAATAGTCACAAGGAGAGTATGGTGAACATCTGACCTGGCTGCAGGAAACCTTGGAAGAGAAAGAGGAAAACTATTGCTAATAAGCTTTAAATCTCTCTTGGCTTTGTTAACCATTAAATAGAATTCTTCAGTACAAATTGATCTCTGGTTTAATTTGCTTTTATTTCATAGGAATGTAGCTTTATACAGAAAGTTCATTTTATTGTTAGTATTTATTTTCTTATGAGCCATCTGATACTGGAACTTCTGAAATAGCTTCAAAAATTATGGAGTATATTTCTGAAGTGCTTGAGTTAGTGTGTGGCTTGTAATAATGATCAATAAAAATCAGTGTTGGTAGTCTTGGGAAATTCATTATGTCATACCATTTCCCCAGTTCTACCATTTGAGATATACTCCCGAGGTCAAATAACTTAATGATTTTTGTGTCAGCTTGATTACCAAGCAGGATCAATGAGAGGAAAAGAGCTTAGATTTTTCGTAGTTCTGTTAGACTTGTAACTGCCACCCAGTTAGAGGAGGCATGCACAAGGGTGAGCAGAACCTAGCTATTGTGTATGAGTTTTATGGCGCATCAGAGACGTAGGTGGCCAGCAGTTCATTTGTTTGTTTTACACACTCAAACTATTCCCACCTGAAAATTAAGAGAGGAGATACAGAGAAGGTGCAGAGACCTGTGGGACTGTGATGTCACTCTCTGGAGGTGTCAGAGGCTTGAAGGTTTCTTCACCCAGACCTCAGAGAGTGCTTGGGAGATGTGGTGACTACTTTTAAGGATTTATAAAAAATTTTTCGTTTTTGACTCCTGTGTTCTTGTTTTCATCTCATTTAGAGATTAAACTCTCAGTTATAAATTTTTCATAATTTAGAAACTATTTTTAACCAGCTTTTAAAAAATATGTTTACTGACTTTATACTTTTGATAGCAACACAGTACAGGAGGCAAACCATATTCAGGACATCTACATCCAAGAGAAAAACTAAAAATAAGAATGGGTTTTAAAAAAGAGAGAGACAAAATTTGAAGTTAATGGGCTGCAGCATTCACATCCTTTCAGTCTACTTCAAACAAGACTATGTGGTGTCTAGCACCACAATCAAATGAGTGTCCTTTAACCTGTTTTATGGTTGAAGTCTGCATACCCATGCCATTCTGTACTAACTGAACTTACCTAAAGTAAAGTAATACCTAGAGTTATTTTTTTCCCATTTTTAAAAACAGAATTGTGGCTATTTTTACTCTTTAGTTATCATAGCCCATTGGAATGTAATGAAGAGCTCTGTGGTACACACTGCCTGTGGGCATGTCCTTACGCATGTGCAGCAGGCTCTTTGTGTGCAGGCACGCTTCTTCTGTTAGGCTCTGCAGTTGCACAGTACCCGTGGAAGTGCTTAACTCATGAGAGCACCATAGTGGCAGCAATAGTTATTTTCTTTTATCTGACACGTCTTTTAGGTTAACTTTTATGAGTCTTAAAACCCAAAATTTGTATAATAATCACAGTGAAAAATTTTAAAAATTGCTGTTTACTAAAATTCCATGAATGGGGAATAAGAACAAGTGTCTGTTTCTGCTAAAGTAAGTCACAGTATCTCTTTGTTCATAGAACATTATTCTATAATTACAGGGAATTAGAACACTGGCTGCAAAATCCCCTAAAAAAAGTACACATGTAAACCCCTTGTCAGATGACTCTGTTAACATTAAAACTGTTCATAGTCAATAGTTGATTAAAATGAAGTTACAGTTTTTCTTTAGATTTACCACAATTTTTATTTGACTTAAAATCAATTTTTTTCTATGACTTTATAGTTATGTGGTTTATATGCATGTGAAACCATAAAAATATGATTCAAATTTTCAAAAATAAGGGTATATTATTTTAGTTCAGGCAGGGGCAGAAAATACATAATAAATTATACAATTTTATCTTTGGTTTCTCTGAAATTTTATTTAATATTTGAAATTAGGTTTGTTTTTTGTTTTTTTTTTTGTTTTTTTTTTTTTTGGAAAACAAATGTTTTTGTGTGGTTCAACCTAAATAACTTTTCACGACTTTTTTTGTTGTTGTAATTGTTTATTTTTAATAAGTAGGTTTATAAATAAAATTGTTTATTTTTCAAGTAGGGTGTCACTCTGTAGCTCTGGCTGTAAAGACATAGGTTTTTTTTAAATGTTTTGTTTATGTTATGAGCATATGCATGTGGGGATGCATGTACCTATGCACACACATGCAGAGGCCAGAGGAAGTCCCAGCAACCCGCTTGTCTCCTGTGCTTGCTGATACTGCTTCTGAAATGACCTCCTTTGATAGCGGTGGCTATCTCAGATTCAATACAAGGAAACACACTTGAGTTTCCTCTTGTTCTCTTCTCTGTGTCTACTGTTTATATCTGACACTGGCACCTGTCCAGAAAGTCAGCCTGGACAGCGGATGCTTTAGTTGATACTTTTGCTTTTAGTCCCATAGCTAATTTGTTTCAGTGCTCTGTTATATATCAATATTTTGTCTCTCATCTTCTGTCCTGCCCCTTCCTGTCAGGGTGGCCATAACACATGTGATCACCCAAGTGTTCGGCTGACCTGCTGTTGCAAACACAGCCTACACGTATTTAGTCCTTGTTTGCTCCTCCCTCTGCCCAGATCATTTGCATGCCTGTAGGTGATTGCGCTCCTTTAGGCTCTGGCAGAGCCATTTCCTCAGGGAGCCTTTGCCCCCAGCTACTGGAAAGCTCCTGTACTCCTAACCAAGAGCTTCCTGTGACTCCTGTTACATATTGCTCTGTTGTTTTCTCCATTTCCCGTTTTTATCCTTTTGTTCCTTTTTATCCCTTCTGCGTCTTTTTAACCCATCCCTCCCACGAATGTGAGCTACCTACATCCATTGTCTTTTCTAGTTTAAACCAGACATGTATCTAAATGTGTTCTTATGTGGCTGCCCTATTGATTAGCAAGTAGTTTGTTAAATAATTTGTTGAACAATTTTGTATCAAAGGCACAATTGATATTTTGCACAGTTGAGCTTATGGTCCTTCCTTTTTGTGGTATATTTGATATAAGTAAACATTAGTGTCTTAAAACAGTGCCTCTGTATTGGTGGGGGGGGGGGGTCTCTGTTAATTCACAGCTGGTACAGGAGGGTTCTTTGCCGTGAACTAGTGTGTGTGTTTGCTTACTTTCTTCTGCCTCTCTTTCTGTCTCTCTCTCCCACCTTAACACACATACACACACATGTCCATATATGAGCACTCTTCAGAGTTCAGGCAGCTATTGAAATGTTACTTTGAGTTTTTCTGCTAAGTATTTGTCTTCATATGATTTATTCAGTTTCTTAAGAAAATGTTTAATTTATTGGCATGAGTGTTTTGTCTGCCTGTACACATGTACAACACATGCGTGCCTGGTCTCTCAGAGGCCCAAAGAGGGCGTCAGAGCCTTGGAATTAGAGCTATGAATGGGGTTGTCATCAGCCCCCTCTATATAACAAAGAAACAAAAACAGTATAAAGTAATATGCAGGGTAAAGTTTCCTGTACTTATCACTTTATCCTTACCCTTTTTCTAAATTGTTATTATTCCCGAGACTGCATGCATATAGATAGAAACATGGATGTTCGCCTCATTTTTGCAAGCTGCCTGCTCTGCTCAGTGTGCATTTAGTCATTGTGTACTAAGCACCCTCAATGTAGTTTCTTGTAGTTTGATGTTTTCTGAAGTTTGTGAAGAAATGAACAATGTATAATGTTTTCATTTTTGTACTTGTTTTTAGCCCCGTGTGCTGTCAGGAATCTCCAAGATTTGGCTCGTATTTACATTCGACGCACACTTAGAAACTTCATCAATGATGAGATGCAGGCCAAGGGAATCTCACAAAGGGCTCCACCCAAGAGGAAAAGAAAGAGAGTTAAACAGAGAATTAACACTTATGTATTTGTGGGTAATCAGCTTATTCCTCAGCCTCTAGACAGCGAAGAGGATGAAAAAATGGAAGAAGACAGCAAAGACGAAGAAGAGAAAGATCCCAGCGAAGCTGTAAAGCATGAAGAGCCACCTCAGAACTTACTGAGGGAAAAGATCATGAAGCTGCCACTCCCCGAGTCTTTAAAAGCTTACTTGACATATTTTAGAGACAAATAACTTAAAGCAAGGAAGAATGCCTATTGATAATTCCCTTACTCTTGTAAATGTAGTGTTTATTAGGAGTTAGAGAATTAATTCATTAGAGTGAATTATTGCCGAAAAAAGCTTAAGTTATTTCTCTTAATGACAGAAATGATGTATTCAGTGATTTAAAAGATTCTCTTTCCTAAATTCTATTTTTCTTAAATTTTGAGGGAATGCTGTTTTAGCTCAGTGATCTCAAAGTGAAATGCATCAGTAGTCAGGACTTTGTGTATAGTAATTCTGTTCTGGTTCTTCACTGATTTGTAGAGTTAGGGTTCGGATCTCGTTCTGTAAGAGGTTGACACACTGTCACACATATATAGACGTATTCCAATCGCAGTTTGCATTCCCTTTGTGTGAGCTGGCTTATCTAATAAGGAAAGCAAATGTTTGCAGACCTGCTTACCTTGCTTTGTTGCACACATATTCCGGGCAGCATGAGTGCAATAATAATTCAAGATATTGAATAATTTAGCTTTAAAAACTACAGACATCATGAAACTTTACAGGCCTGAAACTTTTGCTTCTGATTCTATTGCCAAAAGATACAGGGAAAATTCCTGCTTCTCTCATAGAGATTTTAAGAGCACAGCAAGTGAATATTAAAGTAGGAGATGGTTACTTAACACAACTAGCTTGTGTAGGCCCATGGTGTTTTCAGTATTTAAAGATAATGGGGTCATCTTAACGCTAGAATTTTAAGGATAGTATATTTAGGATTGCTTTTCTCTAATTATGAAGTATTAGGTTCGAAAAGACATTCATTGTCCCGCTTCCCTCTGAGTGTAGACAGCGCGTCATTTTCAGTAACCCTCACTTACTACGTACCTCAAGTAGCAGGGGGTGATGCAGTCCGCTGAGGCACTGTACGGGACTTTTAGTTACATGGATATTTGTCTTTGACGAGGTAGGCCATGCTTGCCTCCTGTTTTGAATCTTTATAGTATAAACAGTCATGGAAGTTGTATGTAGATGCCTTTGTATTAAAATTTGGTTCAGAATCAATGGAATCTTTGGGATCCACACCAAACTCATTTCTTCCGTTCTCTGTTTTATTACTTTGGTAAAATGACAATAGTTTTCATTTTTTGCTTAATGTTACATTCTTAACCTTTGTAGGGTGTCAGTGCTAAAGCAGGCAGTGCATGTTGTTACTAGTTTTTTTCCCTTGTAAGGCTTGCACACAGTTCTTTGTTAAGATGTAAGATGTGAGCTACTTACTTCTTTGTATCACACAGATTATATGTTTTTAAAATTTCAAGGGTCTCACGTATTCTCACCACATCACTGTCAGAACTACTCAGATTTGCCTAAGGAAATACAATCATGATGATTCAAATAGTTTTAAATGACTCTGCTCCAATAATTCTGCATATACTAATCATTTAAAATAGTTTTGACCCAAATAATTCATACAGTTTTAGTAATGTGAGAGACAGTGTTATGGAAAGAGTTCGTTTGACTCTTGTTGGAATGGGCGTGTCCAATTTTTCTTAACATAATTAGCAAACTATTATTGAGAAATGCCCTATTTTGTTTCTGTACAAAAAACGGAAAAAGGTCATCCTCCCCTTCCCTGAAGTGGTACTGGGGATTAATTCCAGCCTGTTGTGACTGTGATTTACCCCCAGAGCCAACAAACTGTTACATTTAAAATTCTGGTTTAAAACTTTAATCTTCAATTCCTGATACCCATGTAGTTTTATTTGGGAAGATAAAATTTATCTTCCCATTCTGTCCCCCACATCTCTATTAGTTTATCTTGGCGGTGATGTACAGATATCTGAAAATCCATGTTCTTCAATGATATTATTTAGGAGATTGTTGTAAGTGATATATTTAAAGTTGGCTGTTCTTATACTGTCTTCTGTTAACGTTGATGAGTTGTGCAGTAGATTGGATCATTGCATTTTTTTGTCTTTGAAATGTATATTTTGTCCTTGTAGATTCTTTATTTTTCATGCGCTACTTTATGGTTGGCTTTTAAAGGTAGGAATCAATGAAAATTTAAGGAAAGCAGTCTTACCTACTGATCTAAGTGCATTAGGTTGAGAATATTTGGGTTCATGCTTATTTTTAAAGAAGTCATGTTTTTTTGAGTGCGGAAAGTATGCGTTGTAGGGAAAGAATTAGCAAATACAGATGAAATAAAAGCAAATGAAAGAAAATAAACTGAAAAGAAAGAGAAATACAAGCGACAGTAAAGCATCTGTGACGCTCCGCCTGGAACAGCGCTGGAGGCCATGGCAAGGGGAACCCTGAGGCTTGAGACCGTCTGGGGTTACTTAGCAAGACTAAGCTTTGTTCTTCCAAGAACAGAAACAAAAGAGAATATATAAAAATGATGGGCCATAGTCTCATGGACTTACCTACAGGCAAAAAATTTACATTTACATTTTGAAGACAATAAAGAGGCCTTGAATGGAGGAGTGTGCTGCTTAATTAAGTCTTACAGCAGGTTGGAGACAGAGCCTGAAGGAACAGCCACCATCACCAAAATCCCAAGAATCCATAAATGAGACCATGCCTACCAAGGATCTAATTGAAATCTGTATTACTCATTGGTCAACGTTTTGAAATCTGGTATTAATAAAATGTCAAAATAGCATACATGGTTAAAATAAAATACAAAGGTTTGTTGATTGTTTGAGGTGGAAGTAAAAGAAAGCCTGCTAAATCATTGGGCAAATTGGGAAATCATTTTAAATAAACAGATCACGTCATTACACAGCATTATCCAGTGGCCTGCCTTTTATTTTTCTCTTTATTTTGAGTTCAAAAAATTACTGTGCATATAGATGTTTAACCACAGTTTTCAGGAAAGATGTTCTGACTATTGACTTAGTGTAACACTCAGTTCCTGACTAAACACCCCAATTAAAGTTAAGTGGGCATTGAGGAAATCAGAAAGGGATTTGTTCAGTGTGACCTCGTAGACAAAAAGAATACAGTGATCTAGTGGCCCCACACCTGTCTTGTCTTAATGTATCAACATGAGCTTTGGGTTGAGAAGAATTCAGTTAAGGAGCATAGGTAGGCATAACTGGGCAGTCCTGGATAAAGTGTGGCCTTAGAAGGTGGTCCAAAGAAGTCATTCAAAGGGGATTACTTCCACAGTTATGAACTTGCCTATCAACAGAAGTTTCTATACCATCTGGTTCCATAGCCATTCATTCCCAAAGAAGCACCCAGAGGCCTACATTAATTATACAGTGGTTGGCCTAGTAGCTCAATGTTCTTATTAACTTACTCTTAAATCTTAAATTAACTCATAATTCTTGTTTGTGTTAGCCCATGGCTTGGTACCTTTTTTCAAGGAGGCATTCTCATCTTGCTTTCTCTGGGTCTGGGTGACAAGTGAAAACTGAGCCTTTCATCTTCCCAGAATTCTCCTACTTAGTCTCCTTGTTCCACCCGTATTTTCTGCCTGGCTACTGGCCAATCAGTGTTTTTATTAAACCAGTACAAGTCACAAAACTTTACAGGGTATAAGACCATTGCCCCAGAGTACTCTCTCCCCCCTTTTTTTCTTTTCAAAACAGCTATAATCTCCTTTGTTTCGCTTTTTCCTGACCATTATCCATAACAACTTGTAACCAACACTCTAAACAAAGACAGACATTCATAATCCATTTTTTGGGGGAATGTGAATGTAGTTTTCAAGGCTACTTCCTGCTGATTGGGTCACTGATAATCTTATGGGGACCTAAAGAAAATGTGGGATTATAGTTTAGAGGTTTTTTTAAAAATTATTTTTTTTGGTCTGAATATCTTTTTACTGTATATCTATTTTTGGCCATATTAATCTTTAATTGCCTAAGGAATATGCTTAGATTTAAAGCCGTGGCTTTGAAGGCTGGACCCACACCATTCTTCAGTTTTCTGAGAGTCTAACTTTATAGCTGAGATACTGGCGGGAGCCATGTTTATTGCCACAACTCTGTGGCATTTCAAGGTGCCTGTCCCCACCAAGAAACAAGCTGTTGGCTATTCATAAACACTATGTAAGTGTTTTATGCCAAGGCCTCTTAAAAGAGCTGCAAGGTTTTTGCAGCTAAAGCTGACTCAGGAAGTCTTTTTTTAAATGAGACGTGCTTGCCTCTAGCAATCAGAGACCTCCCAAGAAAGTGCTGCTACCAAGAAGCCGTGCTTAACGCTGTTCTTTTGTGTCTAGAATTAACTTCCCAAGCGCTCTCAGGTTTTATGTGTATATAGCTGCCAATATTGGAGCCATTTGAAGATAGACACTATAAAGTAATCCCACAGCCGGCTCAGAATTGAGAATAATAAAGGTTTCTTTATTCAAGGGTAGACTCAACAGATCACAGTTCTCTGTATGATTGGGAAACAGGAACCAAATCCAGCAGCTGAGGGTGTACAAGCTTTATGGTTGCACTTATAGTATAAGTGAGCTGGTACCTTAAAGACATGGCTGAAAGAGTTCCCTCAGCACTTGACATCACCAGAAGTTGCTCTCCTCTGAGGTTGTAGTGCCCTTGATGCCTCCATTAAACTTTTGCATTGTTTTGCTATTCTAAGGAGTCTTGTGGTGCCGAGTAAGGAGGCCAGGCCTTTCAGCAAAAGCAGACATTTAAAATGTGTGTGTGTGTCTGTTATATGTGTATGACTGTTACTGCTAATGTTACAACGTGTGGAAGCCAAGACCATTTTAGGGAGTTGGTTCCTTTCTGCTGCTGTGGGGTCTGGGCTTGAACTCAGGTCGTCAGGCATCAGCAAGTGCCTACCCTTGAGCCATGCAGTGTGCTGAAAAGTAACTTCTGAGTGGCAATTTGAGATGTGTTGAAAAAATGTCGGTCAGTGTCTGTCTTTGGACATCTAACTTCCTTTGACTGTTGCCGTCTATGAAAGTATAGAGTTCTGTTCAATGTAAAATTCTAGACTATGAAGTGTAAGCATAGCATGAGAAATGGAATTCAGTGTATGTGTAGGTGCACGTGTGTATGATCGGTTCTGTCCTGATGTAAGTCAGTCTTCCCAGTCTTTCAGTTTTTTTCCTTCTCTGGGGTGGCTCTTCTGTGCTTATTTGTAGGCCTGTATTTCTACGTGGTGTGACAGCCGTAGTTGGTATCCAGAGCACTCCCAGATAGGCTGTCGCTACCTAACAAAAGCTCAGGATATGTTCCTCCTTTACTTTTGTAATTATGTAGGTTGCCTGAGAAGAGGTGTGAATTCCAAGCTAGTGACCAAGCTGCTGACCTGACTGTAGGCCTGCTATGCCCACCCAAACAGAATGTTAATAAATTTCCACCTTAGTTTACCTTGGAGGGATAAAAGGGTGTTTGGATAATAAACACGGGGGTGACCTTCAGGATCTGAAGGAAGCCTGAGACTCCCTACCGATATTGCTGTGTGAACTGTGTCTCAGTTATTCTCGCGCCTCCACGCCAGTCCACAGAGGGAAAATAGTTTATGTTGGGGCATCAGAACCCGACACTTATTACAGTCTTCCTTTCTGGTGTTCTTTTACCATGTGCTTTTGTTTGTGTGCTCATACATAATTTATCTTCACATGTGCGGGAATCATACCCTACACATTACCTTTCTGAAATATGTCATGTGGTTAACTTCACAAGTCACCATTTATTTTACAGTGGCAGTTCTTTTTCATGAAGATAGTTCATGAAATTCTGTTTTGTATGTCTCATGGCTGTGTGTTTTTCTAAGGGATACAACTAAGAGCAGAAATCTTTTGTGTTTGAGTTAGAGTTATACTGTGTTTATCCCTGCCTGACCTAGAACTTGCCAAGACCAGGCTAGCTTAGACCTGTGTGAGCAATGTTTACTGAACTTAACATGGCTATAACCTTTCACTATTAGGGTGGGAGGACTACAAAAGACTTTGGAATCACAGTGAAGGAATAAACAGGGAAATACAGTCAAGCAGCTAGGCTACATGATAGAAAACGGGAAGAAGATTCTCACTGGAGTTACTAGTTCTTCCAGTCATGTAATTTTTGGGACTGATAGAATATATAGCTGTGAGATTATTTTCCTAATAGATTTACCCAATAAGTGAGAGGCTACTCATTTTTGCATATTAATTTTAATAATAAGCACTTTAATTTTAATGAAGCGCTACTGAAAGTGCGTATCATTTATATGAGTTTTCTAGTGGAGTCTTTAGGGTATCCTGTGTATACTCAGAAATACATGCATATTCATGTCATCACATCTACAGACTTTTTACTTTCCTATTTATAGCTTTTATTCCCTCACTGCTCTGGCTGAGACTTTCAGTGCTATATTTAGTAAGAGTTCAGAGAGTGGACATCCACATAATAGAAGAGATAAAAGATTGGCATTGAAGACAAAAAGTGGAGAAGTTGATATTTTGGTCAAAACAAAAATGTTAAATCTAAAAGAAAAAATCAGGCTCAAAACATTCAGGAAATCTAGGATACTATGAAAAGACCAAATCAATGAATACTGGGAATACAGCAAGGAGAAAACACACAGGTCATAGGCACAGAAAATATTTTCAACAAAATTATAGAAGTAAACTTCCTTAATCTATAGGAGATACCTATACAAGAACCATACCGAACACCAAATAGATTTGACCTGTAAAGAAACACTTGTATTCATAGTTTCTCTAAGACTTACCATAAAAAGGTGTTGGATTATTAAAGGCATCTCTACACCTAATGAGATAATCATGTGGTATGGTCTTTCAATCTCTTTATATGATAGGTCATATTTACCAATTTAAGTATGTTGAACCATCTCTACATCTCTGGGATCAAGCCCACTTGATCATCATGGAGTATCTTTTTTTATGTGTTTTTAGGTTTAGTTTGAAAGTATTTTATTGAGAATTTTGCATCTTTGTGTTATGCTCAGATCATAGAGTTCCCCAAAAATCAACTCGGAGACTGAGTCCTGTGTGTAAAAGCAAAGAGCTTTTATTCTTTTGTTTTGTTTTGTTTTGTTTTGTTTTGTTTTTCGAGACAGAGTTTCTCTGTGGCTTTGGAGCCTGTCCTGGAACTAGCTCTTGTAGACCAGACTGGCCTCGAACTCACAGAGATCCTTCTGCCTTTATTCTTAAGATAAGTTTGCAAACTCAGACTTTCCCTCTCCAAGTGATCAAAACACTTAACCTAAGGCCAGATATTGAATATGATCGAAGAGAAAGTAAGGAGTAGTTTTGAACTCATTGGCACAGGAAAAGACTTTCTGAACAGAACACCATTAGCACAGGCACCAAGATCAACAATTAATAAATCGGACCTCATGAAACTGAGATGTTTCTGCCTGGCAAAGAACACCATCATTTGGGTGAAGTGGAATGCTACAGAATGAGAAAAAAAATAACACATCAGATAGAGGGCTAATATCTAAAATCTATAAGGAACTGGAAAAATTGAACATCACATAAACAACCAATATAAAATTGGGTATAGATCTAAACAAATAATTGTCAAAAGATGTAACATGAAAAGCATTTAAGGACATGTTTGACATTGTTAATTGTCAGGGAAATGCAAATAAAAACTACTTTGAGATTTCATTTTAATTCAGTCCAAATGACTAAGATCAGTAAAACAAATGACAGCCAAAGCTGACAAGGATGTTGAATAAAGGAGGCACTCACCCATTGCTAATGGGGGTATAAACTTGTACAGCCGCTACTGAACTAAGAGTGGCAGTTCCTCAGGAAGCTGGAAATGGATCAACTTCAAGATGCAGCAATGTCATTCTTGGCATATACCCAAAGAACTTAACCATATTCCTTGTTGCTCTATTCATAATAGAAACTGTATATAGATTAGATGTCTGTCAATGGAAGAATAGATACACAAAATGTGGTACATTTATCAATGGAATTATTACTCAGCTGTTCTTTTTAAAAATGAAATAATAAAATTCTCAGGTAAATGGATGGAGTTTGAAAAAAAAATTATACTGAATGAGATAACCCAGACCTAGAGAGACAAATATGATATATATTTACTTATATGTGGATGTTAGCTGTTAAGTCTTCAATAACTAGGCTACAATCTGTATGGCCACAGAGATTATATACAGAGTACTAGACTAGAGGGTGGGAATAGATAACCTTTGGAAGGGGAAATAAAAGTTATTGATGGACAGTTGGGGGTAGGGAAATCGAACCAGAGGATCAAATGAGAAGTGGGGGAAGAGGGAGTAAGGGAGGAAATATGGGATGAAGCAATTAAAACTAAATGCCATTTGAGGGTTTGTGTGGAAACCAAATGCAGTAGAAGCTTCTTAAAATAAATGTGTACATGAAATAAATTTAAATGGAATCACCAGATAATAGGCACCTAAACCACTCACAACATAAAATAAAACCTCTTGTTCTGGGAATGTCTTTCAACAATTTAGTTGTTGGTCAAAGGAGTCCCATGGACACCCCAAGTGACCCAGATTATTGCCAAGGCTATTGGTTATTCTTCACAAACTGATATTAAGGTCGTGTTTCTTAAGATGACACCTACACAATCCACTGAACATGGAGAAGATGAGTTGGTGACTTTCTAGAAGGTTTACTTGTACTGACTGGTGTTTATGGCACTGGGAGGTACTCTTTATGCTACAAGAAGAGAAAGGTAAGCACTAACCCTGCTACAAACCTTCAGTCTATGTTGGTGAGCTGTCTGCAAGATGCACTGGTGCAATAATGGCGCAAAGCTTGTGGGGGATAACCAACCATTATCCAATTGGATTTAAAGCCCACTCATGAGGTGGAACCCATACCTGATACTAGTGGGGTAACCAAGGACCTAAGACTAGATAGTCAAGGGACATAAGGAAATCCAAATACTATTGTTTTGCTAAAGGAATGTAACAATAACATGACTCCTAATGACATTCTTCTCCACTTAATAAATCAGTGTCTTATTCAGTGAGTATCAGAGAAGCTTCCTCCTGCAGTAGACAAGAAAAAATACAAAGACCAACAAGTGGATATGTTCAGTGAGTTAGAGACTTGAAGAACTCAATCCTAAATGGATTGTCTTCATCAAGGTTGTCTCCCCTTGGAACTCAGGAAACTTTGTGGAAGTAGAGGTAGAAAGATTGTGTGAGTTTTGGGGATGGAGGACGCAAAGAAATAAGACCTTCTAAACACAGCAAGACAGATGTACATATGAACTCACAGAGCCTGTGGCAGCATGCACAGAATCTGTATGAGTCTAAGTTAAATGAGAACCCAGAATTGAGAGGGACGTGGACACAAGGCCCTCTCTCTTATCTAGAATCTATCTTTAATGATAACCACTCACAAAGGAAATATTAGTTTTCTTGATTTTATTCCATTGATCAACCTTTCTTTTTTTATGCCAATACCATGCTTTTTTTTATTATTAATATAGCTCTGTAGAACCAGTTGAAATCAGGGATAGTGATACCGCTAGCAGTTTTTTTTAATGGTACAGGATTGTTTTAATTACCTATTTTCTTTTTTATTTTCTGTTATCCAAATGAAACTGAGTGTTGAACATTGTCCTTCCAAGACTTGTAATTTTTGAAAGTTTGGTAGAATTTTGTGCTAAAAGTGTCTAGCCCTACCCCCCCCCACCCTTTTTGATCTTCTACATAGGATGATTGCTTCTATTTCCTTAGGGATTAGAGGTCTATTTAAATTGTTTCTCTGATATGATCGTTAACTTTGGCAAGTGATAACCATCTAGAGAATTTTCCATTTCTTTTAGATTTTCCAGTTTTGTGGAGTACAGGTTTTTAAACCTAATGATTCTTTGGTTTTGCTCAGTGTCAGAGTCTGTTGTTATGTCCCGCCTTTTGTTTCTGACTTTCTTAATTTGTATATTCTTCATCCTTCTCTTAGTTTTGATAAGGGTTTATCAATATTATTGATTTTTATCAAAGAACAAACTCTTTGTCTCTTTGGTTCTATGTATTGTTCTCTTTGTTTCCAATGTATTGATATCAGTCCTCAGTTTGATTATTTCCTGTCGTCTACTCCTCTTGGGTGTGCTTGCTTCCTTTCCTTCTATAGCTTTCGGGTGTGCTGTTAATTTGCTAGCACAAGATGTTTTCAATATCTTTATGTAGGCACTTGTTGGTATGAACTTTTCTCTTAGCACGACTTTCATTGTGTCCCTTAAGTTTGTGTGTGCTGTGCATTCATATTCATTTAATTCTAGGAAGTCTTTAATTTCTTTCTTTATTTCTGCCTTGACCCAGCTAGTCATTTAGTAGAGAGTTGTTGAGTTTTGATGAGGTTATAGACTTTGTGTGTGTGTGTGTGGTTTTTTTTTTTTTGTTGTTGTTGTTGTTGAAATCCAGCTTTACTCAGTGGTGGCCTGATAGGATACACAGTACTATTTCAATTTTCTTACATCTGCTGAGACTTCCATTGTGATTGAGAATGTTGTCAGTTTTTGAAAAAGTTCTGAAAGGTGCTGAAAAGATGGTATATTCTTTTGTGTTTGGGTGAATTGTTCTGTAGATACTTGTTAGGTTCATTTAGTTTATGTTTGTTAGCTTCAGTGTATCCGTGTTTAGTTTTTTTCTGGATGGCCTGTCTATTGATGAGAGTGGGTTATATTGCAGTTTGCTGTAGCAAGGAGGCCACTAGTTAATTCTGACCGCTCAGAACCAAAATAATCACACAGAAACTATATTATTTAAAACACTACTTGGCCCATTAGTTCTAACTTCTTATTGGCTAACTCTTACATATTAATTCAACCCATTTCTATTAATCTGTGTATGGCCACATGGCAGTGGCTTACTGGGTAAAGTTCTGTCTGACTCCGACAGGGCTACATGGCTTCTATCTGACTCGACCTCTTTTCTCCCAGCATTCCATTTAGTTTTCCCCACCTAGCTCTGTTCCCCTACAGCTCTGCTGTAAGCCCAAAGCAGTTCCTTTATTAACCAATGATATTCACAGAATACAGAAGGAAATCTCAGATAATATGACTTATCTTTTAGTAATGTTTCTTTTACAAATATGGGTACCTTTGTGTTAGGAGCATAGATGTTAAGAATTGAATCATTGTCTTGGTGGATTTTCCTTGGGTGAATAAAAAGAGTCCTTCCATGTCCCTTCATTAATTTTAGAAGTCTATTTTGTTAGATATTAGAATGTCTAAACCAGCATCCTTCTTAGGCCCATTTTCTTAGAAAATCTATTTTCAACCCTTTACTCTGAGATAATTTCTATCTTTGATGTTGAGGTATGTTTTTTGTATGCAGCAAAAGGATGAATCTTGTTTTTACATCTATTTTGCTAACCTGTATCTTTTTATTAGGGGATTGAATCCATCCATTTTGAGAGATATTAATGATCAATGATTACTAATTCCAGTAATTTTATAATTTTATTGTTGTTCATGGTGGTGGTAGTGTGTGTTTGTCCTTTGCTTCTCTTGGTTTTGGTGTTGTGAGATTATTTCCTGTGCTCTCATCAGTGTAATTATGCTCCTTTATTTGGAGGTTTCTTTCTCGTATTGTCTGTAGAGCTGAACTTGTAGACAGATATAATTTGAATTTGACTTTATTGTGGAATATTTTGTTCTCTCCATCTATGGTGATTGAAATTTTGCCAGGTATAGTATTCTTGGATGACATCTGTAATCTCGTACAGTCTTCAGGATATCTGCTTAGGCCTTGTGGCTTTTAGAATCTCCATTGAGAAATTGGATATAGTTCTAATAGGTCTATCTTTATTTCATATTTGCTATTTTCTCTCTGTAGCTTTTAATATTCTTTCTTTGCTCTGTATGTTTAATGTTTGATTATTATGCAATGAGATAACTTTCTTTCCTGGTCTCATCTATCTGGTGTTCAATCTTCTTGTATCTTTATAGGCATCTCCTTCTTTAGGTTTGGAAAATTTTCTTCTATGATCTTGCTGAAAATATTTTCTGGGCTTTTGAACTGGGAGTTTTCTCTTTCTTCTATTCCTATTATTCTTTGACTTGGTCTTTTTATAATGCCCTAGATTTCCTGGATGTTCTGTGCCAGAATTTTCCTAGATTTACTACTTTATTTGACCACCGAATCTATTTTTTCTATGGTTTCTTCATTGTCTGAGATTCTCTCTTTCATCTCTGAATTCTGTTATCTATATAGTTCCTGTTTGTTTAACTTGATTTTCCTGTTCCAGAATTCCCTCAGTTTGTGTTCTGTATTGCTTCTATTTTCATTTTCAGGTCTTGAACAATTTTATTAATTTTATTCAGCTGTTTGTCTTCTCTTGGTTTTCTTTATGGGATTTATTTATATCCTTCAATTTTTTGTTTCTTTTTCTTTAAGAGATATATTCATTTCATATTCTTCATTGTTGTTTTTAACTTTTATTTCACATACATTTGTGTTTTGCCTGCATGTATGTCTGTATGAGGGTGTCATATCCCCTAGAACTGGAGTTAATAGAGAGCTGTGATCTGCTGTGTAAGAGTGCCAAGTCAATCCTCTTAACCAATGCACCAACTCTGCAGTCTGTATTCACTAGTTCTTTAAGGACCTCTATCATCCTCATAAAGTTGGTTTTAAGGTCATTTTCCTGTGCTTCAGCTCTGTTGGATATTCAGGGCTGGGTTCTGGTGGTGATATATTGCCCTGGCTATTGCTGATTACATTCTTGGGCTGCTTTCCAGGCATCTCAGTGTAGGGTGAGTATAGGCCTCAGTGTCAATTTCTGAGTTTTTCTTTGTTGGATGACTGTTTTGTTCTTTGGTTTCTGTTTCCTTTCTAGTCTTCTGGACTGTGTGACCTGTGATTGAGCAGGCTTTCTCTGCCTGAGGTGGGGCTTGGAATTTTTGCAGATGTTGTGACCTCTGGGCCAGCAAGGAGTCTCAGCCTAAATTGGGGACTGAGACAAAGTGATGGGGAGGGTAGAGGGGATTAGACATAGTGTAGGGGTGGGCACATAGAGAGTGGAAGAAGTCAGAGGTCAGGCAGTCTACCTATTCTGGCTGGTGTGGCCTGTAGCTGAGCCGGGGTTGTTCTGTTCAACATGTTTTCTTATAGAACCCAGGACTACCTCAGAGGTAGAGCTACACACAATAAGCTGGACCCTCCCAAATCAATCATAAATTGTGAAAATGTTCCAAAGACCTGCCTACAAGCAATCTGATGCATTTTCTTACCTGAGGTTCCTCTTCCCAAATAAGTCTTGTGTCATTTTTGACAAGGAAACCAAAACACATGTTAATATGAACATTTTGCCAACAGAGGGCAGCATTCATCTACAATTGACTATAAAGAGCCTGGGGAATGGAATCACTGCAGTAAAGGATGAACTTATTTTGCCTCTTAAGAGTTGTAAACTTGACAAAATTAGCTCTTCATTTCCTAGGAATTGAGTATCCCAGTTTTTCCTTTTGCATATACATTTTTGATGCTTGATTATATATAATTATATCTTATACATAATTGTATATTAATATACAATACATTTACATATAAATCATATATTTATACAATCATATATTTATAAAATTTATATATTTATACATAATCATATATAAACATATATAATTATATATAAGAAATACATAATTAAACACACCATAAATTATATGTATAATATGTGTGTATTATATATAAAAACACCATAAGCAGAAAGCTCTAGTCTTTTAACATGTTTTTAAAAAGTTAAAACTAGATTATAATAATCAGTGTTTAGCTTTAAGGCATGCATTTTCAGAGTTAGCTGCTGTCTTATGCTTATGCATAAAGAGCTCATTGCTGGTGATTTCATGTAGCCTGCTGGTCAGCGCTTGAAGGCAGCTCAGCCAGTGTCTTTGCTCTAAGGCTTCCACGCATGCTGTCTGGTGATTCCTCTACTAGCAAGGATGGAGCTCATGCCTTTACACAGACAGCTACTGATCATTAACAATGGAAGAAGCGAACAGGTGTGGCGAGTTGAACTCAGATGTGAGTGAGTCAAATGCATGGTTTTATAGAGGAGAATAGAGGAAGAAATTAAACTTTTTTTTTTAAACATGGTTTGCAGTAAGGAGGAAATGTACACCTAGATGGACTAATTATAACCACCTGTCCTTTAGGACTTGGTAATGATTCCATATATAAAGAAGAAAAACTCTTCTGTCTGGGCTCAATAAATAATCAACTGAGCTTCAAACAGCTAAGGGCTACGGGGCTGGGCCTTGCATCAGAAGTGGAACAGAAGCAACTTTGGAAAACATTTGATTTGCATCACTCTGCCTAAAGAGGGCAGAGCTTTGGTGTTCATAGTTCTTTACTCTACTTTCCCTTCTAGTTCATTGGCCCCATGGTTCCTTCTCCCTGGGGATGACTTTCCTGTTCTCAGACTTGCCTCAGCCCAGTCCTAGTCAATGTAAGAGCTTCTGTTGGTGGGGTGGCTGCGGCTTTCCTGCCGAGCTTCTGAGGGAAGGATGGAATTCAAACTGCTGGCCTGGACCGCCTGCTTTCTCATGTTTCCCTGGTGCCTGCCGGTGCTGTCCTGTCCCTACCAGGCGCCTTTGCACCACAGCAGTAAGCACTAGAACAGGGATTCTCAGCTTTCCTCGATGCTGTGACCCATTAAAACAGTTCCTCATGTTGTGGTGACCCAAAATCATAAAATTGTCTTTGTTACTGCTTCATAACTGTAATTTTGCTATTCTAATGAATCATAATTATCTGATATGTAGGATATCTGGTGAGATCCCTGTGAAAGGGTTGTTTTCAGTCCCCCCAAAATGTTGCAACACACAGGTTGATAACCATTGCATTAGACACAGGGCCATAATCATCAGGTACCCCAGCGGAACACAGCCTTGTAAGTTAGCACGACTTCCTGACCCTTTCCATGTACATCTTGGCTCCCCGCTAGCACCAAGGCATTCCTCCTAATTCAAGGCTGTTGATGCTCTCTCCCTTCTTGCCTTCTTGGAAGAGACTTTTCACTTCCAAACAATGTTCATGTTTTGGCTCTGTTGGCAACAAAAATGTGATTTAATGTAAATATAGTTATATTTGCCCTAGATATGTTTATTCTTTCCTAGTATCTCTGAGAACTTATCACAGAAAATTACCTTCATTCTCAGTAACTTTTCTGCAATATTTTGATGATTTATTCCCTGTAATTTTTTGTTCCCAAGTCCTTTGGTTTCTTAGCTATGTCAGCATGCATCTATTCTATTTAGAAAGACTAAGTTTAACTTGAGAATGAGGCACCAGTATGATAATAGGTGAACTGTACCTCCTAGGAATGGGATGCGCTTACCCTCAGCAGACCAACAAAAGGCCTTGTAGACTTCTAGTTGTTTAAAAGTCTTGTTAGACTAGTCAGCATTGAAGAGGTGTTAAAAGCATACAGAACAGAGTCAAACAAACAAATGAGTTCAGATTGGCCTCAGCATTTTTTTGTTTGTTTGGTTTTTGTTTTTCTAGACAGGGTTTCTCTGTAGCTTTGGAGCTTGTCCTGGAACTAGCTCTTGTAGACCAGGCTGGCCTCTCGAACTCAAAGAGATCCACCTGCCTCTGCCTCCTGAGAGCTGGGATTAAAGGCGTATGCTACCACCACCCAGCAACCTCATCATCTTTGATATGGGAAAAAATAGCCCTATATAATTTAACTGTTATTAAATTTAAATTTAAATTTAAATATGTCTGTTAGATAATTAAAGAATGAGAAGGTCAAGTCTGCTGTTAAAATTTGCAAACTTTTAACTACAAGGAAAAAAGAAAAAAATATATATAAATGCTGAAAGATTATGCTGGGCGAGGTGTTTCCTGGCCTTGTTTGTGGAAAGCCTGCTTTAGGGCTTACTGCTTATTCTTGGTCAAAGCAAAATAGCCCTCTCTCTAGAATTTAGAGCTATAAATGTTTAGGAGGTTCATTAGACTTTTCAGTTGTAATCATAAAAGGCAGATGTTACTTGTTAATTACAAGTCCTAGTTGCCTAAGATATGGCATACACGGTCCATAGATTTTCATTGTTGTGAAGCGTTTTGTTAACTTTATATATGTGTAAATATCAAGTATGCCTTGCTGTCAAAATGGATAGAATGGATTCTGGATCCTGCCAGCATTGCTAAATGACTGTTCAAACAGAGCTCTGTAGCTGCCAATCCCTTGTGGCTTTGTGGTAACAGTTTTCTTGAAGAGAATAACAATACCTCAGAAGTGCAATAAATCACCACCTAGGGTTCAACTGCTACCCAAACTTGCCTTCTGGTGTGAAGAAGAGAGTGCATCCATTGCACACTCACTTCTGAAAACTCTGAGAAGATATGTGGGTCCACAGAGAGGATCCTTCATCTGTGGGCAAAATTGTCACTTAGCAGGGGTTCCCAGGCTTTGAGCCGGATGCCTGCCTGTGAATTGGGTGCTGCTGCATTCCACGTGGGTGTTGCCTTGAGAAAATTCCCAGCTTCTTGTTTTCTCAGCTTCCCAATCTGTAAACTATGTGTTCTTATAACAGCCACCCTACTGGTTATTTTGAAAGTGAAATGAATTGCTGTATTTTAATAGGTGTGCAGATTAGAAGGTTAATAATTAGAAGGTTGTCTAACCATGCTGACAGCACACGAGTTGCACACTTAAACTCCAAGACCCAGGCTGGTTTTTAGGGGATGTGGATGTGAGTTGAATAGGATAGAAGCACTGGCCTCCAGTGTAGTGTGGGATATGTTTGGAAGAATAGAGGACAGTGACTGAGTAGAGGTGTGTCTTGCAAAGATTAGTCAGTGCCATGCGACCGATCCTGTGACATTAGTCCCAATATGAATAATCTTACTATGCTAATGACAAAAATATAGATGTCCAGTAAATTTTAAAATACTGAAAGAAAAACATTATCCAGGTCCCATGACGTCTTTTTGTAGGTTGCTTATTTGCCCCAAACTTTGGCAAAGCCTGGTACATGGATGGAAAGCTACCAAAAATATTTTCTGCTCGTGAGCGGCTAAAGGTTGTTGACATAGGATTATATTCTGGTCTAAGCAGAATCATTATGTACTGAAGTTGAGGGGCCTGGAAAGATGAATGAGTGAGTTAGAGCACTTGCTACTCTTACAGAGGACTGGAATTCAGTTCTGTCCTAGTTAGGGTTTCTATTGAGGTAAAAAAGGCATCATGACCATGGCAACTCTTAAAGAGGAAAATATTTAATCAGGGTGGCTAGCTTACAGTTCAGAGGTTCAGTTCGTTATCATATTGATAGGACAACTGTGGCATGCAGGTAGACATAGTGCTGGAGAAGGAGCTGAGGGTTCTTCCTTCTTGTCCCACAAGCAGCAGGAAAGTGGCCTCAGATACTGAGATCAAAGTGCATAGTGGCACATAACATAAGGTATACAAACATCTGTCTGATGTGTACTTAGGAGTGGTGTAGCTGGGCATATGGTAGTTCTAGCTTTAGTTTTCTGAGAACCCTCCACACAGAGCCACTGTGGCTGTTCAAGTTTGCACACACACACACACACACACACACACACACACACACACACAGCAGTGCACAATTTTTGTTGCTCTCTCTGGCATCCTCTCATCACTTGTGTTATTGATGACAATCATTCTGACAGGGATGAGATGGAATCTTAATGTAGCACTTTCTTTGTTGTTGTTGCTACTCTGTCTAGACAGGACCTCACTATTGCTAGAGTAAAGAACAAACTCCTGATCAAGAAAATAAAATCTCTGGGTAGAGACCTAACATTTATCTTGTGCTGGTTCCACCCCTAGCAAGGCGGGCTCACCTTATGCCATACAAAAGAGTTAGGTGAATAGTTAATCTTTTCGTGAGATACCGTACTTTCCTTCCCAGAATCTTGACTCCTAGTCCAGTAGCTTTTCAGGACACAGCTGTGCAGCTATGTAAATTTGATTTCTCTGAAAGCACACTTTCCCTCTCTTCTGTCTCCTTTCCATACAAGCTTTCCTTACCATAAGCGTGCCTTCCTTTACAGGATGGATTTCCCCAACATTTTGGTCTTTATTCTTTTTCCAACTCTCCTTCACCACCATTTGGCTACTTGTCTGAGCTCCCTGCCAGCTTACACAGCATGGTCTCATTTTCTCTTCTCTCCTTTAGTTTCTCGGCAGCTGTTGAATTTGCCTGCTCTGGGAGTTTTTCTTTTAAATGTTAGTAGAATTATGTCTGTCACATTCTTTTATTAATGACACTAAAAACCTTAAAGAGAGACCCCATTTCTCCAGTGTCACTGTGGAGTTTGAGCTGGGCTCTAACTGAGGACTGTGTATGCCACTTCTGGCTTCAATGTGCTTTTTAAATTTTTTCAGTTTTTTGACTAGTTTATCAAGTATCAGAATTAAATATACTTTTTACTTGCCTATCCCTGATTGCTATAGATGCAGAAATTTTTTTCATGAATTTATTAGCCACTTGTATTTGTTCATTTAAAAATTGTTTATTCATGGGAGAGGGTAAAAGGGGAGAGGGAGGAAGGGAGGGGAGCGGTGAAAAATATATAGCTCAATAAAGCAATAAAAAAGAAAAGAAATTTGAGAAGCATATAATTTTATTTATATTTTTTGACCATTGTAT
This sequence comes from Arvicola amphibius, assembly GCF_903992535.2. Taxonomy (NCBI): domain Eukaryota; kingdom Metazoa; phylum Chordata; class Mammalia; order Rodentia; family Cricetidae; genus Arvicola; species Arvicola amphibius. The sequence goes on along the minus strand of NC_052057.2, from coordinate 110,439,725 downwards.
TATTTAGAAGATATATTTTAAAAACTTTTTTATTTTAATTTACTATTTTTGAATCCTTACTAAGCCTGTTTACATTGTTGTTATTTTCAAAATTTTTTATGTTGTACAAAAATAAAAATTTAATAATGAAGTATTAGGAATAAAAGACTAGATAAAAATTTAAAAAACCTGTTTATTCCATCACTTGCCCATTTATTAATTATATTGTTTCATTTCTACTTATTTATTGATTGATTCATTTTAGTTCTTTATTTGTTTTAAGTATTAATCCCTGGTCAAATGAATAATGAACAAAGTTTCTTTTGTTTACTTTAAATTCTGTAGACTGCTTCTGCACTCTGGTAATTGTGAGGCATTTGAATCACAGATGTTTTCTTTGTGTAGGAAGCTTGCGTTGCCCTCCAAACAATGCATGACTGAAGGGAAAGGCTAGGGTGGGGGTGGAAAAACGATTTAAGTTTGGCTGTGGAAAACTTATCCAAAGGATAAAAGTTCATCTTGTTCGGGAAGGAATTGAGTTTCTCTTAGCTCTCGCAATAGTGCTTTGTCTTTTTCTTTTTTTGCTTTTTGTTTTTTTTCGAGAGAGGGTTTCTCTGTGCAGCTTTGGAGTCTTTCTTGGAACTCACTCTGTAGACCAGGCTGGCCTCTAACTCACAGAGATCTGCCTGCCTCTGTCTCCTAAGAGTTGGAATTAAAGGCGTGCTCCACCACTGCCCAACTATGCTTTGTCTTTTAATCTAAGCCTTTGAGGTTATTTTGATCTTTGAAATGGGGCTTCTCTTAACTTTGTGATAATGTGCTCAGCTCCCTGACTGAGAGTTATGCCTTAGATGGAGAAAATAGGCCTGAATATTGCTCATTTCCCTATCTAATTAGCATTGAAGTGAGGAGCCCAAAACACAGTTGAGCTCTGTCAAAATTCTAACCCACACTACCGTTGCCCTGTCTTAGGGAGCGAGGGAAATTAAAGCTGAGCCGCTTTCCTTTTATTCAGAGAAAGTAACTTCTACAGCAAACCACACCAACTTTGGGGCCATGAAAAAGTCACTGGGTCCCTGATTTAGGTGGACATGTGTGCCCCAAAAGGGCTGGGATGGAAGGCAGGTGGGGCAGGTAAGTGCTGATGGGTGGTTATAATCCAGTGGAGAGGAGGTATGTGAATGGAAAGGCCAGTGGCTGATACCCCTGCTGTTCCTGGTAGCCATCTTTCCAGAAAGGATGTCAGGAAAGCAATGCATTTGGAAAGGGCAGGGATGCCAGGCCCTGAGCAGAGAGCTCTGGTTTTTGTAAGCTATCTGCATTGCAAGATGTGAGAGGGTAGCAATGGCTCCTCTCTGCCTGGGAAGCTAGCACACCCCACAAGAGTCACGCATCAGGACCGCTCTGCTGTCCAAAAAAGAGAGAAAGAAAGAAAATAATTTTGTTTTGCATTTGTGTAGTAAGAAGGGCTGATAGATGTCCTTGCTTGACAATTGTGATGTAGATGGCTACATTAACTAATAAGAGAAGGGGGCAAAATTGAAGAACAGAGAATATGTAAATTTCCCTTGAGCATCCTGCTGGAGAGAATAAAGGCTCAAAAATATGAAAAATTCAAGAGGGAAGAATGGGCAAAAGATACAGTTGTGGAGGCTGCTGGGGAGAAAGGGTGTGCATTAATTAAGTCAAAAGAAAAAGTGAGATTTTTTTCCATCGGGAGTTTCTCCAATAAAAAAAAAATGTTTGGGTAGGATAGAACGTTGGAAAGGCTTACTGTCAAGGAAACATCAAGAGAGAGGCAGGACTGATATGGACAGCTGTGTAGGTTATATATTAGGTAAATACAAACCAGCCCTCCTGCAACTGTGAAGCATATGCCCATGGCGGGCGGGAGAGAGAGAAAGCACATGCAAAAAGGGTCCAATAGCCAAAAAAAAAAATGGGAGGAATATTAGAAAGGAGTATGCTCCGTTTCAGATGGGAGAGGGAAGATAAACTCTGACAGAATATAACAGACTTCAACTTTCACCTCAAAGAACTCAAAGGAAGAGAGTGTGTTTTGTGGGCCACTGACCTAGCTTGACTGTGTGGCGTGCACACACATGCTGAGACAAGATGATACCCCCCCAATCCCCAAGGCACAGGCAACAAGCAGGAAGGAGAAGCCAATGCCAAACAGTGTCAAGCAGTCATTATATATTTGTACGTTGATGTGGTGTTGGGCAAGCCCAAGGCTCTCCAAGACTTAAGACTCTGGTTTAGGTCAAAGGTGGCTGCACAGTGGGACAATACTACTGAACTCAGCCTTACAGGAGCTTTTCCATTCCTGGCTACCAGCCCTGCCTGACAGGACTGTTACATAACAGGCTGTATTTTGGTCCGATGATTATCACAGTTGAAAAGCTGTAAGAATGTTGAGAATTAACTTTTAAAGTGCTTTAAGTGAGCCGAATGCAGCCAAGTGAGGACTGTAGTTCAGGCTGATGAGACTCTGAAATGCTACCACAGTGTTGTGGCCCTAGGAGGATCGCGTTCTTATGCTCCCCAATGCTACTATAGTAAGGATTTGGTTTTCTTATTTACGCCTTAGGTTGGCTAGTTAAGAATCTCATGTTGGGGGCTGGAGAGATGGCTCAGGGCTTAAGAGCACTGGCTGATCTTCCAGCGGACCTGGATTCAATTCCCAGCACCCACATGGCAGCTCACAATAATCTATTATAATTCCTGTTCCAGGGGCTCTGACACCTCACACAGACATATACATGCAGGAAAAACACCAAATGTGTTTTTATACAAATTAATAAATTATATAAAAAAGAATCTCATGTTGGGTGGTGATGTGACAGAATTCATTGACTCCCCATGGGAGGCCTTACCCTCTCTCCTAGGAACAGATGGGGGTGGTGGGTGGAGGGGAAAATGGGAGGAGCAGGAGGGGAGGAAGGAGGAACTGGGATTAGTATGTGGAAAAAAAGAATTCATGTTGGGGGTGAAGATATTGACTCAGCAGTTAAGAGCACCTGTGCTACCCTTGCAGAAGACCCAAGTTCAGTCTCCAGCATCCAAGTCAGGTGCCACACAGTAGCATATAATTGCAGCTACAGGGCATCTGTTGGTTCTGACCTCTGTGGGCACCTACAGTCATGTACATAGACCCACATATAACTTAAGAAGTTTACAGAGTGTTTGACAAGTGTCTCCAAACCTAAAAGGCGACTTTTGTTAGAAAGCACCAGAATAGCCGTGTTTAGAATAACTCTGCTAAGGTATTTTTGTTACTTTAAGTCCACACGAGGCAGGCTTGAAGCACACATGAGGTATTCTCAGGTGGGTAAACAGAACACTACACACATTCTGTTGTCATGGTTTCCTGCTCAGCTTCTGCTTTGGTCACACCCACGCTGTGTTTCAGGAAGTATCTGTGGCTATAAAAAGCAGGAAATCCCTCTGACTTCTTGGGTGCTGACATGCTTGAGATGCATGAATACTCCTGTTTTACTTGGTTATGGACATAATTGTTTTCATTTGTTTCATGACTATAAATGGCAATTCTTCCTATGTCTAGATTGTACCTTTCAGGAACCTGAGGCATCTTGGGATTCACTTGGGACTTCATTTTTTCTGTCTTTCTCTTCGGGTCTAGGTGTAGAATGAAGGAGAAACCCAAAGCCTCTTGGACTTTTCTGCACACAGTTTTAGGAACTTGGAGCTCTAGAGTTCTCAAAAGTAAGAGGATTCCTCGGAGGGACTGGCATGGGTTGTAAAGTGTTATATATGTCTAGTATGAAGTGACACCAGGTAGTTATTCTGAGGTGACCAGAGAGGTTATAATTGAAGATGGCTATGGTAATGGCCAGCTAGATCCATACACATAATAATGGAGTCACATTGTGGTTGCGCGGCTTAATCCTGGAAGTCTGACTGAGGCAATGAAGTGAAGAAGAAGGGACAGACCCACAACATACAGAAAAGCTGGCATAGGATGGGCCATGGGTGTTGTGATAGAGATGTACCACCACCACCAGCAATCCAGAATCTCGTTCACTTTATCTGTCTCAATTGAGGACGCAGGTTTATTGTATACAGCTGAACAAGGACCCTGGTTTAGCTCATTTCTGAAGGAGGTCTTTGTAGGGGAGCAGTCGCAGGCTGCAGTCACCCACAAGGAAGAAGCCGGGCTTGGTGGCTTTTGCACACAGAGGTCTGTTCATTGTTAGACACTCAGACTCATACCAGAGCAAGCCTGTGTCATTTCCATGGGTCTGAGGCACTGGAGTCCTTAACATGGCTCCATTCATGTCAACAACATGCATTTACTCAGGACTCCCTTTTCTCTCCATCGAGACAACAGTTGCTTTTACTATGTGACTTGACCTAAAGATAAATAAGCAAAAATTTGTTTAGTGTTCTCATGTTGGATTGTCCAAGCTCTAAACTCTGTGAATTCAGCTTGTGAACATTAGCCCTTTGCCAGTCCAGTTTGGTGTCTACTCTCACGGAGTAAGTAAACACAATCAGGAGACAGTTGTGCACATAGTTTCTTCCTCAGTGTTGACTGTTCATTTTCCTGTGCCTGTGATCAAACCCAGGGTGTTGTAAATGCTAGACAAGTGCCCTGCCACAGAGCCACACCCCAACTCCATCTTAACTATTTTGATGTTGCTGAAAAGCTGGGCGTGCGGGGGGGGGGGGGGGGCAAAGCTGTTGTTTTCTGGCTCCTCCAGATTATATGACCTTGAACACATCCTTCAAAGTCTTACCGACCCTCTGGATTTGCCTTCATTCATAGCCTATAGACTGAATGTTATAGTGATGGTTGTCCTGGCACTTCTGAGTACTGGTCAGTGCTCACCCTTGCCAGCTTGTACTTTAGCCATCATTGTTTACCATTTGTGTGGGTCTCGAACTCAACACTATCCTTCCCAGACAAGAGGAAAGTGAATGTTTCTGCACAAGCAAGACAGAACATTTTGAGGAAAATGTTGTCTCTGAGAATAACACACACACACACACACACACACACACACATCTTTGAGCTAAGATATTGCCATATATGATGACGTGAAGACAAATACTGAGTCCAGCGTAAAAGAGAATGCCTGGATAATTCTCATATCCCTGCTCTGTGACCATCAGGCCTCTATAGCTTGCTCTAGAACATGAGAAGACGGGTTTGTGCTAAATACGGCCACCCTAAAAATGGCAGGCATATGGCACCATTTCCAGAGAAACAGGAAATAAAAAGAGAAGGGAAGAGGAAATATGACAGTGTGTGTGTGTGTGTGTGTGTTTCTCAGACAGAAGTAGGAGCCTGAGTTCCAGATCCAAGGGAAGAGGATCCTGGGGTCTCCTTGATTTGGCAGAAGTACAGGACACAGAAACCTGCACCCTCAGGACCACAGCCTGGGACACTTTCCGCTCTGACTAACGATGAGAAGGAGAAGACTTCCGGGAATCTAGCTCATCCCTGAGAGCTGCGCACTTAGTTTCCGTGATAATCGTCAATAGCTATGAGAAACAACAAAGGAGGGGCAAATGCTACAGAGACAGCCCTGTTACCCCCTCCTGAGGAGTTTTTCTGTCATCGTAGGGTTGGGGGAGCAACAGGAAAGCAGTCCCTGAGGTTTTGTTTGTTTGTGTCTTGCAGCACAAACTCATCTTTATCAATGATGATTTTGTTCCTGCTTTCTTCATTTATTTCCTGAGGTGGAGTGACCGATTCTGTTTTCTGAACTCTAAAGGCTGTTCCATAGAGGGAAGAATGGTGGGCTGGTGGCCTTCTGCATCCTTGCCACCACTCAGCAAGGAACTTGGATAGTTTGCTTTACCTCCCTTCTTTAGTTCACGTTCTGGGTGAGAATAATTCTACTCCTGACTCCAGAAGAATGAAATTTCCTGGTCCTTAAAATTATTAGCAATCTTCAAAACCATTAGCCAATTTTCACAATAATTTACTATTAATGCTCTATTAATTAAATAATAGTACCATCCTCATTTGTTGCCTTGAACATATATATTCTCAACCACTCTAGAACAACCTATGTTGGTTATATACCAATCAACTCTTTTGGTTGCTATTAATGGCTGGCATTATATTGCCAGTCAGTAGATAGTGGATTTGAAGGGAGCATGGAGCAATTGCACTGTAGAAGCAGCTACTTCTACCTAAAATGTTCAGCTCCACAAATGCTCCAGATAGTTTTTGTTTGGCATAGTTTGCCTGAGAAGAGTTTTCTTAGTTAGGATTTCTGTTGCTATGAAGAGACATTATGACCAGAGCAACTCTTGTAAAGGAAACCATTTAATTGGAGTTGCTTAGTTTCAGAGGTTTAGTCCATTATCATCATGTATGAAGGAAGATGTAGTGTTAGAAAGGGAGTTGAGGGTTCTACATCTTGATCTCAGGGAGCAGAAGGTGTCTGTGTCCACACTGGTCATAGCTTAAACATAGGAGACCTCAATCCTCACCCCCACAGTGACACACTTCCTCCAAGGCCACACCTACGTCAACATCACCACACCTTCTAATAATACTACTTCCTATGACTGTATGGGAGGACATTTACATTCAAACTACCATAGGAAGATATAGCAATTGATATTTAAAATGTGTCTTGGTTGATTCTTTGTGGTTTTGTGATCATAGCAGCACTGTACCATGGGAACACTTACTTTATTTCAATAAGAAAATAATAAAAATAAAAAAGATAAATGCTACTTAAATCTTAATAATAACATAAGCCTTCTTGCTATAGAAGAAATAAATAAGTCATTTTGTCTCTTCTGTTGTTTTAGATACTAAAGCATATTAGCTTTTCTATTTGTTTCAGCCTCTGATCTGAAATTATAGTAGTGTTACGAAGGGAGGTAAGCAGAATGGTGGCTTGTACCTGCTGAGAAGAGTTTCTTTGCTTTCTAAAAGGTGCATTTCTTCTAATATGCTTATTGTGTGTGCTTTTATCTTTTATTATTAGATTCAGGTTTCATTTGTTCTCATATAATATCGATGCAATTAGGAGGGGCTACATTATACATATATACAGAGGGTGCTGATAAAATAGGCACTTGAATCAGACTGCCTGCCTGTCCTGTTGTCTGCTTAATGTGTTCCGCAGTCAGAAGTCCCCTGGATTATCTTATTACTGCAAAGGTGTTTTATAAGGTCTCTAGAACAACTGTCAACCAAGCACACACATTCTACAAATAAGGTTATCATCTGAGTGTATTATCCTGATCTGGTTATGAATTTATAGAAACAATAAAAAGCATCATTTGTCAAGAAGACATAATTACATTTTGAATGGTAATATGTGTAGTTTGGTTCTTGGGTAATTTCACATGAAATTTTCACACATTAACAAATGCTGAAGTCAAGAACTGGAAGAAATTGAAAGATTATTTAAACAGTGGCCACTTCTTACTTTAAAAAACAAAGGAACTTCTTAAAGACTTGGTCTCACGGTGGTTGCTCATGCCATTAATCCCAGCACTTGGGAGGCAGAAGGATCTCTGCATCTGAGGCCAGCCTAGTCTACAGAGTAGGTTCTATGACAGCCAAGGCTATACAGAGAAATCCTGTCTTGGAAAAAAAGGAAAATAGAAAAAAAATATGGTCTCACAGGGTCTCACAGTTTATTAAATCGAAAGCTGATGAGCAGAGGTGACTGCTAATTTACCTGTTTTCCGACATAATTTATTGAGAGAAAGAAAAGAGTTAAACACAGTCCATGTATCTTCCAGGAGAGATGGAGTGCCATGCCACTGCTTTGAGATCTCATGTAGTGATCAAACTGGAAATGGTCAGAGTTAAGAGCTCTTGCTGCTCTTGAAGAGAACTGTGGTTTGTTTCCCAGTACTCATGTTGGGCAGTCCATGAACTGCCCAGGATTCCATTTCCAGGAGATCTGCTGCCTTCTTTTGACTTCCATGGGCACCTGCATGTAAAAGGTGCACATAACATATAAGCAGGCACACACACTTAACTAAATATAATCATACAATAATGAAGTAAAAAAAATGACGTCTAAATTACCTAAGGCACATAACTTGCACACTGTTCATTTACAGTGTTTTTATTGTATGTGGCCACTGCCTTCCCAAGAGACTATTTCTAGTCTCCCTAAACCAGGTTACATCACAGACAGGATTCTCTGTTAATCAAACCACTTTGGCTCAGAATTCTTATAATTTCCCCCTACCTCATAGACAGTTTTCACCCAAATCCAGATGTGTATCACATTTCTCTAGGAGATTTTTTTTTTGTTAGTTTTTCTTATATTTATCTCATATCTAGGATACTAGGGCTATTTCTGTGTGTTTTAGTTCAGGATATCCCGTGTTGTGTTTTGGTGTACTGACTTCATATAGTTTTAATAGCTTGGTTTGAACATTGTAGGAGGCTAGCACAGCCAGGGAAAGTTATTCAACTTCTAGTCTCTGTTCATTGCCCCAGGACAACTATTCCAAAGCACTTCACTTTCTATTAGAAAAGGCATTAAGCGTTATTGGATTCATCAACCTTAAAAGATTTCCTGCAATATCCAGGAGTTACTGGCTGTGCATGCTTCACAGGGCTTATAATAAAGCAGTTGACTCCTTGGGGTTGGGGGTGCACAGAGCTACTCGGGGCCAGCCAGTTCTGAGTACTAATTGCTCACTTAGGAACTCATCTATTAGCAAAAGAATTTGGAGTCACACCCCATGCTGTTTCCAACTAAGCTAAACCTGTAAGGACCAGTATTGGCTCAGGATCCCCAAAACCATGTCCTCAGCATGAAAGAGATTTTTTTTTCCAGAGGAACAAAATGTACAGACTAAGAACTAAAGACAGGAGACAAGGGACAAGGGAGGAGGGAGAGGAGTATTTGTCTGGTGCCACTGTGTAGAGAGGAGATGGCAGTGGCTTAGAGACAGATGATGGTTTATCAAGGTAAAAGGGGAAACCCTGTGTGAGGATGAGGTGTTTCATTTAAATTGGGCAAATTAATTAGGTGAGCCAAAGGGGACTTTGCTTCCTGGACTTTAATACTTTGATAGATGGACCTTGCTAGTCAACCTCAGGAGAAGAAAATGGCCAAATAAGAGAACAGACCTTGGTGGCTAGCTTTAGGTATGTAATCTAATGGTTTCTAGAAAGGCAGAGGAAATGAGGGAGAAGGTCAAGGCTTGCCATGCTTGGGCTGACTAGAGTCCCTTCAATACTTACTTATGGAACTCCCCTGACACTTTTCCCCAAGAAACTTATATTGTTGCTATAGTTTGTATATTGAATGACCCTTCAGGTCCACATGTTGCAGGTTTGTCACCACTGATGGAGCTGTCAGTAGATGGTGGAGACTTTTGGGGGTGGAATTTAGCAGGAAGAAGACTGCCACAAGTACAGACTTGAGTGGGCTGTCCTCCTCTGTCATATGTCCATGTCATGGTGTACTATGCCATCACAGGCCCGCAGCAGGGGCCGTAACATCACAGACCGAACCTCTGAAACCAAAAGTCAAAATCAGCATTGCCCTTTGCAGAAATTATTTAAGCAAAGTAATTTTTAAAGACAAGATCTCCCTATGCAACTTTGTGTGGCCTTGAACTCCCAGAGATTTGCTTGCCTACACCTCAGAGTATTGTTTTAAAGGTTTTTGCCACCACATCCTGCAATATTTATTACCTTTGCATAGTTTGATTTTCTCAGGCATCTTGTTACAGGATTAGCAATACAGCTGTCACCCCCATAATTATACAATGCTGCTTGAAAAGGATTTCTTTCCTCTGTGTGAGCGTGTGTGATAGAATCTTCATAGATAGTCCAGAGAAGGCTGGCCTTGAACTCAAGATTTTACCGCATCACTTTCCTGAGGGCAAGGATTACAGGCAAGTACTGTATCTTGTACTGTATTTTAAACTCATGTTTTGAAATTGCATATGTATTTGCATTAGCCCCCATTTGTGAAGGAGAGTGCTCTGCTCTTCTACTAAGGAAAAACACTTTATTAATATTAATACTAAAATCTCATTTGTCCAGTTTCCTAAGTTGAGAACAGGGAATGAAATTATCTGACATATTCAGGACGTTTATAAACAACTGAAGTGAATTTTTCTGCCTGGAAGAAAATGTTCTGGAATAAAGTTACGTTACCTCTGAGGGCTGTTGTCAGGTAAAGCCTAGTTTACATGATAGGTAGCATGACTGCAAGACATTGGCTGAATGCTGTGCCTAATGGACTGGAATTCTTCCTCCTGTTTGACATTCATGAGGTAGTGCGCATACATCAGAGAGCTCATGCAGCATCAGGAAATACACTAGGGGAGAGACAAAACCCTGCAATATTGTGTGAGACAACATGTTCAACGGTTATGTGAATGATCTGTTAAGATTCTAATGTGGGACAATTACTCAACACATATTTGATCAAACATTTGACCACTGTGTTCCCGGAACTGTACTAATAGTGGGGATATGGCAAAGAATTAAGTTTGATGAGTTTCTGGTCTTCGGCAAAAGGTGAAAGCAAGCTGCTGCGAGGCTTAGGAGCCTGGGGAGGCATGGAGAGGGAGGACAGGTACTTGGTGCACGCTTGTCAGGACTCTGCTGCCATCTCTTTCCTGATGGCTTAGGAGCATGCTGGATGATGTTTCTGGTCCTCTTGAGCATCGGAGTTCAGCTTTCTCCATGAGCCATGAAGCACCACGACTGCATCTACCATAAAGACGGGAGACACTGTCGGCAGCCAACACAACGACTTGTTGTACTAACTGCAGGGACCTGTAGGACCCTGTACAGACCCTGAGGAATTCGTTACTGGTATTCATGGGTTTTCTGTTTTCACAGTCTTGGCCTGCAGGGCACACAGTGTTTTCACTGCATAGGTTGTGTGCCAGTAAAAGTCTAGGCACATAAATACAGATCGTGTATCTTTATCTGTAGTCTGACTACAATATTATCTTTTTCCCTTTTCTCCCTTTATTAGTGTCAATTTGTTCTAAAATTGAGATTTGCTTTTAACAATGAATGGATACAGTCTCTTAGAATCATATGTGAATTAAGGTTTGGCGATACCCCTGAAATGGAAAAGTAAATAAAACATTTTAAAGTTTTTACCTGCTGTTTTAATTTGGCTTTTTTTTTTTTTTTTTGGCCTAGTGTCTCACATAGCTCAGACTGTACTCAAGTTTGCTTCGTAACTAAGGCTGGCCTTGAACTCCTGATCCTCTTACATTCAGACCCCAAGTGCTGAAAATATAGGTATAGACCACCATACCTAGCCTACCTACCTTAAAGTTCTCAGGACTCTTTGGAGAAAATTCAGAATATTCTTTAACAAATGAAAAAAAAAATGCTGCTAGAAAGGAATTTTATAAGAACTGAGTCATAAGTAAAGTATAGCTCTGGCAACAACCAGAATACCAAAAGAAGCCCCGCAATCTATTTTAAGAATCACCATTATCTTTCATTTGCAAATGCCAATGGGGTGGCTGCAGAGCAGAGCAAAAAGAGCTAACTTGGAAGGCAAGCTGGCACCAGCTTGGATCTTGGCTCTGCTAATTCCTTGATCTGACCCCTCCGGCAAGAAGCAGGCAGCCTGTTTTGGGTACAGCAATGCTAATATATAACTTGACAAGTACTGATTGTTGAGTGGATAGTGAGCATGAAGTGTCTTAAATACTTCATTCCACAGTAACTGCTCAGCTAGAAAATTACTGAATGCTTACCCCATTTCTTTCCTTCTAAGAGGGCCTTACTGTGCAAACTGGCCTGTAATCTGTAATTCCCCTGCCTCAGACTCATGCTGAGATCACAGGCATGCACCTCTATACCTTGGTCTCTTCTTTTTATTATTATTATCATTTTCCCTATTCTTTTTAATATGTCTAAAGCAGTGTGGTGCTCTCACGCAGGGACCTGAGGATTGAGGCTAAAAGACATACCAGTTACTGGCCAGACTTGCAAAAACAGCCTGTAACCAGCCTCTCAAATCCCACACCTCAGGAAGTTTATAGCAGCCAATAGTGCTATAGGAAAATGCCAGATTGACGTGTTCTATTGTTAATATATTGATGAGTGTTCTCTTTAGGTTTTGAACTTGTGCACAGGTCAGTCAGTATCTATGGTGACCATCACTGACTTGAAGTGTCTGTTCCTTTGTGTTTGCTACAACATACTGAAAAATAGCTTCAGTCTGTCTGAGCTAAATTTAGAAAGTCCATATACTCAGAGCTGAATTGATGTTGTAAATGTCAGTAATAAACTTGAGACCTGAATGTAAATTGGAGAATAAATTTGATCGTGTCTTTTTAATAATAGTTATTAATATCTTGTTGAGGATTGTTGCACTCCAAATTTCATCCTTAGCACTGTGTAGGCATTGCTGCTTTTATTCTCTATAACCTTACAAGGCTTAGATAATGATGCTGTCACTATTGTAGGCTGTGGGAGTCGTTCAATAAGTAGGTAATATTAAATGCATTATTAATATATTTGATATGAATATATCTAAACAAGCATGTAGCTAGCTATAAGACATGATTCAGGGATGGATAGTTACTACATATATTAGTCCATTTTAGATTTCCTTTAATGTGAAAATACTGAAGTTTCAGTTAGGCTGTGGAATGACCATATGCTATGGAATATCTGTGTCTATACTTGTTGCTAGGTTTACCAACACTCTTCGTTTTGCTTTTGTTTTGTTTTTTGACATACGGTTTTTTTTTTGTACAGAGATCCGCCTGCCTCTGCCTCCGGAGTGCTGGGATTAAAGGCGTGGGCCACCACCGCCCGGCTTCGTTTTGCTTTTGTTTTGTTTTTTGACATAGGGTTTTTTTTGTGTGTGAACAGCTCTGCCTGTCCTGGAACTCGGCTTTCTCGACCTAGTTTTAGACCAGGCTAACCTTGAACTCACAGAGATCCACCTGTTTTTGCTCCGTGAGTGCTAGCATTAAAGGTGTGTGCCACCACTGCTCAGCAAACCAACACTCTTAAAACGAGAACAAGAGAAAGGAGAGGGGTTAGTATGCTTTCTGCTACTGCAGCAAATGCCTGAGATCATCAGCATGTAAAGAAACTTATTTTGGTCTACAGCTTTAGAACTTTCAGCTTCTGGTCTTGTCATGTGGTAGCATAACACACCATGACTCTGTGGTACAGCAAATGTTTTTCCTTCATAGAGGTTGGAGAGTAAACTAAAAATGGGAAGGGAATGATTCTCACTGCTTCCCACAGTCATACCACCAAGGAACTAAGAACTTCCCTTAGGCTCGATTTGTTAAGTGTTCTAAAACCTTCCAATAGTGCCATGGGCTGGGCAACAAACCCTTAACTCATGGGGGTACTCTTTAGGAAAACATGGCAGGGGTATTAAGAGAGATATTTCACAATTGCAACAGTGATTAAAATAAGAATTTATTTGGTACTTGTTGTGGTACTACACCATTATGAAACTCTCTCTTAAATTCTAAGAGACTGGAACTTTTACTAGACCTCACACCCAGTTAATAATACAGCTGCAGGGCATTTAGGATTTAAGGCTGCTATCCTGCTGTGTACATGGCCTGCTTCTTTAACCTGTCATTAAGAGGAGAATGTATCAATCAAACTTACCTATGTTAGATTTCACATGGAATTAACTTTTAGAACCTAAACCAATGCATAGCTGTAGTCTTAAAATATGTACTCTTCCATAGTCCTACCCAGAGTAATGCATGTGTATCATTTGCTGGGAGCAACAAAAACAGAGGTTGAAAGCAATATTATGAAATGAATATCCACCATAAACGTTGAAGGCAGCTTCTATAGATAATGCTGAACACAGAATTTGAATATTACTTGATAAACAGCGATGCTTATAATTCTGTTTGTTATCTAGGTCAGTTGGATTGAGGTGGAGTAAGTGATTTAATCTCTTGTGAAATTCTGTTAAATGTTTCTGTAGACTATCCCTCATTCATTCCCCCATGGGATGTTTTTTGTGCTGTTCATTAAACACAGAGGTAAAGCTGTTGCTAGAGACACACACATAGATACCCACAGTCACACACAGGGACAGACACAGACGCATGTTCATAAGACAGTCTTCAGGCAGTCATAGATTCAGACTCATGCAACAGACAGAGAGAGAGAATGGAAGATGCAGGGAACATGGAGTAGAGAATTTAAATCTGGACTTGCTCTTATTTGAATGACTCCAAGGGGAAGTGCTTTTATTTCTTTCCTTAGTGTAACAATGATGCATTATTGCTAACTCAGAGTTTATAACTCAATTTTCTAAATCAACCCCAACTAATGTTAAGACCATTGAAATAAGGAAAAGAGACTGGGCTCAATTTGAAAATAGCAGATGTAGCTGGGTAGTTATGCCAGTGAGTTGAGTCAGTATCCAGTGGCTGAAAAATTATAAGGAAGGGACATCGAAGATTAAAAAAAAAAAAACAAAACAAATCAAAACCTGTTGAATCTTTTTTTGTTTTGGTTTTTGTTAAGAAATCAGCCTATGAATTTACACTAATGGCCTTTGTGGATGATCATCACTTGTTTAGATAGCAATTGATAAGCAAGCCACTTAAATGAGAAACATTTGTCCAATGTAATTAATGGCAGAACAAAATCATTAGATGCTTTATTATTTTCACGCATGTATACACTCAGCTTGTGAAGGAAATAAATCACTTGGGAGCCAATGCCAGACAAACTTTTTCTCTGAGTGAGCTCTAAGCCAGGTAAAATTTTGTTGTCATATTAATAATATGGTTTGTATTTTATTATTGTGCATGAAAATCTATTACAATAGATTTTAGTTGACATTTTAGGCTAATCTTACAAACAGATATGGCATAACTAGTTGCAAGCAATTTCATTTATAGATTTTTGTTTATTTTCCTTGTTTTTGTCCAGATGATATGAGACCAAATTGAGGGAGCAGTCTCTGTCCAGATGGTGCTGCTAAAAGACAGGAAACATGAGAAGCGCAAATGACTTCCGTGGCTACCTGAGCACACCTGAGTTCCTAGCATACTAGACAACACATAATGGAGTCCCGGCACCTTGGAGACCCACAGAATGAGGCTAAACCCAGGGCATTGTCTGCTTCTTGCCCTTTGCTCTCAGCCATACCGCCAGGACATGCTGCTCCCCACCCCATGTACAGCCTCACACAACTCGGGTTGCATGTCATTTGTGAAAGGGTTTTACTGTCCAACTAACCTCTCTGCCGATGCAATAATCCAAGTCAGACTGACAAAACCGAATTAGAAAAAGCCCATGTTTAACGGACGCCAGTGCTCTTGGCTGTCCCTCTAGGAAAACACAGAGAGGGGAAAGGAGACCCGGGAAGACCACATGTTCATTCTCCGGGGGGGCAGTTTAAATAGCTTGTGGAAGTGGTTTTTACCTTCTCTAGGGAGGAGTCACTGTGTGCTTTCTCAGAGGTGGAGTCTGGGCTGAGGTAACTCTTAGAGGAGGAGGTTTGAAATGGAGCCAGACATTCCAAAATGGATGCCAGGGTCTGGGGTGAAGCCCACCCAAACTATTTGTACTAATGGGATCACAGCACAATATGTCCTTAGTTGATTGGGTAATATATGCATATATGCCAGCGAACATCCACATTACACTAGGTCTGTACCCCGATGCTGGTCTCCGGAGTCCGATCCCCAGTTAGTGTGTCATCACTTTGTGGCCCTTAGCCCCCAAGCCGCTGGCACAAACCCCCACAATGATGAAAAAATATACATATATTTTAAAAATTCAAGTAAGAAAAAAAATAAAGTCCATTCTTTTGCTTCCACTGTATTCACAGACTTTTAATTTTTTTATGTAACGAGAAGGTATACAAGGTTCTTTTAAATGTTTAATAAATCTGAAGTTGTAAATGTTTTAATATTTCTGCCATGGGTAATTAAGAGAAAGTAGCATGAAGAACACTCCTCTGGAAAACAATTAAGAATTGCCATTTAAAAATAACAGTTAATAAAGATTTTAATTAACTAGTAAGTACTGCCGGGAGTTGTGCTCCTTCTAATCATAACAAGCCTCCATTGTTGCTGTTACATTGGGGAAAATTCTGTTACTCTTCTAAAGAATCTTGCTTTTATTACCATTAAACAATTAAATATACAGAGCGAGTTTCAAAGTATTATATTACAGTCACTGGGACCATCACACATGGTGCTCATCTGATGCTCTTTCTACACAGTAACAACATTTTCAGTCTATCACTTGCAACTTGCTGCAGTTCTTCTGGATATTATTCCAATGTGAAAGATAATTTTTTTGAGTTAGCTTTCTTCCCTCCCCTTTCCCCACCCAGGCTCTCTTATGTTCTCAGGCACTGACGGTTTGACACAGAACAACCAACTGGTGTACTCTTCCTTGGGGAAGGACTCCTCTCCTGATCTGATTTCCTCAGTTGTTTATGGTTCTTTGCGTAGGGTTGAGGTACCAGGAGCTTTTCTCTGCTCAGTTGGGTGTGCCCATTGGTGTCATTCTTCAGCTGACGTTTGGGCAGTCATGCTGATGAGACTTTTCGGGTGTAGCTGATAGGAGATACAATCTCACACCATACTCCCTGGTACTCTGACTCTTAGAATATTTCCACCTCCTCTTTTTTTAATGTTCCTTGAGTCCTAGATATGGTAGTGTTGTATAGATGGATCTATTGGCACTGTTTTACACAACTCTGCATTTTTATTGGTTCTGATTTTTTTGTAATGATCTCCACCCGTTACAAAAGGAGCTTCCTGGATGAGGAGTGAGAACTGTACTTAACCGTGAGTATTAAGAGAGATGTTCATGAATTGTTACTGGGGATTATTTTGGTTTAGGAAATTAGTGGTTATAGATCCTCCTCCAATAACCATGACTTCGCTTACACTAAGTAAGTGCCTTCCAGTGCTAGGCATGATCTCTTGTTGAGCAATTGTTAAAAGCTAATTAGAGAGCTGTTGGTTACTGTCAATGCAAGTGTGCCACTATTGCACCTTTAGGTTTGTCAAGCCATGCTGGTTGTTGGTGTGGGTCACAGGAGTCATAGTTGGATAGGACTTTTGGTTGCCACCCTCCTTTGAAGTTTGAGTGGCACCTTCTGGTACCATGAAAGCTATTTCTCAGGTATGGGGCTTTCAGTTTATTTCTAGTTCGAGGGTCTCTGGTCCCTGTTTCTAAAGTGCAGTTTGTGTTTTTTTAATAACATTGCATCCACGTGCCAATTGACAAGGCATATAGCTCCTCACTGGAGGTCGTAGTCTGTGTGCGTGGGAGAGGACACCAAGACTCTGAACAGAGCAGCTCTCCAACCTATTGCAGTAGCAGTGGGCCATGTGAGGACCATCTCAAGTGTTTCTCCCCACTTCTTTGTCTCTTTTGCACTTGTCCCATTTAGCTCAACATTAAATCACATTATTAGTGATAGCCTTATATCTTGCTGTAATATGGCCTGTGATATAGCTCTTCTTGCAATTTCACTTTGCTCAGGCTTGACTCCCATTATAATTTTACTTTCATACCATCTTTTCTAGTTACTAGCAAAAGTGACATTTCTATACAGCAAATATGACCATGCCCCTATCCTTATTTTACTTCAGGCTTTGTGACCTGACCCTCCTTCCAGGTTTCTTCTTGTCACCTGGGCTTCCTTCCCAGACTGGATATCCTAGGGCAGGATTGGAATATACAGGAAGCATGAGTGTCTACACCAGGCTGCGGAACACTTTCTGTTGTTCTGTTGTGTTCAGAAGAATTTCCCTTCCTGGTCCTGGGAAATTCCATAGAACCATTGGGGATCTGGCATCAAGAGAAAAAGCACAATGCAGATTTTGCCCTGGTTTATATTTTTACCCTTCTCCACTGTATTTGGATCTTAAATGCTCACTCAATAACCAGTTGGAAAATAAAAAGTATGTGCAGTTTTTTGTACTTGATGATTAATGTGACTTTTCTTGAATTTAGAACTTTTCTTTTTGGTTTTCAAGACAGGATTTTCTGTGTAGTTCTGGCTGTCCCTTAACTCGCTCTGTAGACATGGCTGGCCTCAAATTCAGAGATACATCTACCTCTGCCTCCTGAGTTCTGGGATGTACTGCAACCACTGGGAAAATTTAGGAATTTTAAATCATCTCATCTAATTCATAAATAGTAGAGATATTCATAAAAGATTTTGTAAATTTCATTCATAAACAGAGCTCAAATAGTCATATAAGAAAGACTTTTACATCTACTCATAAAATATACAGTATTTATAACAAAATTTGAGTTAATAATAACTAATGTGTTTTATGTACATTCTCAATACATGAATATTTAGCCACATGTGATCTGTATAAAACACATCCTCAGTATCCCAGGTCAGTCTAGTTTATAAGTAATAACTACTCTATGAATAACAGCTGGCAGGAAGGTCAGGAAAATAGCTATGAAAGAAAATCTCATACTTATAAAGACATTTTCACAGAATCATAAAAATTTACTGAACATTAAACATAGCCCATTAAAAGTAGTTCAGACACAAAGTATTTCATGTATTACAAAATGGTTTGCAAGAATAACTTTATTTTTCATACTTATTCTCTAGTTTAGATGAAACATTTCTTTGGTTCATAGCAAGTTCAAGTTCCCAGAGAATTAAAAAGCCCAGCATTTAGAGTCACAGCTCCAGGTAAGAGCTTAAGCAGGAATATAATATAAGAATGACATTTACAAATACGTACAACTCTCCAGTTCTTGGGTTCTCATGGCTTTCTGCAATGAAAGCTGTGAAAGAAAAAAAAACTTGAATCTTACACTGCATAAGAAATATCACATCATAACAGAATTGCATCAGAATTTGTAAGTGAAACAAACATGACTAGTAACAAGGAAAGAATGGGCCCTTTCAGGACAATTTGTGAGAATCCAGGAAAAGACAAACTATTAAATTCAGCGATAGTTGTTCTTTCTTGATTCACTTAGGTTGACTTTTTGGAAGAAAAAGAAGAAAAGCTGGGGCCAAAGGATTGTAGCTCAGCTCTAGAACCCTTGCCTAGTATGTGTGAGGCCCTGGGGTAAATTCTCAGTATTGAAAATAAATAAATGCATAAATAAGAAAATTGAAATAAACAACAAAGGACCTGGAAATTGTTCTGTCAATTTCCAGGTATTTTCCCTGTCTTTTGTGCAGATGCCACTGTATTCAGGTAACACCCAGAGCTCCTTTTTCCTTTCTGAGATGAGGCCTCTATATGCCTAAAATGGTTTCAGACTCAACCCTCTTGCTCTGCCCCCGAGTACATCACTGCCATGGTATTCATGCATTCCTCCATCCTCATCACCAATATGAGGAGTCCCTGTTCTGACCCAACACTATAGATGGATCTTGCTTGGTAACTAGAGCCCTTAATCACTCCCTCCTCAGCCAGGCATTCTCTTCTTCTATACTCATGAAGTTGTGTGAGACTTTGGTCTTGAGGTTGACTTGTAACACTGAGGCTTCGTTTATCTTCCTTCATGCCAACCACCCAACACTGCTTCTCCTCAAACAACTTATACCAAGGACAACTCGTTTAAGAGATTTGGTGACCGCATGATGTGGGACGTCGTTCTGTATATGTGTTGCTTTTATTGATTGATGAATAAAGCTGCTTTGGTCAATGGCTTAACATAGCAAAGCCAGGAGGAAATCTTAACACAGACACAGACACACACAGACACACAGACACAGACACACACACAGACAGACACACACACACAGACAGACACACACACACAGACACAGACACACACACACACACACATATCTATCTATCTATCTATCTATATATATATATATATATATATATATATATAGAGAGAGAGAGAGAGAGAGAGAGAGAGTAGGTAGAGTCAAAGTGATTGATGCCATGTAGCTGTCAAAGGAGTCAGATGCTGGACCCTTACCAGTAAGCCACGGCCTCCTGCCAATATACATATTAATAGAAATGGATTAATTTAATATGTAAGAGTTAGTTAATAAGGATCCCGAGCTAACAGGCCAAGCAGTTTTGTAGCTAACACAGTTTCTCTGTGATTATTCTGGTCTGGGTGGCTGGGAAACAAACGCACAGACTCTGCTTACAACTGCATTCTGCTTTCTCTTGATAAGCAAAGAATTTAAACAGAGGTGGTAATAACACCAAATGTGTCTCAGTCACTTACATAACAGATAACAATTTAAGAGAAAACACATTAAATACGATCTTATCTTTCCCTTTGGTCACTAATTTTGCATATCTTCCATGTAACTGGCAGAAAAGCCAGGGAAGCTTGCTGAGTCGACTCAGTTTGCAGGCTCCCTTTGCGTTTCAATAGGATCCTTCCTGTAGGGCTGTGCTTGGCAGACTGATGACTCATCTGCTCTTCCTCTCCTGCTACTCCAGTGCCTGTCAAGTTCAGTACCTCTTTCAGCTGCTCTGATTACTGGCACAACCTGTGTCTTTCACTAGGTGGCACTGTCAGTCTCTCCTGTGGAATTTAGATTCTGTGACATGGCTGAGCGGGTTAATCAGATAGGTGGCACATGCAGCGAAGTTACTTCCTTAATATATTGCAAGGCTCATGACTGAGAGCCCTGCAGCAGGGAGATATGATTATAGTGCAAGTGGGCATTATCCTCAGGGGGAGAGGAGGTCTGTGCTTCCAAGATTAAGCTCAAAGTTTATATATTGGAATGTTAACCCCCAGTGCAGCAGTGTTCAGATGCAAGAACTTTAAGAGATAAATGAATGATACCATATGAGCAGTTTGCTGTCTCTTCCATCCCTGTCTCTCTGATGCTTTCTTGTTCTTCTGCTTTCTACCAGAGGATGATATAGTAGGGAGGACCTCACTGTATGCAGCACCTTGGTCATAGGCTTCTCATTGCCCAGAGATAAACCTATGTTCTTTATGTGGTTTATTCTGTGACGATTGCATCAACACAGAATATACTGAGATAGCCCAATTGCTCTGATCTTTCTTGGTATCTGTGCTTTCATTCATTTCTTTCAGGTACAGGGCTCCAGGGGTTTTGTGATTCTCAGGGGAAGCTGAGCTAGATTTCATGATCTGCTTTGGAAGAGAAAGAGGAGGTGAAGTTCCAGTTTCTATGGTCCGCTTCAGGGAAGGAAGTGCACAGAGGAAGATGAGATACCTTCACATTTGTGTGGCTTTCTGTTTCCTTCAGCTCTAATATTCCATATCTCAGGTTAGCCCTTCCTGTGCCTTTTGCTATGTTGACACTCACTGAAGGAACTGTAATTGAAAGATTGGGAGTAAAAGGGTAGACTCCTGCCCTCACCCTTCCATTAAACAGAGACTGTATGCAGGAAGTATCCTGTAAAACAAACAAAAACAAACAAACAAATAAGCAACAAAACCACACTTCCATCCCGTGTCTTTTCTGCCTCTCTATCATCTCTTCATTCCTCTTGGAATCGTTGGAAGCTTCTGTGTATCATGCCACGTGGCCTTGTGTCCACTTAGCTTTACTTGCAAATGTTTATTGTATAATGTGTTGATGGTCAGTTTAAAGGTCTCTGACTTCTGGTACATCATCAATACAGGACCCTCACTAAATCTTCTCTTGAGTATCCTGCAGTTCTCCTGAGTCATGGAGATCCTGCAACTATGGTTCTGTAGGACCAGTACTTTCATGCCCTTAAGCAGGTCAAAGATGGGGTAGATGATGGGGAGTGCCCACCCAAAGTTCTTGATATATGTCTCATGGTACCTGGGTTGTTCTCACTGGGCTGCCAGAAACACCACATCAGTCCGATGAAGGGCAGAGCCATGCCCATCATGAAGAGTGGTGGGAGAGAGTTTTCCCAAGTAGGGGGCAGCAGAGAGAGAAGCTACAGCCCTTAATCCTTTCAAACATTTCCACTCATCGATAGCTAAGCATTCGAACATATGAGCCAATGGGGGCCATTCTTATTCACACCAAAATGGGAGCCAAAGTTGTTGGCTAATTAATATAGTAGAAAAAGTTATCCAGATTTACAAATATTACAATACTGGTTAAAATATTGTCTAAGCCATCTTGCCTTTCTTTGTCATCTATACCAGGAGAACTTTGGGAAGATGGTTCTATCTTCCCAAATGGGTCAGGGCAGTTGGTGCCCTTCTTTGCATGCCCCTCTCTCTGCAAGTGTTTGACTCTTATGTTCCCTTGCTTTTTTATATAGCCATTAATATTTTTTAAAAATGGGAAACACACACAAAAATTACCTAAAAAATTACTGTCTGCATTCAGAATTCTTACACCATTGTCCTTAAGGATTCTGAACTGACTTGTTTTTCACAAGGTGTTTCCCAGCTAAGTATGTTTGACTTTCATTTATTTAGTTTCATTTGGCAGGAAGCAGTTTGCAGAAATGCAAAAAAAAAAATCAAGCGACATTATATAGCGACACATAAATGGAGCGACTTTGTCTCCTTGGAAGTCAACTGCATTTCATGGAAGAAGCCAGAGCAGTTGTGCTTTATGCGCTTGAGAACATTTGTTTTATGATTTTTGTCTTGTTGGAAGGTAAAACAATAGAGCCAGAACTGCTATGGCCCCAAGATAGAGTTCTAAAGAAAAATCACCAAGAGGAAATCGCTTCATTAAAACCCGGCTTTTTTTTTTGTTTGTTTGTTTGTTTGTTTGTTTATTAGGCTGTAACCAGATGGAAATTCAGTGTCTGTAAGCAGGCACTCATGTGGCTATTGATTTTGACATTGATGAATGACTGCCTGGATCCCAGGATGGAGGTTTCCACTCTGCACACTGACTGCAATGTTGGTTGATTTCGACACCAGCATAAGCCAACCAGTACACAGTTGAACAGCCACAGTAGTATAAGACACAGGTGTCTTACTGCATTGCCCGGAGAAAACAGACAGGGTTGAGGCAAAGCCTGCTCATACTGCAGCACTTGTAACTGCCTCGGATCTCTCCTCTCTGCTGTCACCAGCATTTATAAACTTGAATAGGAACACATGTCAGTTATTCCTTATAAGGACCACTATAGACTCAACAAAGTAGTTTGTATTTTGGCATTTGAAGTACTTTGTGGTGGTGTACCACAGGAATGCAATGGTAGATGTTTATAATCATACAACATACAACGATGGGGATGATGCATTCTGGGAAATATATCGGTACTCAGCTCCATCCGTGGGCAAATTTCAGAGTGTACTTATCGAAACCTGGATCAAACATTCTTGAATTTGCCTACACTAGGCAATACAACTCTTTGTTCTAGGCTACAAGATGCGCAAAATATCACCTTACTGAGAAACTGTAACACAATGTCAAGTGTCTGTGTTTAGAAATATGTGGAAATATCTCTGAAACTAGGAAAGGCACAGTGAAAAGTGCTGTGAAAGATACAGTGGACATCATTGTCAGCGTGGCCCTGAGAAGGGTGAGTTGTACTGCATCTGAAGCAATGGAGAGTTTAGCTCTGTTATAATCTATGGCTTCACTTCTGCATGTGTGGTTGAGTGAAGCATCATCATGAGTCCAAATGACTTGTATATTTGGAGAAAGAAAAATTGGTAATTTTTCTCGGTCACAATTTCTTTTAGTCACAGTAAATGGGTACAATTGAAATTCATAAAGAAGTTTATCTGACTTGAAGCCTTTTTTTTTTTTCCTTTGCTCTTCAGTAGATTTTGATGTGATGATTAAAATTGTACTAGATGGAGTCAGTCAGAGCTGGGGTAAAATAACCAGCTCAGCAGTGACTAGCTCCATGCTTGGCCTATAACTCATTTCCTCGCCTTCATTGCTTTGTTACAAGATCAAGCAAACAAAATCCTGTAAGCGCACCACGCCCATCTGCGCTCTACGTGCTACCATACAGTTCATGAACCAGGCAAGGGGTGGAGATTGAAACACACAAGGACTCACAGACAGAGACAGGGGTCATCCTTGAAACAAGAATGCCCCCCTATTGTGTACCAGAGCTACTTAACTGATACCCACGCCCCAGCCAAACGCACCAGAAACCACTCCTCTGCCATCAGGAACTCCTGAGCATTTCCTGAGCATTTCAGCTGCAGGCTGTCTCAGAGCAGAGGAAAACAAGTTGTTTAGAAGAAATTCAGGATCTGGGGGTTCACAGCTTCCAACAAAAACCTAAGTAAATCCAAATGTACCTCACTGTGGCTTTGGTTTGCATTTCTGAAATGATTAATAGTATTGCGTATACCTCTTTGCTCTGTTTTTAAAGTTTTTATTTATTTTACAAACCAAGAATATTTTCCCTCTCCCCCAACTTCCCCTCTCCTCCTTTGTTTAGATTTTTTCCTGACCATTACCAATAACAACTTATAACCAACTCCACTAAACAATGACAAATATCCATAACCCATGTTTTGTTTCTAAAATTGGGGGAATGTTAATCTGAGTATTTCATTGGTGTAACGAATCACATCCCCACAAATTCATTTCTATGTTATCCACATGTGGTTTTAATATTCCTCTCTGCCCTTCTGTCCCTATACATTTGACCCATCTCAGCCTCTGCTTTCCCTGAGATAAAGTTCCAGTTCCTAAAAGCTGAACATTATATCCTGAAGAGGGCAATTTGGATGTCAAAATTCTGATGAAATTGTTGTTATATCCACATCTGTGTCTACCAGACTTTCAATGATAGCATCATTTATTTGTATTTTTAATTTTGGTCATTGTTCATTTATAGAAGTTTTCCAAAATACTCCTTTAATGGTTTCTCCTAAACTTTTTATTCTCTTTTATAGCTGTTCTATTTTCCAGAACAGTATGGGTTCTTATACTAGGCATTAGGTTCTTTAATTGCTCTGGGAAGAAATTGCCTCTAGAATAGCAGGAAATAACTTAACCAGATTTGGCATAGGGGTCTTCAGGAGGTCCCCTAGGGAGTTTCCTGACTAAAAAGGATAACTTTGAATATTCTTCATTGATATACATTTGCTAGTTCAATGCCTGCCTTTGCCACACCTTCTGCATGATCCAGAAAAGAAGGGCATTCTGAATGGATTATTTTTAGAAAAGTCATTGTTTCCAGGGATGCCCTGTCTACAATTCCTTTTAAAATGACCTTGTTTGTCACAATTATAACATTTGACATTTTAATCTTTCTCAAATCTCTGGAAATCATTTCTCCTATCCATGCATCTTATGGTCATGAGATTCAATATTAATTGCATCTCAAATCCATTCCTCCAAAGGTGCTGACCTTGCCTTTAATAGCCTAATTATCCTTTTACATAGATACTTGGCATTTTCAAAACCCAGAGATTTAATTTTTATTTGTTTATCTTCTGAATTTGGTGTTATTCTATTACTGCTGAACTCAATCTTTGTAAGAAATCTATAAAGACTTCCTTCCTTTGGGCCCTCTATAACTTTTGTAAATTCCTCAATTTTCTTTCCTATTTCTCCAATTCTGTCCCAATCATTCAAAGATGCTGCACAGCATAAATCCAAGGTGTGGTCATTATATACAGGTTCCCATTTTATAGTAGCATAATCTCCTTCAAGAATTTGACTTGGGAGATTTCCCTACATCTAGCTTTACTTCATTGTAAAATTAATCTTAATCTCTTACATTATTGTACTTCATTATTGTTGTCCAGGCTCTAAAATACGTTTAATTAATTCTATACATTCTTTAGGAATAATTCTATTACAAAGTGGCTACAAGTTTAACATTTGCTTCACAAAAGATGAATGCATGTCATATGAGACTCTTGCTTCCTTGAACCTCCTTAAATGTTACACTGGCACAGGAGTCCAGTTAGCTGTAACAGAGCCTCTGTCATTTGGCAATTCCTGTATAGTTATTGGATATATTAAGTTTGGTTGTTTAAAACTTTAGGATGTTCCTCTCTATTCTTAAAATGCAACACTGAAATTGATTTTCCATTAAATTCCTCTATCTGGATTTGAATATCTCTGTGATCTGTTTTATTAGGATTTTCTAAGGCCTGTACTTAGCACTCAGATTACCCAGTTATTTTTAGTGATAAGACAAAAATGATAAAGCTAATGTTTACAATTTACATTATGTAAATCCCATATAAATTAGATATTTTCTCATTTAATCACTTCATTTTCAAACTGTCTAGTGTATTCTCATATAGAGACAAAAATACCTCCATTGTAATTTCTTTTCATTTTTTAATGTGGGAGAAAACTCTCCCTTTTAACTAATTCCTCCTTTTAAAAATTCCCATTTGTTATAACAAATCTACTGACAATGTTGATGAAGATGATGTGAGGCTTATTACTCCTGCAGAGAACAGTAAAAGCCTGATTGGATTTCCAGGCAGCTACCTAGTTTGACAGCAGCCTAAGAAGGCAGTTTAGGGAGAGCCAGAAAACCATGAGAGAGAGAGAAAGGGAGAGATAGATAGGTAGGTAGGGAGAGAGAGAGAGAGAGAGAGAGAGAGAGAGAGAGAGAGAGAGGGGTTCAAAAAATGTACAAGTGGCAGAGGACTGCCTGAAGGCAGAACCAGCCTGTCTAGGGCAGCTGAGTCCTGTGTCATTTGGAGTCTAGGCACTTCTGGAGTTTGTGTGGCAGCTGGAGGCTGTTTCAGAGAGGCTAAACCAGAAAAATCTCCAAATCACTCAGAGATTTGTGGTAAAAAGGAAAGAAAACCTAGTTTGGTAGGGCTGGGCCCTCATGTGCAGCTCCAGCCTGTGCTGGTGGCTAGAAGGCCACAGGCAAATGGCTTTTCCATGAATTTGTACCAAAAACATTGGGCACCAAATATAGCCCAAGCATTATAAATCTAGAGACAGATATTAGGGTTCAACCTGTAGATCAGAAAAGCAAATCAGCCAAGCCACTAGAAAACTCTTACCTCTATGAAATCTTCAGACTGAAAAAGAGTGAGTTCCTGTCTCATCCCATATTATATTACTCTGTAATGCAGAGGTTAAAGGTGTGCTCCACCACTACCCAGCCACTGCCTTGCCTGTATGGCTGACTAGAGTGGCTGTTATGCATTCTGATATTCATGCAAGCTTTATTTATAATACAAATGAAATATCACTACAACACTGGGAACCGCTGCGTCTCATTTCTTGCCACATGTTGCTTTCAGTCTCTATAAAGGGATTATTCACTGTGCCAATAGCTTGTACTTCTTATGTTCTCCTTTGAGAGTTGTTTGATATTTTGTAATCATAACTTATTTCAAAAACACAAAACTTTAAAAAATGATAAAGCAAGGAAAGTTTTTTTTAAATGTGTGTGTGTGTCCATATAACTGAATGGGGAATATTCTAAACCTTTGGCTGAATTCTGTGCAGTTAGTGGGAATCCCCCACTGTCTTCTTTGATATAAGAGTCTCAAATTGAAGAATCTTTATTGTGCTATTAAATTATACTTGTGTAGAGTATGTTTGATTAATGTATTCAATTTATGTTACTTAGATGG
The DNA here is from genome assembly GCF_903992535.2 of Arvicola amphibius. Lineage (NCBI taxonomy): Eukaryota > Metazoa > Chordata > Mammalia > Rodentia > Cricetidae > Arvicola > Arvicola amphibius. Next base: position 110,412,358 of record NC_052057.2, on the reverse strand, counting down.
CATGGAGAATGAGATGTTCCTGAAGAGCTGAAAAACTAATGACACATGCTACAGACTCAGCAGCCCCAGGCACAGCCCACCTGCTGTTACATATTCGATTAACTGCATTGTGTTCAGTTAACAGTGGTTGCACAATATCAGAAAGAATATAAGAACAATTAATGTCACTGTAGAGGATGTATGATAGCTGGAATGAAATAGTGAAAAAATTGACTGAGACTTCAAAGTACTATAACTCTCTAGGAGATTATAATACACACAGAAAATAACTGGCAGGAATTTTTTTATTACTGCTGTTTTTCTACATATTTCTGGATAATAGGACAAATATATAAATAACCAAATATGGGGCTTCCAACATTGATACTAAAGTATGGTGCTAGAAACACAGTATAGTTTATAGCAATTCTTTAAGTTGGGTCATTGTATATAATTCTTGTATTGACAATGTTTGATAGATGGAAAAATTGAGGGAAGCAAGTCTAAGCCATTTGTTTGATGTCCTACAACTAATAATCTATAAGACAAAATCCATGTCCAGCCATCTCTGTTCTACAATAAAGTTTGGGCTGTATCCTGGTCCATTTGAATCACAATCGGAACAGCTTTTGTTTGTTTTTCTTTTCTAGGCACAGAAAATTTCCTTTCCCAATTTGGAAACTTGTGTGGAAAATTAAGTAATTTTCTTAACAATAATAGCCTTTTTTCCAACACAAGCCTTGGTTGGACTGTTAAGATTCCAGTGTCCATTGCTACTCCAAACTATACATTTTGTGTCACTTTCTGATCCTGCTATTTTTCACCGTTTCTCTGCCTAAGATTGGTTACTGATGGGGAGCCTCCTTTAGTCAATGGCCTTTGAGAGACTGCACCAGGTTGAGCACGGCTTTAGGTACCAAAAGGTGCATGCTTGCCACACCCCACCCCGCTGTCATACCTTGATACTTCTCCATTGTTGATGGGGGTGCAAACTTGTACAGCCACTGTAGAAATCAGTATGGTGACTTTTCAGAATATTAGGAATCAATTTACCTCACAAATCATCAATACCATTTTTTGACCATATTCTTATAGGAAGCACTCACCACAAGGACATTTGTTCAACTATGTTCATAGCAACATTATTAAAAATAGCCAAAAGCTGAAAGAAACCTAGATGTCCCTCAACTGAAGAATGAATAAAGAAAATGTGGTATATTTACACAATTGAGTACTACTCAGCAGTAAAATCAATGCCATCTTTAAATTTTGAGGCAAATGGATGGAACTAGAAGAAACCATCCCAGGTGAAGTAACCCAGACCCAGAAAGACAAATATAGTGTTACTCACTCATGAGTGGATACCAGACACAAAGCAAGGATAAACAGCCTACAGTTTTCAACCCCGGAGAAGCTAGAAAACCCTTCCAGAAACAGATGGAAGCAGATAGAGAGCTCCACAACTAATCACTGGGCCAAGTTCCCAGATTATAATTGAAGTAAAGCAGGAGTGATTATATGAACAAAGGGGTCAAGATCATGTTGAGGAAACCCACAGAAACAGCTGACTTGAACTAGTGGGAGATCACTGCCTCTGGACTGACAACTGGGGAACCTGAATAGGACCAAACTAGGCCCCCTGAATACAGTTGACAATAGTGTGGCTTGGGCAGTATATAGGGCCACTGGCAGTGGGAGCAGGATCTAACTCTAATGATGAACTGACTTTGTGGAGCCCATTGTTCATGGGGAGATATTTTTCTAAACTTAGGAATGGGGAAAGGGGAGGAAAACCTTGGTCCTGTTTCAACGACATGATGGGACAGACTTAGTTGACTTCCCATGGGAGGTCATCGCCTCTCTGGGGAGTGGATGGGAGGTGGGGTGGTGAAGGAGGGGAGCAGGAGGAGAGGAGGAAGGTGGAACTTGGATTGCTATGTAAAGAACAAATAAACACATAAAAGTAATTATTAAAGGGGGCTGGATAGATGGTACAGAGGTTAAGAGCACGGCCTGCTCTTCCAGAGGTCCTGAGTTCAATTCCCAGCAACCACATGGTGGCTCACAACCATCTGTAATGGGGTCTGGTGCCCTCTTCTGGCCTGCAGGCATACACACAGACAGAATATTGTATACATAATAAAATAAATAAATAAAATATTTATAAAAGAAAAAAATAATTATTAAAACAACAAAAAGACTGCCTGTGAAATCAGATCTATGAAGTGGTTTTGCAATGTATTAAAATTTATTTACCTGTAAAAATGCAGTAATGATAGAACAGAGTGGTTACTAGTGACCACAGAATAGAGCCAATAAGTCTTGAATTCTCTTCCATCAAGGAAATTCATTCATTACATTAAAATTCAGTCTCAGGCAAGTTCTTAGGACACAGACAGAAATCAGCAGCATTTTTTTTCCTCTTCAAAATATCACAAGAACTCTCACTAGTCCTGGTGGTAATATTGTTTCCTCCTGAAACCTCTTGAGCTGGACCTCAACAGCCCATATTGCTGCTATAAATGACTTTCAAGTACCTAGTAATAACCCATTAAGTTCTGCTTGCAACATTTAGCCACATTTATAGTCCACAGTTTCATATTCTTCCACATTCCTCAAAAAAATAAAAACAAAAACAAAAACCCTCAAACAAACAAAGACCACATGGTCAGATTTTTACAGCAAGCCTTCACTTCCTGGTACCAAATTCCATATTAGTTATTTTTCTTCTGCTGTTATAATATACCACTACCAACACAGTTTACACAATAGTTTATTTTGTGTTAGGATCTATAGTGGAAGGAAAGTCAGGGAGCAGGCATGGTGGGTGCAGCTGGAAGCAGAGAGCTCACATCTCAAATCATAAGCCGAAAACAGGCAAAGCCAATTAAATGGCATATGGCTTTTGAAACCTCAAAGCACACCTGGTAGCACACTTCTTCCAGAAAAACCTCCTCAGATAGTTTTAACAACTAGGGACCAACTATTTTAATGCCTGAGAATTGGTGCCATTATCATTCTGACAACCATAGTCTAGTACAGAAATTTTCCTAATATTAAACATTAATTTTTCCTCAAACCTACGTGATTATAAATATAATCAAGAAAGTATGTTTTAGGATTAGTTAATTTATATGCATTGTGCTGCCAATTAGTTATCAATATTTCACATACACCATTTTAATCTTGATCACATTTATATAATGTTCTGTTTTCATTATATATGAACATAAAATAGCAATATTTGGCAAAGATTAATTCTGCATTGCAAGTTCATGGGTCCATCATCCAGATTGCATTTGGAGCTTCTCATCCAAACTCAGTAGGTCTTTCAATATTTCTCTGAATAATTTTTGGAAACTATCTTTACAGACAAAATTTAATGTGTTATTCAATTGTTATTAATTCTTCCCTATTTTAGAGAAAGATGAGATAGAAATTCCAGTGTTTAGCTTTTAGGCCAAGCCAGCAAGCGCATTTCCTATGCCATACTGCCAGCACTGACAATCCTCTCCAATATTAGTCCTCAATGCCTAATTAAGGTTATTAGCATCACCTCTGCAATCATAGATTGCACAGCATTCTTGACAGGGTGGTAATTAAATACAGACCAACATCAGTGATTTACATTAGTAATGACTATCTTTCCCACTAAAGTTCTCTATTTTAAGTCCATCAAAACAAATCTCAGTGGCCTAAATGCTTAATCTTTACCCACATAGCAGTAAAGTACTCTGTTACATCTTAACTTAAAATCAAAAATGCAAATTTTCAGAATCAAATATATTTAAATGCAAACTATTTAACAAATTGGAACCAAGTCCCATGTCTCATGTGGATAATGTGGTAGTTTAAATGAGATGTTCCACATATTCTTGGGCATATGAATACTTGATTTTTAGTTGGTAACAGTATACTGATAGGTTTTAGTGGTGTGGCCTTGCTGGAGAAATTATGCCACAGGGGATGAGTTATGGGTTTTGAGGTTTCAAAAACCATATGTTGCTTCCTGTGTGTTTTCTCTAATTCATGTTTGTGGTTTGACATGTGGGCTCTCACCTGCTATTATTACAGCTGCCTGTCACCTGTTACCTTTGCTTTGCCATCATACACTATTGTAGCATGGGAGCTGGAAGTCAAATGAATCCTTTCTTTTATAAATTGTGTTGGTCATGATGTTTTATCACAGCAGCAGAAAATCTAACTAAGATAGAAGTTGGTACCATTTGCATTATGATATGATCATGAGACAATGGAGATGGGGGGTGGCGTGTGGTGATTTGAATGAGATGTTGTCCCCCATAATTCTCATGCATATAAATACTCTTGTCTGCAGTTATCGGTACTGTTTTGAGAGTTTTAGGGGAGGTGCATCCTTGCGGGAGGAAGTGTGTCACTGAGCATGGGCCTGTGTGGTTTCAAAATCCATAACCTGTTTCCAGTTGGTGCTCTCTATATCCTGTAGTTCAAGATTTGTGGGGTCTCAGCCTCTAGTTCCTTCTGCGGTGTCTGCTGATGGCCCCACTACTATGGATCCTAAATTTCTGGAGCTGAAAGTCCAAAATACACTCTTCTGTAAGTCACACTTGTCCTGGTGTCTTATTATAGAACTAGAAAAGTTGTTAACATATAGAGACTCACAGGATAGTGAACTTTGATTTACATTGAGTATTAAATTACATTATATTAAATTTACTTTGATAAGCATACGATACAGATATACCGCGAATCCTTTGACATGCATTTTCTAACAGAAGTCAGTGCCTCTCTTTTGTGTTTCGTTCTTCCTGCGCTGGAGTGATAATCTGGAGGGGTTCTCTCAGCTATGACTGCTCCCATGCATGCACCATTTTTGTTGGTTTTTACTTTGAAATAATAACATAATAAATCAAGCATGTCCCAAAGTTGAATGTGCCTGTGTGTTGGGGTATGCATGTACATATGTGTGTGTGTTCACACATGTGTTTTCTATTGGCACAGAGAAGGTCTGGAGCCTTAGGCATTGTTTAGTAAGGACCAGGTGCTTGCAATCTTCCATTTCTAGAAGTTCCTTCTTGTTGGACCCCAGTCTTAGCTAGTGGGTATTGGCATGGGAAATATAACCATAGGTGACTAAGTGACAGAGATGCTCTTCTCACAGTCCTGGAGGCAAGCATGTCGTGGTACTCATGAGGTCCCCTTCCTACCTGAGAGACAATAGCCTCCTACTGTTCAGAGGTTTGAATCTAGAGATTTTGATATGTTGTGCCCTGCCATTCATCTTAGAAGAAGCAACAATAGTGACCAGTAAGCATGGCAAAATTTTAGTCAGAATGGACATTTTCGGAAGACAGAAAATAATAGGCATTTTAAAAGGGATTCATTTATTTTATATATGAGTGTTTTATTTTATTTATATATATATGCATGTATGCATGTAATATGATTAAAGCTTGCAGAGGTCATAAAAGGGTGTCAGATGCCTTTGAGTTGGAATTACAGGTGGTTGTATGGCCTCCTTTTGGATGCCAATCCTGGCTCGTCTGAAAGAGCAAAAATTTCTCTTAACTGTCTGTCTCCAGTACCCCCTAATAGACATTTATTGTGTGAGAGACTTTTCCTGGATAGACACAACACACACACACACACACACACACACACACACACACATGCGCACACAAGCACTCACACCTGTGCCTACTCATCTTAGGAAGGAAGGGGTCCTTGTGAATCTTGGAATTCACAAAGCAAACAGCTTTGACTAAACTATGGTCTGGATGATCCTTCTCAGTCCTTTTACAATATTGTCAGGAGAAATCCTTACTGCTTTTGGAGAAGAATCTAGTCCCTATGACATAATCCTTTCTGCTTGGTTCTTTTCTTCCTTCTGTCCATCCATCCATTCATTCTTCCTTCATTTCTTTATTTCTTTTTTATCCATTTCAGTGCATATACAATTTAATGCATACACAGAAGCACAAGGATAATGGAAGATCAGCCTTACATTCTTCTTGAGTGGCTTCCCTTAATTCCAAAATAGGTTTGATTCTTGTGTATCAGGCCATTTCATATTGTTATTGGAAAAGAATGGAGGCAGAGTCCATTATTCGAAAGAAAAAGTTCACTGTCTTTATAAGACCAAGAGCAGGCAGAGACAGGAGGATTTGTCTTTGTCTCTGATGATGACAACATTGAAGATGTCATGATGGCTAGATGCATGCTGGATATATATTATACATATTATATATATTATATATAATATATAATATATTATATAATATATATAACATATATATATATATATTGATTTTTTTCAAGACAGGGTTTCCCTGTAGTTTCTAGAGCCTGTCCTGGAACTAGCTCTTGTAGACCAGGCTGGCCTCAAACTCAGAGATCCGCCTGCCTCTCCCTCCCGAGTGCTGGGATTAAAGGCGTGCGCCACCACCGCCCGGCTGGAGAAATATATTACAGGCAAAGAAGGAACCCAAAGATTGACTCAGGTAACACACTTTACTCTTATATAAGCCTACTTTTCAGGAGCTCACAGGTTCTGACACAGCTATATCCCTTCCAATCTCAGATTACACTGTGACATAATAAGATCTCTGTAGGGTCCCTTACTGAAGATCTCTCCACATATCAGCACTGCTATACTCTAGGCTACTCTTCTACCATGGCCAAATTTAGGGTATGCTCTCAAACTATATTTATACCATGGCAAAAAATAAGATCCTCCCACAGAATGTATTTATACTATATAGTACACATATATATGTATATATATATATATATATTTATACATAACACATAATGCATTCCTCCCACCATTCAAAGTACATTTCCAAGAACCAGAAGAATAACCTCAGAATATTTACATGTTGCAATATTTACACAGCTATTTAAATTTACTTGTGTTACTTAATGTTTTAAAAGTAATGTGGATAGATTTTTTTATATTTTTCCTTTTATTAAATATAGATTCTTTCCCTGAATACAGTTTCCCCTCCCTCTACCCTTGCAATTCCTCCCTGCCTCCTCTCCCTTCTGGATACGCTACCTTTCTGTGTCTCATAAAAAAATAACAGGCTTCTAAGTGGTAACAACAAAACATAAGAAAATAAAATACCATAAGATAAAACAATCATCATACTGAAATTGGACAAGAAAGCAAGCCAATAGAAAAATAAACGAGCCCCAATAGAAGGCACATAAATCTGAGACCTAATCATGCACACATCTAGGAGTTCAATTAAACTACTAAACGGAAAGCTATAGGATATGCACAGAAGACCTGGTGCAGACCTGAGTAGGCCCTGTGCGTGCTGCCTTCTTCTCTGTGAGTTCATGTGAGTTAGTTCAGTTATTTTAAAGAACCCTGTTCTTCTGGTGTTCTCCATCCCATCTGTCTCTCTCATTCCTTCTGCCTCCTGTTCCTTGGGTTTCTCTGAGTTCTGAGGGGGTGGGATTTGATGGAGGTATTCCATTTTGAGCTGTGTGTTCCATGCTCCATCTGCTGTAGAAGGAAGCCTCTCTCATGATGGCTGACTAAGGCTCTGATCTTTGAGTATAGCAGAATATCATTAGGAGTCATTTTATTGTTTTTCTAGAGCAGCAGTATTTAGTTTTACGCTAGGTCTCTGGGCTATCTAGTCTCTGGTTCTTAGTCACCCAAGAAGTGTCAGCTATGGGCTTCTTCTCCCGGAGTGGACCTTAAGTTAGTCACACATTGGCTGGTTACACCCACAAGGATTGTTCCACCATTGCCCTAGCACATTTTGCAGGCAGGAAGATTGTAGTTCAAAGGTTTTGTGGTTGGGTTGGTATTCGCCTTTCTCTTTGGTTGCCTGCAGAGTATTGGAAGGCATAGTTCTAACGACTTCGTCATAGCACCATACAAAGCTGTCAAAGAGCTGAGGTGCATCACCAGGAAATCTCTTCCATGGTTACCTCAGACATTTATCCTGAATCTGCCATATTTTCATATGATCATTAGAGCTAAGGTTTAAGTCACCTCTAAATGTACTTCTGTCAGCTCTGCCTCTCAGAAGGAGATTCTGGTCCTGCAGAAGCAGAGGGAGTGAGCCCTGGAGATCACAGCTTCTCAATTACCAGCTTCCCTGGCATTCAGTCTTTGGAGCTATCCAGTCTCATAGTCACTTGTTTTGAATCTCTCTTTCCTCTCACTACCAAAAGAAAGTTCACATTCCCTTAAGTAAAAGAACCACTTTATGGGATAGTGAAGGGGAATCAAAAGTAACACCTCATACGAATGGCTGTGTATTATCTTTGGGAGACAATAGCTAATGAGCATATCAGTTATTTGGCTTAAGAATCATTGGCTCCAAACATCTCACTTATTCAGCACACTGATACTAGTACAGGTAGTGGCAAGTTAGTGCTTGGGAGATGGCTAAGCCGACAAAGCACCTGCCACACAAGCATGAGGACTAGTGATTGGATCCTCAGAATCCGTATGCAAATCCTGAAGACTCCACTCTTTCCTATAATCCCAGCACTCAGAAGGCTTAGATGGGGGATCCCTGGAACACACAGGTTGGCTAGACTAGCTAGACTGAAAAGATCTGAATTCAGAGAGAGAGAGAGAGAGAGAGAGAGAGAGAGAGAGAGAGAGAGAGAGAGAGAACCTGCCTCCAGAAATAAAGTAGAAAGTGATTGAATAAGATACTTGACATCTGCTTCTCATGTGTGACACATGTGCAACCTCTACATGTTCCTGGCACACACACACACACATGCACATGAAACTAGAAAGCAGCAGAAATATTTACTATACAGCAAAATTGTCCTGCTTGGCTATTTACTGCTCCTAGTAAAGCTATGAACCTACACAGCATGTCCCTCTATTTAGCACTGTGGGCAGCTGTAACACAGTGTACCTTCATATATCTACACCTTTCAAAACAAAGAAGAGGTAAAACTGCAAGCTGGTATTCTGCTTCTGCCTCATTCTGACCTCAGGGGGCTGCCACTGTAATCATTAAATACACCAAAGATCAACATGCCCACACATAGTACCTTCACCCGTGTGAAGGTTTGGTTGCTAATGTATGACTTTATCACTGCTGTGTGTGACCCAGTGCTTGACAGAAGTCACTTAGGGAAGTAAGAATCTACTTCTTCACACTTGAAAAGTTTTCAAGCATGTGGAGGGGAAGACATAGTGGGAAAAGCTATGCTATTCTTGGCAGTCAGGATAAAGAATGGAGCAGCCCACATCAGTAGAGGACAATGAGGGAGAGAGGGGGAGGAGAGAGAGAAAGAGACAGAGCGAGAAGGAGAAAGAGGAAAGCGAAACTAGAGAAGAGGCGCAGTCCTCCAGATTCACTCTGCTTGACCTGCTTGCTTCCTCCATCTGCGCCCCATCTCCTAAAATTCCTAGACCCTCCCCAGCAAGCGCCAAGAATTTGTGACAAAGAGTTCCCAACCTGAACCTGTGGGAGGCATTTCACATTAAAACCAAAACACCAAAGCAAAAATGTATTCTAGACTATTGGATTTTGTTACTCGAGACCAAACAATTCTGTTTATTTCCTCATGAGTTTACTATATTTACCTCCCCGATTCCCCACACGGAAGATGTTATAGTGACACATATTAAAACAGGTGAGTTTCTGTGGGCTGTGACTTTCTCTCTGGAGGATAACAAATGGGGAACAATTGATACATAGTGATAACAACTGATACCACATGATGCTCATGTATACTGGGAAAATCTCTATAGTGACATAACACAAAACGCACTAACTGAGTCAGGAAGTCTTCGGCACTGTTCTCAGTGCTGCCAACCTGTACAAATTCACAGTGGTAGGAACTGGTCCAGGATGCTAAGAAGAAGACTACAGTTTTCATCCGGAATGTCCTTCAGAGTTCCGCTGGTGAAGCTTGGACCTCAGCCTGCTGCACATTTGCAACATGGGACATTAAGGTATGGAACCCCATGGGAGATTTTCAGTTATTGAGAATGTGCTCTTGAAGTGGATTGCAAAATCCTGGTCTGTTTTTCTGTTGTTGTTGTTGTTGTTTGTTTTATTTTTAATTTTTTCTGGGCATAAAAGAAAGGATTAGCCCCACTGTGCTGCCTGACATGATGTTCTGCTTTCCTACTGGCCCCAACAGTGGGACCAACCGTCTATGGACTGAGACTCTAATCTTTGTAACTTGATAATCTCAGGTGTGTGTTTTAGTAATGGGAATATAAGTAACAGATGGATCTTTCAAGAGCCTTATCCGTCACCTTTAGCTTATTTGATGCAATCCCAGTCTGTTTTGATTTTCAGTTTCTTTAGTTTAGTTTTAGCTCTTTTGATTCTACCTATGAATAATTTATAATTTTTGTTGTGAACTAATTGAGACCATAACTAAGAGAGTGGTTTGGATCATGCCATTTTGTAGAAATTTGAGCTGCCTCCTTTGAGTATCCACTTGCAAGTATGTGACTCCACACATTTACTTTTGCTCTTCTGGCAGAACCATGACAGTGCAGGTAGAGGAGAAATGATGCAGGTAAAAGAAAGGAACCACAGAGTCAACAGACTAATCGCTCTATTTGACTCTTCTATCTGAGGGAGTAAAACTGAATTCTCTGGGGCTGGTGAAAACAGGAAACACACACACACACACACACACACACATTTAGGGTCTTTCTATCATCTTTCTCTTCTCTTTTCTTCTTTGCTTTCTTCTCTCCAGGTTTATCCCTTCTATTTGTTCTTAATTTTTCCCTGACAGTTTATATAACCCAGCAAAATCTTTCAAACAGTATAAAAATTATAATAGGGTTACATTCTATTTTTAAGTGAGTGATTACAATGAATACAAGTAAAAAAATCTCGTTTCTCATTTCCCTTTTATGATTAAGCATTTTACATATTACAGGTGAAAAGAAATTAATCCCAAGGACCCACATACATTCATGTTCAAGCATCTTGTTTTAGATTAATGGAGTGTAAGCAAGCAACAATTTTTTTCCTCAGCCAGTTTTTTTGCTGGCAGGCCACATTTTATACTTACAAAGAAAGGACCAATCACTTTATTATTTATCTCAAAGGGTAATCTGTACAGAATCTCAAAAGAATCATAAATCTAAACTTTTAAATATGAAAAAGAGTCATTTCTACTTTAAATATTCAGGGTGCTTATAAGCAGGAAGCTGAGGGCAGAAATGTGTACAAGGAATTAATCATCACCTTTGATTACCAACCCATTCTAGCAGGAAAGGTACGTCAGCCAGCAAGAGCCAGGCTGCCATTGTTTTGTTTCCTGACTTCAATGAATCTCTCGCTTAACTATTGAAAGTTTTTTTTCTAAACTTTAAATTGTTCCCAAAGATTTTATTTCAAGGTCATTCATAAAAAACTCTTAAGCTAAACTTAATTCATTATTTAAAGCTTTGTTCCAGCTATGATGCATACCGAAACCCATGAGCACATCCTCCAACATTAAGATTAAAAAAAGTTAAGCTAGCCTAGCTTCTGTCTTCCTTAATTGTGAATCTAAGCCACAGTCTATATGGATTCCCAAGAGAAACTCCTAAATCCTAGCTGTGTGATGCTCCCTTGTTCTTATTTTCAATCCTCTGCAGCCCACCCTATATCAGAGATGGGGGCAATACTATATCCTACCTTTACCTATATTAATTTTCCCACTAAAGTTATCTCTGTCATAATCCCTTACTATATTTATTAAAAACCCTAAATCATCAAAATTCTATTTAAGCTAACACTATTATTTTATAAAATCATTGCTTCAGCTAAACAGTATAGCTTAAGAGGAAATCATTTTCAAAATAATTCATAGGTAAAAATGCCCAGTAGAATAGGATATTTTATGAGATAAACATTTTTATGGCTTTACAATAAAGGCAGTGGGGATCCTCGCACACTTATGCACACTGTGCCAGATATCAGAGAAAAATAGCAGCCACAAAACATGTAAAAGCATAGCAGTACCAAGAGACATTCTGTAGTCAAAGCCCTTGGGGCCTTGCCTATCCAAGACTCACTCACCAGTGCTTTGCTCCTTAGTGGGCTGATCTTCCCAAAGCTCAGTTGCCACCTATTGCTCCTCCGACACAGTCACCAGCAGCAAGAGGTTAAATGGGGTCAAGTGTTATTCTTCCAAGAGACTTCCATTTGGGTGAGGATGGTGTTAAGGGATTGAGATTCTCTTGGGGAAAGAGTTGTGCTTGTCATGTGAAATATAAAGAAACCAAAGCTTGAGCTAACAAGCTGGAGAGAGCTTTGAGGAAGGATCTGGATACATGCTGAGGCTAAACTGACAAAGTTATAGCTAGTCTAACCATCAATACTATCAGAGATCCAAGAAGGATAAATAATACATTGTACCTGAGTACAGACCAGGCAGCTTTGGAATGTATTAAAAATGACAGGCACCAGAGTCCACAAAAAGTTAGCTATACATAGGTTGCCGCAACATTGGAGGCAGGCGTATCAAAAGAGCAGTTTTACAGTCTTAGCTCGACACATAGGGTGAATTTTTTTTCTTGTGGAAGAAGGAAATGGAAAATACAAACCTTCTTTTGTCTAGGCAAAAGTGTTACAATTAATTCTCTAATGTCCTGCTGTTGGTCCAAAGTCTGGGCCCAGGGCTGGCAGCAGGTGTTGCAATGAGGTCAGTGACTTCATAATCCAGGTGGAGACATCATGGTGTCCTATAATCTCCTTTGGAGACCTTGCGTTACTGCTAGGAATTCAGAATCTCTGTCTAATACAATAAGCTTTTAATTCATCATTTTAAATTTCATAGTCTGCAGATCTCTGAAGTATGAGGGCTGCCTACATTTATCTTTGTTTATTAGACAAACTTTGTTTCTAGTTATTTAAGTTTGACTTTGAAAACATATACAGGGGACTAAATAAGGCTTATCCCTGTAATTAATTATATCAGTACTCTGAGGATGGCTGACTATTAATTCTTATTTCCTAACCGTCTAAGATGGCAAATTTTATCAGACTGGAACTTTACATTCTGTCACGTTTAGCCTTAAAAATAATGATTTTTGAATTGAAGCTAATAAAGAAACTAAATTAGTCATTCTGAGGGTAAAAACAGAGCAAGTTTGTATCTAGCTGTTAGTGCTGTCTCCTGGGAAGGCAAGGAAAGGTGGCAAGGAAAAGGTCCCTGGGTGAAATGGAAACAGAAGGGAACCTGAGACCTAACACTGCCCTTGATAAGTTCTAAGGCACAACAGCCAAGTTAATGGAAGGGCCACAAATTCCTTTTGCAAGAGATAAGGAGGGTGACACCCTTTTTAGGGAGTCAGAACTTTCTCCAAGACCCCTGATTGAATGAAAGCTTTATCTGAAAAATGCTTTGAACTTTTAATATAGTTTTCCATGTTGTGATTTCCCCCATTACAAAACTTTTCCCATTGTTATTTTACAACTCCCATTATTATTTTGCCAGTGTCGTAAATCTGTATTCAAACATCTGACATGATGTGATTCTAGGCTACCCCGTACAAGCCCCAAAGGATTGAGACTCATAGACTTGGACACTGTTCTAAACCCTCTATCAAACTACTTAGGTCATTGTCTTGCTGCATCATAAGAAATGAACAACCCAGTTTCTAGTTAACATTTGGTGATTTTGGCTGTGACCCTAATTTTTAGCCTTTTATTTTAAGTCCAAACATAAATAATATAAAACATTTCATAAGTACAAATGTCCCACAGCCTTATAAATTTAAACATTTTAGAAACTGCTCTTTAAAAAAAAATTAAAATCTCTTAAATATCTTTCTGAAATATCCAAAATAAAGTACTTCTTTGGCTCCACTTTCATTGGCATGTACATAGCCTATCTTTTAGGTCTCAGCATGCTCCATTTCACTGTAGCTGGTACTTGTGGCTATAACCTGGCACTGGCTTTTCTGAAACTGTTAAGGTTCATTCTTGCAATTTCAAATTCTTTGGTACTCTAGTCCTGCCATGTATTTGTAAACCTCAGCTGTTTCCTATGATCACTTTGTCTTTATAGCCATTAGCACCTGGGTGGCTCTTAAATTAACGAAGTTTAGCTGGCAGAGAAAAATGTATTTTTTGAGCATAAAAACATTGAGATGCAGCTTTAATATTTTTAATTCTATATTTTTTATACCTTGTTTTCAGAATGAGACATGAGTCATCGTACAAAAATCTCTCCCAATCCAAACTATCTTGGAGATCTGTTGTTGTCACCTAGGCAGGCCCACTCTACCACTCAACCAATCAAGATGGCAGTGAAATCATGTGGCATCCATTTTTTTCTTTTATCTCTAGCAGAATGATAATCTAAAATTCAAAATGGAATCATGCCTTGTGGTTTCTTTAAAATTGCCCATGCATATATTTTAACTTATCAATTTCTAGTGTTTTAATTAATCTTTTAAATAGTTTTAGTCTAACAGACTTCTAACCATATCCAGCAAAATAAATTTATAAATCTGAAGATAACAGAATGTTCACATAAACCTAGTCCAAAATTTTTGACTGTTTTGCTTTGTTTTCTTTTCTTTGTCATTATGTCAGGCACTCAGAATGAAAGAGTGACAGAGGAAACTTTTAAATAAGCATAAGTCTAGCAAAGGAAGAGCCATAATTCAACTCTAGAGACAGCTTTTTAATAAAAAAAAACCAACATAAAACAGTTTTAACATTATTTACATTAAAAAGTCATCTGAATTTCTGCCGACCCATATCTAGTAAACAGAGCTCAGAGACAAACTCTGATGTCATGCTCATAAATGTGGCCACAGCAGTGATTGGTGGCAGAGACAACAAAAATATCCAAACCATTTCTGTCTTCATGCTCTATCCTTCAACAAAACTTATGTAGACAAACTTTTTAACAAAACAAGCATACATAATTTTCTTTAGAAATAGACAAAACCCTTTAACAAGACAAAACTTTTAAACCAGAATTAACCTAAAATGGTTAAATTTTTAATTTATTTTATGTTTTCTTTTCACATTCTAACAAATAATTTCTAACCAAACCCTCTAAATGCTGACAGATATTTATAACCCAATGGTTCTAAATTATTAAAGCAGCTCTGGTAGAGGGATGTCTGGCTATAGTATCACAATACCACAGCTTAACACCTATAGCCAGTGACTGTGACTCATTGCCCTTAGCCCTTAGAACTAAACCTTGGCCAGGTTTGACCAGAAGTTGGAATGTTAGGAATTTCCTCTGGGTGGTCTTTTCCTGGGTGCTACCAGCTTATGACTTTTCCTTGAATCCAGTGTTGCCTGCTATGGCAGCTGTGTGGCCTGGGCCCCATGTGTGACCAGGCTGCCCTGTGACCCACAATATCTACTTATAAGTGAATGCATACCATATTTGTTTTTCTGGGTCTGGATCACCTGACTCAGGATGACCTTTTACTAGTTCCATCCATTTGCTTGTAAATTTAACGATACCATATTTTAAACAATTTGGAATATTCCATTGTGTAAATGTACCACATTCCTTTTACCCTCAGTTGAGGGACATGAAATTTCTTTTCCAGTTTCTGGTTATTATTAATAAAGCCATTATGAATATAGATGAGCACGTGTCCTTGTGGGGTAATATAATTTCTTTTGAGTATATGACCAAGAATGGTATAGCTGTGTCTTAAGATAGATCAATACCAACTTAACTGAGGAACCACTATATTGATTTCCATATAGGCCGTACAAGTTTGCACTCCCACCAGCAAAGGAGGAGTGATTCCTTTATTCCACACCCTTGCTAGCATGACCTGTCACTTGCATTATTGTTCTTGTCTATTCCGATAGGTGTAAGATGAAATCTCAGAGTGGTATTGATTTGCATTCTCCTGATGGCTAAGCTAAGGATGTTGACCCTTTTCTAAAGTGCTTCTCAGCCATTTGAGATTCCTTTATTAAGAATTCTCTGTTTTGATCTGTACCACATTTTAAAATTGATTTATTTGGCTTTTTATATCTAATTTCTGGAATATTTATATATCGTGAATAATAGATCTCTATTGTGGAGTTGCTGAAAATCATTTTCCATTTGTTAGCCTGCCCCTTTGTCTTAATGACACGTTCTTTTGCTTTACAGAAGATTTTTCAGTTTCATGAGGTTCCATTTATTAATTATTGATCTTAATGCTTATTCTATGGGAGTTTTGTTCAGAAAGTTGCCTTCTGTGTTAATGCATTCAAGGCTGTTTCCCACTTTCTCTTCTATCTGGTTTAGTGTGTCTGGTTTTATATTGAGGGTTTTTAATCCATTTGGACTAGAGTTTTATGCAGGATGATAAATATGGATCTATTTGCATTCTTCTACATGCATTCATTCAGTTAGACCAGCACCATTTTTGTAGATGTTTCCCTTTTTCCATTGTATATTTTCCCCCATCGTATATTACTGGCTTCTTTATAAAAAAGATCAGTTGCCCATAGATATGCAAATTTATGTCTGTGCCTTTAATTTGGTTACACTGTTTTTATTCCAACACCGTGCTATTTTTATTACTATATACTTTATAATAGAACTTGGAATAGATGGTGTTCCCTCCAGAAGTTCCTTTATTGTTTGGCATTGTTTTTTAGCTATTCTAAGTTTTTGTTGTTTTTGCTTATGAAGATGAGCATTGTCCTTTCAAAGTCTGGAAATAATTGTGTTGGAATTTTGATATGGACTGCACTGAATCTGTAGATTGCACTTAGCAGGATGACTAGTTTTGCTATACTAATCCTACCAATCTATGAGCATGGAAGATCTTCCCAACTTCTGATATCTTCTTCAGTTTCCTTTTTTTTTGAAAACTTGAAGATTTTTATCATACAAGTCTTTTGCTTGCTTGGTTAGAGTTACTCTGAGATATTTTATATTATTTGAGGCTACAGTGAAGGGTGTTTATCATGGCACTTCTCACACACACACACACACACACACACACACACTTCAAATAGTTTGTCCTTCTTCACCCTTCTCCAATGTTCCCCTTTCCCACCCTTCCTCTGTCCTCCTACTTGCCCCTTTCTTCTCTGTGTATAGTTTCCTTCTGCTTTGTGTCACATGTATTTCACTACCCTCAATTTTATCTTCAGCCTCTGCTCTTCCTTACTTCTCATGGTTTCCTTTCTATTTTTATATTGTTTTCACTTAAATATTTATAGACTTGAATGCATTTGAAATTCAACTCTAGATTTCAAGTATGAAAGAAAGCATGGTATTTGTTTGAGTCTTGCATTTTTTACTTAACAACATGAGTCCATTTTTCTTCATAGCTGCTCATGTACATATGTTTCACATACTTTCTATCCATTCATCTGCTGATGAAAATAGCTGGTCCATTAGCTAGTTATTGTTAACACAGCAGCAATATATATGTATGTGCACGTGTCTCTAACAGGATGTTAAGTCATTTGAGTACATTTCCAAGAGTGGTATAGGTGAATTGTTTCTTATTTCTTGTTTTTCAGTTATTAAAGAATCTTCCTGCTGATTTTTGATAGTGGCTGAATCAGTTTATATTGCATTTTCACATTCTTGTCATCATTTGCTGCCCTTTATTTTCTTGATGGCAGTTTAATTAACTTTGCTGTGCAGAAGCTTCTTAATTTTTGTAACTCCACTTGCCAGTTCTTGGGATTGTTTTTTTTTCTGTTTTGTACTTCTTTTTAGAAAAAAAATATTGATTATATAATGAAGTGTTTTACCCATGTCTTCCTTTGGCAGTTTCAAATGTTGTTTTTACATTAAAGTTTTTGATAGCTTTGAATCTGTCTTTTATTCAGAGTGAGAGATATAGATCTAGCTTTATTCTTCTATATGTGAAATCTTTGTTTTTTGGAATCATCAACTAAGGATATTGTCTTTTTCCAAAGTATGTTTCAGATAGCCTTTTCAAAAATTAGGTTGCTATAATTTTGTTGGTTTATTTCTAGGTCCTTTATCCCATTTCATTGATCTATATGTTTGTTCTTCTCTTAGTATCATGATGCCTTTGTTACTAAGGTTCTGTAGTGTATTTAAGAGAAAATATTGTAAACTTTTAGCCTTGCTCTTTCTGCTGAGTATAGAATCTTTTGTTTTAGTATGAATTTTATGATTCTTTTTCTGTGAAGGCTACCATTGGGAGATTACATTGATTCAGCAGATTATTTTTGATAATATAGCTTCCCCCTTAATTCAAATAGCAATTCTGTTTATCAATGAAGTGGAGTCTTTTCAATTCCCAGAGTATAGCCTTCTACAGGTCAAAGAGACTGGAAAAGAGATGCAGAGTTGTCAAAGAAAACTACACAGATTTTTTTTCTGAAGGGTAGAAGTTTCTTCTTTATTTTTCAGACACCCTTATATATTCCTCATACCAAGTTCATCACAAAGGGACTATTTTTTCATAACAAAAGTAATAATTTTTACATACTCAATATAAAAGCATAATTTTCTGAAACACGCCAATTCCATTACATTTTTTAACTACATCCTTATGCATTTTCTTAGAAACCCACACTCAGATTTTCTACTTTCAGGCTTCTCACAGATCATGGTCCTTTCAGTCTTAGCTATTTACATTGGCAGTAGTTTTTATAATTGCCCAAAACCAGGCTACTTGTTTCATTTCTCTTATTTTAGAGTCTTGTCCAATTATCTTAACTGACTATTCAACTTTTATTCCTTAATTACATGAAGTCATTAATTAAAACTTTGTTTAGCTATGATGCACACTAAAACCTGCGAACACATTTTCCGACATCAAGATTAAAAGAACTTGAGCTCTCCTGACTCCAGCGATTTGAATGTTTTCCTTAATTACCAACCACAGTTTATGTGACTCCTCAGGGAAAGTCCTAACTCTGTGATACTTCCTTGTTCCGTTTTCTACCCTCTGCAGCCTCTGCTGTATCAGGGTCAGGGACAACACTATATTCTACCTTTATTTATTAAGTTTACCACTAGACTAACTTCCATCATAATCCCTTCCCACATTTGTTAAAAAAAACTCTTAATCAACAAAATTCTATTTAACAGTATTATTGTATAAAATCATTACTTCAGTTAAACAGTACAGTTTAAGAGGAAATCATTTGAATAATAATCCATAGATAAAAATGTCCAGCAGAATGGGATATTTCACACTACAGTAAAGGCAGCAGCGATTCCCCTACACCTATTCACACCATGCCAGATACCACAGAAAAATGGCAGCAACAAACAGGTAAAGGCACAGAAGTAGCAAGAGACATTCCGAAGCTGAAGTCCTCAGGACCTTGCCTATCCAGCATTCACCCATCAGAGCCATGCTTTCTGGTGAGCCAAACTCAGCTGCCACCTGCTGCTCCTCTGTCAGGGCTCCCCAGCATTCCAGGCTTTTGATAAACACTCTCAGTCCCCCCTCCCGAGTGGAATATTAGTTATAGGTCATGCTGAGCTGGCCTCCTTTTATTCTTCAACTTTTCAGGATTCTTATCATGTAGAATGTTAAATTTTGCTGAAGGCTCATTCTGACTTGATTGAGAAGATCCTGTGATTTTTTTTTCCATATATACAAAAGTATGTGCATGGCCAAATTGGGCTCTTGGGTTTAATTTAAAAAAATGGGGACATGTGTTGGGAGCAGTGAGACCCCAGATTCTGAATTTCTTGTAATCCCCTGATCTGAGTGCCTACAGCTGCTCTGAGCACGAGACCTTCAGGAGTTCCTGATGGCAGGAGAGTGGTTTCTGGTGGGTTTGGCTGGGGCGTGGCTATCTCTATATAATCTGACCCTGAACACAATAAAGGGGACATTCTTGGGGAATTCCAGGATGACCCATGTCTCTGTCTCTCTGTCTGTGTTTTTTAACCTCCAGCCCCTTGCCTGAATCTCGCGAACTGGGTAAAAGTGCACCGAGCGCAGACACGGGGGCGCAGTGCGCGGCAATGTTGAGTGAGTGTGGGATGGGAGTAGATGTGAGAGAAACTGGTGGAGTGAGGAAGAAAATATAATCAAATATATTGATTCTGGAAGAATTAATAAAAAAGCCTTCCCTGGTGTTCTGTGACCCAGGCAGGCAGAAGTCAGCCACAGGCTCAACACATGTCCCTCACTCTAGGTAGGTAAGATGAACACGTTTGTAGTGGGGAAATGGGAGAGAAGGAGAAGTGTAGTCGATCATGCACCATGGAGAAAAGTGGAACTAAGATGCAGAGGTGGTGGGGAACAGGCTGATATGGGTGGCCTGTTCTGCCACCTGAGGCCATGGTGACTTCTGGCTCCAGCTGTAACAGAAGGCCTTGTCTGGGTCTATGACCCTACCAGTAGCAGCTGTTGGTTTGATGTCCGTATCCTGTTACCACCAAAAGCTTTGTGGATGCCTGGGGTCAGAGCCACTACCTGAGGCCACGTTGGTGTCCAAGGGCCATGCTGATGCTGTACCCACACCCATCTGGGTGGCTTGCACTATTGTACAGGGAGATAGTGATATCCAGGCATGAGCTGTGGCTAAGGACCATATTTGGGTCCATGACCCTGTGACAGCTGGGGTTTGTGTTGATGTCCTTGGGTAATATTACCACTGGAGGCCATGCCAGTGCTGGTATTGGTAGCCTGAACACTGGAGAATTGGTGTTGCCTCTCATTGGCTTCCTCAAAAGGAGAGCTGCTCCCTACCTGGAGAAACTGTTCCCAACTATATTTTCATGGGAAAACTATCCCCGATCTTTGAGGGACCTGGGAGAACTCTGACACTCCCTATGTCAGCTACCACATTGGGAGAGCTGGCCTCACCCCTCACCATGTGTGCAGGAGAGGGTGTCCCAGAACAGCTACTCAAGTAGAGTCAAAAGAATATTTTAAACTTTTATACTTGTGATGCAAAGAATTTGTGACCTTCATGTGTGAAAACAGGGATTCATAGCTGAAGAAACAGGAAGTCCAGCTTCCCTCAACAGTTTATATAGTGAAGAAGCATCGGAGGGAAGCAATCTTTCAGAAGTTTGGAATTAGAAGTTTGAGATGTATAGGTTTTTGGATAGGGAAGATTTTTTTCCATCCTTAATTAGAATATGTCAACAGAAAAAAATAAAATATAAGCATTTCAAAACTTCTATAAACTTAACGTTGTAAGCAGCCATCTACAAAGATGTATTTTAAACACACATCCCCCCACCCTGGCCATTGCCTCTGTGATAACTGTCGTTCCATCTATTGACCTTAAGGGTGGAAATCCCTGGACAATGCTTACCTTACCCTACACTCTTGTTCTAGAAACCAACCGCCCAAAGTCAACTAAATTCCTCACTGCCTGAGCATCCTGATGCCTGGAAGACACGTGCACTGCTTGCTGATTTCATCTCTCTTTCTCCTAAAGTCACCTTTAGGATAGTTAGGTCAGGCTTATTTTCTCATCACTATCCATAATTAGGCTCAACTACATATACCTTTTGGTCATATGAGAGATGATTCTTTAGGTAAGACATACACAAAGGGCTCACTTTAGAATGCAAGGTAGGAAAGGGATCCTTGAAGGGGGAGAGGGTAACAAAGGAACCAGAGAGAACAGACATATCCCTCGGACACAGTTGTGAAACCTGGGGATCTATGGTAACAATAATCAGGATTCAACCACAATTGTTTACTTGAAGCTTTAATTAAAAGGGCATCTGCTGCCTGAACCCTGTTTTACTTTAAATTACTTTCCCATTTGTTTTGCTAATGATGAGGGAAAAGCTTAGTAAGCCCATTCAGTGCCCAATAATTGTGACTTTCCCTTGTTCAGAGCCAGACACCACCCTCCATATTTCTTTGCTTATTAGTACTTGAGCTCTTTCTTGTGTGCAAACAGATTGTTGGCTAATAAAGAAACTGCCTGGCCCATTTGATTGGCCAGCCCTTAGGTGGGTGGAGTAGACAGAACAGGAAGAAGGAAGTGAGGTAGATGGCTCAGTCAGATGCTACGCCTCTCCTAAGTTAGACAGACCGCAGTGCCTCTCCTCAGAGAGAAGCCAGATGCAATGAAGCTCCAGCCCAAGATGGACGTATGCTAGAATCTACCTGGTAAGGCACCACTTTGTGGTGCTACACAGATTATTAGATATGGGTTAGTCAAGATGTGAATAAGAGGCTGAAAATAATGGGCCAGTCAGTATTTAAAAGAATACAGTTTCAGTGTAATTATTTCGGGTAAAGCTAGCCGGTGGCCGGGAGCTGGGGCGGCCCGCAGCTCATCACTACATATGACATATATTTCTTAAAATCAACCATGCTATAAGCAGATATGGTGGGGAGGTTGGTAGATTAATCTTGTCAGGAAAAGAACATTAAATTTCTCAGATTTTTAAAAAAGAAGATAAGAGATGTGACTTCTCTAGAACATTTATGATTAAAACATATCCGCAGTTCAGTGCACAGGGCAAGAGGATCCGGAGCTACCTATGAGCTGACTTGTAAACCACAATCAATGTTGCCTACCTCTGGAGCAGAGAGAAAGCTCTCTGTGCTTACTATGAGGTAACACTTCACGGAAGACTTCACTCTAGTGATGCTGGTCTCTTCTTAATCACTGCCACGTTCTTAGCTCCATCTAATCATCTTCAATTTTCCAAGTGCCAATATTTTACTTCAGTGTTTCTCCCTTGTTAACCGCAGCTGATTATTTAGCTCCAGATAACCAGAACCAAGTATTCTCAACTCAAAATCACAACCCTGATAGAATATTTTCTTTCCATGAACCCATGGAAACTGAGGCTGGAACTCGGGTCTGCTTGCAAGAAGAGCACCTTATTTACTGAGTCATCGCCCCACCTGTTAAGATTTTTTAAGCGACTCTCAAATTTTTCTCTGGAATTTCACAAGCCAGGCCACCATTGTCACATTGCTCTCAACATTCTTATCTTCCAAGCTCCTACAGAAAATCTCCCCAAGCTTTGAACACGCAATGGTTTTTCCAACCTAAACTTCCAAAGTCCTTCCACCATCCTCGAGAGAAGCAGCATGGAAAGGTCTGTCATAGCAGTACTCCAAGACCCTGCTATTTAAGCAGGAATCATCCATGGCCTCTACTTCAGTTCCTGACTCTAGGTTCCTGCCCTGTGTGAGTTCCTGTCCTGCCTTCTGTTAGTGATGGGCTGTGATGTGGAAGCATCAGCCAAAAAAACCTCTCCTCTCCAACTTGTTTTTGGTGCTATGTTTCCCTACAGCAATCATAACCCTGACTATGAAAGTATAATACAAGTAGGCCTATTTTCCTGCATATTTCGTAATTTTATTTTTTTGTAACAGTTGGGTAAAATTCCACTGTGTGCCACATTTTCATGATCTGCTCTTCTGTTGAGGGACATCTAGTTTGGTTCCATTTTCTGACTAGTGTGGAAAGAGAAGCAATGCCCATGGCTATATAAACATCTCTGCAGTAGGTTCGAGTCCCTGGGAAATATGATACAGTGATATGGCTGTGTTATATGGTAATTTACTTTTAATTTTGTGGGAAAGATACAAAATGGTTTCTACGAGGGTTGTGTGTGGATGTGACAGTCAGTCCTAACTTGATGGTGCTGTTATTGCCTACTCTATCCTAGTTAATTAGTGATACTTCCCCCAGAGTTTTCAGACCTGTGTAGTAATTGACATATAACTCCCCTGTGATAGCTAAAAAAAAGTTAATGTGGTATCACACATCTCTCAAGAGCCATTGACCTTTGCCATGGAATACCTATGGGCTCCTAGTGGCCTGTAGGTGAGATAAGAATAGGATAATGGTGTCCCTGTTTTCTGCTTTTGTAGATTCATCTATTGCTGTGAGACTGGGATGAAGTGGTCTTTTATTACTGTACAAAAAAAAAAGAAACAAGTGAGAGGACTAAAACAATTTTCTGGCCTGGCTATGAATTCCAAAGATAATTGTAATGTACACCTTTGCGATCTACCTTTCTGCTGGCAGTATTAATAACTCCATTTAATTTAAATATAAATTGAGTCTAAGTCTTTGGTTTTTCCCGATGAATTCAAATGTGGCGACCGTTGCACTAGTTCAGTCTCTCACCAGCAGTGGGTGCGCTCTTCTTTCCCCACATTCTTGTTCAAATTTGTTTTCCCGACCATAGGGAGAGTGGGTCTAGATTGTGAAACTAGATTGGGGATCACAAAAGGTGAACAAAAGTTGCTAAGAATAGGATGTGGAAGAAGTGAGGTGGAGAAAGAAACGGCAAAAACAAATTTGTTGCAAAAGTGCCAGAATAAAACCTATTTCTCTGTAAACTTATAAAAATTTAAAACAGAAAAACTGCCAGTGACCAATTTTGAATATGATGCAAGAAATTGTATTCTGGCATAAAATGTGCACAGAAATAGCATAATCCAAATTTAGTGGACATTTGAGTTCAAATTATCTAACTTTGAGTTTAATGATATAAGACATATTTAACTTATTCTAGATTATAAATTACAAAGTGTCCTGAATATCATTGTGAAGTTTATGAATAAAATGGTAAAAGTTGTCTTTTTCCTAGAATTACACTTTATAATGTACTTTAAAGCACTTTTAAGTTTATGAAGTTCTTAAAGTGTTTCAGTTTACATAGTACTTTACAGTTTTTGTTACAGAATACTCTTAGAAGATCACAGCTTACTGTGTTAGTTTACTAACTGAGTATGTATATCTTTTGGAAAATACAGGAGAAGGTCTTTGAGCTTGCATTTCATGTTGCTTCTTGGAAAAAAATTGTCTGAGTGCATCAGCGCTGAGGGGAACATGGCCACAGTTCTCTGAGCCATCTTAGTAACCAGGAAGACTTCCCAGTAACACCACTTACAACAGAGAACTGATTTTTTAATGTTTGTGAAGAGAGACAAGGAAATTTTTTTTCATATGCACACCTAGCTGGCGGGAGCCATGGGACTTTTTTGGGAGACAAGGCCTGAGAATGGTGTGAACAAATTCTCCTTTGTGCCCTGGAGAATCTGACCCATTTTTGGCAAGGCCAATGAATAGTTTGTTGCATAATTCTGGACATGACCCCAGGATCATATGTGCTACCTGCTCTACTTGCTTTCTTTATACAAACCATATTACTGGCTGCTTCTAGTTTTATTTTCTTGGAGCTATAGATAAAATAGCTATTACTTAAGGAAAACTTTCCCCTGATTACTCTCTTCAGGATGAGGCAGAGAGGATGTTGTTAAAAATATACAGTGGACCAGATTCAGCCCCTAAAACCTTTGATGTTTCAGGCTTCTCAAGAAGGGGATGTTGCCTTTCCAGTGCACCTTGTGTGGCTAGCCTGAAACAGTCACAGAAGTTCGTGACAATGTTGCCAATTTGTACAACTGTTCTGGAGAGAATGATTTCAAACACAAGAGTCTAGAAGAAATGCTGACACGTTTTAGGAGTTAATGGGAACTGTCTAGGAATAGGGAATGGAGCGGAATCATAGAGATCCACAATGCTCTCATTACTAATAGCTGTGCCAATTCTCTAGGAAGCTGAGAAGAGAAACATGAGAACAAGAATAAACAGAGCCAATTATTCAAAATAAAGTTTTCAGTTATGAAGCTTACATGGTGATAGGAATAAAACCTGGTATATCCCCTATAGGAGATAGAGTAGTAAGGATAAAGAATAGATTGGTTCAGTCTTGACTGATAATCTGATTGTGAGAATGTAGACTTCATCACAGATAAACATTAATGATTAGCGGCAAAATTTCTTTTACTTTGCATGATGCTGTAACTGCAAAAATTGCTAAATAGGCAGATTGTTCTACCTGTAGGTATGCCTAGTTAGAAAACTTCCTTTGTTACTTGCAATATAAACACTGCTTAGACTTTTAATATTAGAGCTATGAATCAACCAGGTAATGGTTTTCAGTGGGAAAGTTGGGGGACAGAAAGGGAATGAGGTAAGGGAACAAGCTGGCAATTATTGTAACCATTATTATATACATAAGGAAACAAAGTTGATTGTAAAACTATTTATGCCAAACATTGAAATTCTATAAATAAAAATGGTCCAGGCTATCCAGGGACACTTACTTGTAACAGATGGTCATAGTTTTTCCACACATACATCCCAGTTCATCAGAACCAATTTGGAGCAAGACCAATAACACCTGGCACCTTGCCTCTCAAATTAATTCAGTGACAAGTTTGAATTATAGTAATTACTCCAGTCTCATTATACATTATTATCGATTAATTCTATTACTGATATGTTGTACTTAGTTTAAAATGCAACCATAGATTTCTATAATATTAAATACATCTACACTATGTGATCTAGCCATTCCTTTTGTGGGTGCTGGGAATTGAGCTTGGGTCAGTTTGTGCTCTAAACTGTTGAGTATCTCTCCAGCTCCTAACAATACACAATTTTAAATGTTTAAAACTTTTAATACCATATTTTATGTATTCTTAACGTTCATGCTTATATGTATACTTTGTGTTCCCGTACGGAGGAGTGCCAGTGTCAGTAAGTCACATCTATGACACTGCTGGCAACAGATAATTTCTGGAGTAGAAATAGAAGCAAACATATAACGTGATAATTGTGAACCATAGCAAGAGTTTTATTGCCTCATTGGTATACCTAGATTAGGAATTATCCAAAGCCTAAAAAAGGAATTTTTATTTTTTCAATCTTTTAATTTGTGTTTCCTCTTTGTTTTGTTGGCATCTTGCTTGGGACCATTATTCAGACTTATGCTTGTGTGGGAAAGCTAACTCTACCTGTAACTCTGCTTTCAAGCATGTATTTTAAGGGAGCAGCTGTTCTTAGGTCCAGGGATCTTGAAGCAAGTCACCTGATTTACAGAGTTTTCTTTAGAAATACAATCTGTGTTATAAGGCCTGTACCGCAGGAAGAAATATAGTCTCACATGCTTGGGACTATAAATCTGTTCAAGAACAAATGGTTGTGGAACTCCTGTACTCCAGGGTTGAACATCTTTATATTATTCTGCTAAATGGACATAGTATCAAATTGTCAGCTAAATTTCCCATACTTCTACTCGCAGATTAGTCCAGTTCTCAGACCTTATCAGAGATGTTTCTTTGTGCTAATGCAGAAACTCACACTGATCTAAGTGCAGAAATTACATTTCTAGTGAATGCTCAGCCACACACGGGATGTATATTTCACTTTCATACACATCAGCCAAGCCTCTGGGACCATCACAGAGAAAAGTGGTCAGGGAGGATCAGAGTCAAAACTGATTTCTGGACAAGGCAGGACTGTGAAACCCATGAACTCAAGGCAGTTGCCATTTGCCTGCCCAATACCGGTACAGGATAAATCCAGTGAATGTTCTGGTGGATCTGAAAGAATGTGGGGGAAGAGTAAGAGGTGAGTATGATCAAAATACATTGTGAAAAATTTCAAAGTATTAATGAAAAAGCTACTTTAAAAAAGAAAATGTAATCTCTCCATATGAGATAATAACCCATGCTGGTTAAATGGTACATGGCTCTAACAAGGAGATCTAGTCCTTGAGTTACTTAATGACTTACTTTGAAAACAGCAGCTCCTATGAAACTGCACATCCCACTTAAGTCAACTCAAGAGAACCTTGTTAAGTGTTAAGATTTAAAGATCACCTTATAAAGATTTAAGGTATAAGAGACTTTTCACAATGGTAAAGCATTTATTTTGAGAAAATTAGAGGAAAAGAGACTTTTCTTGTATAACAGAACACATTTTGTGTGTTAGTTTCTTATGGGTGCTCTAACACCCTGAAAAAATTCTCTGGCATGGGTTCCCTGGGTGTCACATTTCCGAACATATTGCTTCGTTTCTATTCTATACTCTCTGTATTAATTCAGCTCATATTAATTTATCAGAACAACAACTTAAGGCCTCATGTTTCTCAAATGAAGGGATGGTTTTGTCTACAAAACCATAAAAAATATAACCATAAAAAATGTTAACCTTGTTAATATTTTTGTCTGAATTTGTATTGTACAATGCAGCATGAAAGGAATGCTTTAACTGTCACTTGGGAGGTTCCGGTACACCTCAGCCAGCATAGGACACCAGGTGTTCTCCTGGAACAGGGTAGCTCACTAATGCTTCTTGTGTGATGTGCATGAGTTCCTTGCTGTTTAGTTTAGTTCTTTAGTGTTCCATATTTGGTTAAAAGGAGAATTAACTTTCAGATTTTGAAGGTAATGACCAGATGGGAGTTTTAAGTATTACAATCTTTTTTCTCATTTTGTGTTCCCAGATACTTGAAGTTTAATAGGATAAGAGAGATTTCAGGTTTTACCTGCTTTCAAGAAACTAAAGAATCAAAGTGTATGTTTATTGCTAATCTGTGACTTTCTAAGGTCTCCATCTAGGTGACTGGCTCACAGTTTACTGAGAAAGTCATTAAGCAGAGAAATGAAGCCCTGCTAGGTTTCCTCCAAGTAGCATTTGGTTGCTTCCCTGTATAGCTAGCTGCCTTTCCGCCATTCTGCACTTGGAAAATGCTCCTGTTTATCTAGCTTCTTCTTATAGTCTGTTTAAGAAAGTGTCACACAATGAAGGCATTGAACGTAAAGTTAAATAACTTGTCTATGGCCCCTAGTCAGAATGCCACAGGAATAGGGCGACCGTGTGCGAGTGTTCGTAGTCTGCAAGGACACCTCATCAGCTTCTGATCTTTGCTGTCACGAAACTCACAACACCGTTCAGAAGAGTGGCAGGTTTGTGGCCCGAACTCATGAAGCTTGCAATGTTTCAACACATTTGTTTTATTCACTTATTAGCTATCTTTTATCTGCTGTCTTTGTGTTCAGGTCAAATGCACTTGACCCTGGTGTGAGGTAGACTATATTTTGATCTTAGGAGGCAGTCAGTAAACATAAGGCCATTTAGGGTCATAAGGTGATTTGAAAACTGTGCTCCCTGTGTAAAACAAAGGAGAAGATCGTGGAGATGGGCTGACAGGTGACTGCAGGTGTCTTGCGACACTGAAAAGTTATCAAGCTGCATTCTCAGCAGCTCTGGTAAGTGCACTGCCACAGAGTGCATCTGCCTGCTTGTCATTCGTCATTCAGAATACTGTCAGGTCAGTCCTATCTGCATACCAGTCAGGCAAACCATGTTAACTCCAGTGCTACTTGTGCTTTCTCAACTGAACTCTTTCCAAACCCTGATGCCCAAATGCACATGTTCTATCGTTATTAGATCTCTGTGACGATGTGAGAGCCCAGGGGATGATCAGGGTCGCAGGCTGCTCTAATGCCCTGGTTACAACCCCAGCACCACAAGAAAAAAAAAAAAGAAAAACTTCCTGAAGGACTTGGGGTAATGCAAAACCTGAGTCCTCTTTCTCAGGGATCCTCACTCAGGGACTTTGTCACTGTCCACAGAGACCTGGATTTTGTGGAATATTAGTTTACGATGTGTTACACTCATTTATGCTGTGGACTTGCTTAATGATGCCAAGATGTGTTGCTTTATCTTATGTTGCATTTGATTAACTCTGTAAAGTTGTGTTACTTTGCCTGCCTAAAACATCTGATTGATCTAATAAAGAGCTGAATGGACAATAGCTAGATAGGAGAGAGAGATACAGGTGAGATTGGTGGTCAGAGAGAAAAAAATAGGAGGAGTACTCTAGGCTAGAGAAGACAAATGAGGAGGGAGGAAATAGAAAAGGAGAATATTGAATATTTATATGGGTTTCTGTCCTGCCTTGTTCCATAGTCATTCAGTCCCAAAGACACACAGTGCTTAGATTAATTACAAACTTCTTGGCCTATTAGCTTAATTATTAAGCTATTACTAATTAGCTCTTATAACTTGAATTAACCCATAATTTTATCTATGTTTAGCCGTGTGGCTTGGCACCTTTTCTCAGTGCAGCATTTTCATCTTGCTTCCTTTGTGTCTTGCTGGAGACCGATCCTCTGCTTTTCCTCTCCCCAGAATTCTCTTAGTTTGGTTACCCTGCCTATATTACCAGTGTGTCTACTGGCCAATTAGCATTTTATTAAATAAATATGAGGGACAAACCTATACGGTGTACAAGAGCATTGTCCCACAGCAGGAGAAAGGGAGAGAGGATCACAGCAAGGGCTAGCCATCTAGCCACACAGCCATCCATGGAGTAAGAGAGAAAGAAAGAGATACAGAGTACAGAAAGCTAACAAGCTCAGAGGCAAAATGCAGTTAAAGAGAAATGGGATAATTTAAGTTAGAAAAGTTGGCTGCTAAGACCCGGCATTCATAAGTAAGAATAAGTTTTCTTGTATTTGTTTGGGAGCTGGGTGTTGGGCTCCAAAAGAGTAAAAAACAAGGAGCTTCTGGGTGAATAACTGTCTCATTCATGTCTCAGATTTTAATGTTATTAGATGTATTTGAGCTTCTTTATTACTTTTTCTGCAGACTGTGATAGGGTACTGGCTTGTGTTGAGGTTGTTCCCTGTTATTGCAATGGCTAATGACCCATCAAATTACCCATTTCATAGAAACTCTGCCTTCTATTAACTGTTATATAAACATTTTCATTATAAAATCACAATAAAATAATTACTAATTAGTAATTATAGCATTAGTGGCAAGCTTTATTCCCTAGTTATTACTATGTAGGTACTATTACTTCCATAGAGTATAGCCTGAATTTTATGGCTATAAAGCAATTTGTCTAAGTTCATACAGCTACAAGGAGAGAGGGAAGTATGAAAATTATTTGTTCAGAAAATTAGAGATACAAAGGCACCTGAGACTGTAGTGTGTTTTTGTTAGGCTTGTCCTTTGAAGTTCTGTAAATGCTCTTGCTTGTATTCCAGTCCAAGGTCACCTGAAATGGCTTTCATGGAATACAAACCAGGCCAACTGGAGGGTCCACAGAAAAGCAAAAGCCTCCATCTCTAGAACTGGAAGGGATACTGTGCCCTGGGAGCCATGGACTCTAACCTCACGAAACCTGTGATGCATGTCTCTCAAGGTAGCTCTGCCTGGCCAACTCCATGTTTCCCTGCAAAGTGCCAAGGAATTTCTCTAATTGATTGTTAACAGCAAAAAGAAATGTAGGCAAAGTATATTAAAGTAACAAATTTCATGGAAGAATACTGAACAACTTTGAACACATTACTTCCAAACATAACACAACAAAACCAAGAAGATGGTGTACTTGGGGTCACTATTTTTTTTTTCTAGCTGCACAGACACTTCTTTCCTCTATGTTTAAAAACAATCACAAGTCACTTGCTCTCATGTTGTAGAAGGAGGGTTTTCTTAGGAACAAATGATATTTTATACCTTGAACTTGTGATGAGGTCTGTGCTTTGTTCTATGTCATTGGTATTTACAAATGTTATTTATGGCTGAATCTCAGAAGCACCAGACCAAACTCAAGTACCTGCTATCTAAAGACTCAGGTTTTCTGCTAGTCCAGAGCTAAGTGATGCTTGGAGTTTCTGGATAAAATAGGTATGAGTGATGTATTTGGGAAGCAAGCTCAGGTTCCACAGTGGACAGATCTGTGATGCATCTGGGAAGAAGACTGTGGCCTAGGGAATCAACACAGGTTAATAAGCATCAAAGACAGGAGGTTAGGTTGAATGCAGAGACAAAGCAGGTGTACTTTGTCATTTAAATCAGAGCCGAAAAGCTCTGCTCTCGCTGCAGGACATGTCTACTTCTGTTCTGGAAGGATGACCCAAGCAAATGACAAGATGAACCTAGCGACAGTCAGAACTGCATGTCATTTCAGATTCTCCAAATACTTCTATGAACTTTAACATGCTGTTCAACTCTTTAAGCTTTAAGTCAAACATTTCCCTGATACCTTGAAAACTTAAGACGACCCAAGATGTGAGACAGTGGTGTGCAATGGAGGCTCTACCTCCGTTTGTATACATGCATCCATTGTTGACAGCCTACTATATTCACGTCTCTATTTGCTAACGCATGTGCTGTGTTATGTGCAAACATATGCACGCGTGTATGTGCTTCTGTAATTTGCTTGAAGCATTTCCAAACATTCTAAAGATATATTGTGGTAGTTTAGTCTACGTAATCTATTAGAGAGCTCTCAACAAAAGTTCACGCATTTTACAGTTGCATTATTATATTAACACTTAAGAAATTTAATCTTCATTAAATATTATTTTAGAGCCTATATTTAATATTTTGTCATCCCCCCACGACTCCAAATTTCATTTGTGTATAAATAACAATTACTGGTTGTTATTATATTTATTATGGCCTTTTGTTTCATTTTGTTTTTGAGATAGTGTCCACCATACCTGGCTTTTCATGGCTCTTTAGTATCTTGTCTTAGCATTGTTATTGCTGTGAAGGGGCACCATAACAATAGTAGTTGTTATAAACGAATATATTTAGTTGGGGTGGTTTGTTTACAGTTCAGATGTTTAGCCATTATCATCAGGGTGGGGAGCATGGCAGGCCTGCAGTCAGATATGGTTCTGGAGAAATAGCTGAGATTCCTACATCTTGTAGGCAACCGGAAGTCAGCTGAGACACTGGGCCATATCTTGAGCACAGGAAGACTCAAATCTCACCCGCTCAGTGACATACTTCCTCTAACAAGGCCTTACCCACTCCAACAAAGCCACACCTCCTAATAGTGCCAATCTCTATGAGATTATGGGGGCCAATTACATTCAAATGACCATATATACTTTAGTCTAGAACAATCATGTAATTTTTGTGTGTGTGTGTTTCAAAATATCAATAGCTTTTTAGACTTCAGCCTGATAGAACACACCATGGTCTGATTTTTGTCTCATTAGTTCCTCTGGAACAACTATGGTGCTTTGTTCTTTGATTTATTAGTGTCATCTGCTATGGGAACTCCTTTGGCCAAGAGCCTTTAAGATACCAGCCCAATTAGGTGTGGTCTCTTATACTATATATGCAGCTATGAAAAATGCGCTCACTTCTGGCTACTAGACTAGGTTCCTGCTCCCCATTTGTGCAGACCATTGTGATCTAAGACAGTGATCTGCGAGTCTCCCCTTAATAAATAATCCTTTATTATACATAATTCTGAACTAGTGTGGGGTTATTTTGTAACTTCCGTCATCATCTGGCACCGGAATGTGGGGACCAGTCCACACTTTTTGGGATCGGTTTGCCAGCCGTGTGGCACATTACATACTGATTCTCCCACCCATAGATCTAGTCAGCTCCCAGATGCAGCAGGCTGCTGCTCAGCACTTCCTGGCTCGCAACTCATACACCGCATCTCGGTAGGTTACATGCCATCCCACACGCTGCTGCCTGTGATCCCCTGGGTACCCACAGTAAGCAATTCACACTGATGGAAAACTTTGGGTTTTCTCTTAATCCTGGGCCCCAAGTCTTGGGATCATTTGATCACCTTAATAACTGCTCTTAATTTGTTAAACAAAGAATATTTTTCAGTACCTAACTAAGCAACATGTGCTATTCGCTGCTGCTAGCATCTCTCTGCCACGTGCCTGAAACTGCGACACCTGCTGGCCAACAAACAGAAAGGGCTGGAAAATACCCCCCAAATAGACTGCATAATGCTTCATTAAACTTGAATTTTCCAAACACTAATGAAAATGAACGACACCAGCAGAGAGACATTGGATAATAGAAAAAAAACCTTCTGAATTAATTCATCTGGTGTATTTCAAGGATGTGTTGACCTCGCAGAAGAAACTCTCTGTCCTATGTTAATTTTATGTCAAATTGGTTCAACCTAGAGACATATCTAGGAAGAGGGAAACTTAACTGAGAAAAAGCCTCCATATGATTGGCTTGTGGGCAAATCTGCAGTGCAACTTCTTGATTGGTGATCACAGTGGGTAAGCCCAGCCCTTTGTGGGTTGTGTAATACATGGCAGGTAGTCTTGGGTTGTATAAGAAAACAGACTGAGAAAGTCATGAGGAGCAAGCCATTGAGCGGCCCTACTCCACAGTCTCTGTATATCCGTTGCTACCTTCAGGTTCCTGTCCTGCTCTGAGTTCCTAACCCCGACTTCCCTCAGTGATAGACAGACTACTATATGGAACCGTAGCTGAAAAGAACCCTTCCTCCTTTACAGGTTGCTTTGATTATGGTGCTTTTCACAATAGTTGCAACCTTGTTAAGACAGCCCCTGCTAGTTATATGCCCTATATGATCTCATAATGATGCTCCTGGAATTTATTGTCTGTATTCTAGACCATTAGGTATATCACTTTTTTTGTGTGTGACACGAATCCTCATTCAAAAGCTTTCTGCTTTGTGAAATGTTTCTGTATCCCAGTATTAAGCCTCTCTGCCGATACAGTCAATCAAATAAACTGAGCCAATTTAAGAATTAATAAGTGCATGTTTAGTCTGTGTAAAGCATTCCTGGTAGCCCCAGGAGAAGAAGAGAAACCCAGGTGATAGAACAGGAGAGAGGGTGTTATGCCCAGATCTTCAAAGTCCCCCAAAACTAACAAGGAGACCGAGTCCTGTATGTAAAACAAAGAGCCTTTATTTTATATAAGTTTGCAAATTCAGTCTCTTTGCATGTCCAACATATTGGAATAATGGAAGAGCCCCGAGCTCAGTTAGAGTTGAGTTTTTATAATAGTAAAGGAGAGGGTGAGGGTTTCGGAAGTTCAGGACCCCTGATTGGCTGACATTTGTCTAGGGGTGTCCTGTTGAGTGTGCTGGCAGGCGATCAGATCTACAATGGTTGGAATGCTAGACATTTCCTTTGGATGGTCTGTTCTTGGGTAGTGCTCCGGTAATCTCAGTTTGTGGTTCTTCCTGCAACCAGGTGTTGCTTCAGGGTAAACCACTGAGACTCAGGCCTCCATTAAACTTATTGATGGCTGAGTCCTACTCTGGCAGGTAATGATGGTTGGAAGAACTTCCTTTGGGTGGTCTATTTCTATTTAGCTTATCATGGCTGGCTCCTATAGAGGGCAGGTTGGCAGACAACATCTTAAATACCTACAGACATGATCCCAGGCATCTTGGGGGAAGAGTTGCAGATGGAAGGCTTTCTCAGAGGCAGAGTCTGGCAGGGCAGCTCCAGGGAACTGCTGCTTGGAATACTGAGGGCAGGGTCTGGAATGGGGCCTCAACCTGGAGATTCCAAACACTTGGGTATTCCATTTCAGTTTTCACTGTCTCATGAAGGTGTGTGTGTGTAGTTTGGGATAAGTAAAATGTGTCTTTTTCCTGTTAACACATGTTATTGATGCCTAGACACAGTGAGAAATTTAAATTAATAACTAACAGAGGTAAAGATGACCTTGTAAAATCCCTACGGAATTAATCATTTTTTAAAAAATTATACTAAATTTTACATTAACAGAAAAAATAAATGACACGTTGGAATTAAAAAAATATCTCCAGTGCTTTATTTCTCTCACTGAAAATGGCAAAAGAACAGAAAGCCAACCGTTCTTTCACTTTTCTGGGGTCTGGAGGAAAACACACATACATCCACACACATGTGCACACTCTGTAAGCAAGTCCCCTGTCAAGGCTGCATTCAGACACAAAGATGTGCAAATGGATAAAAACCCTCTTTTGAAGAAAGCTGAGCTTCACAGAAGCTTTTCTGGCTTCCAAGATGCAGCTTCCTGCTGAGTCATTGTGCAGCTAAAGTGGTCTTCAGAGTCCCAGGTGCAGCCTCTCCATGGAGACTGCCAGTCATCTGGGCTCTCCCTGGAGAAGCAGCAGGACTAACGCTAATGGCAGAGGCAAGGGTAATCAACAAAGCAAGGAACAGGATAGAGGCAGGAAGTCAGGAAGTTCTGCAAACTAGGGCAGGCAGCCACAGACTGAAGACGCTAGTACATGTGCACAAGCAGCAAGAAAAACAAAATAAAAGCAGGTGTGAAAGGTTTACCAGGGAAGAACTGGGGTACAGATAGTATTGCAGAACCAGGTGCCTCCAAATCTACACAACACTCTTTTGGAGACCCTTTCTCTTTACAAGTATGCTGTCCAGCAATCATCAGATATCACCAGCTGATGATGTAGTGGCGTTTGTAAGTTCATGGTGATATTGGTCCAGATGAGAGCTCCAGAGGATGGATGTTCTTGCTGGATGTCCTACTGAAGGCCTCCTTCAGAGAAAGGCAGGTGTGGAGATCGGTGATGTGAAGTTCTGCTGTCACCATTGCAAGTGGACAGTGGCAGTTCACAGAGAGGCAGGAGAAGGCAAGTGTTGAACTGGACTCATGCAGCCTCCAGCGTCAAGCCCAGATAGAGGACTACTTTGCTCCAGAAGCAATTGTTCTTAAGGTTTACACTGTTCAGAGTTGGGTTTTAACGAATCCTCCAAAGATACAGAATGACATGATCCCTGGCTAGAAACAACCCTTCACACAATGGCTGTGAAGTGCTGGCATTCCTGGTACATTTCCAGGGCATTTCTAGGGAATGAAAATACAGTTTAGATACTGTGTTCTGGAATACAGGTCAGGCTGATGTGACACAAAGCAAAGGAAAATGAAAATTCTGAGGGAATGAAGATGTTTCAATGGAGATTTTGGACAAAGTTCGTCATTGAACTGAAAGTCAAAGCCAAGGCCAGGATGACTGTGCCACACTCAACAGATACCCCCCAGGAACTGTTGGCATGATGATTCAGATTCACTAATGTGTCTAATGCTGGAGGGTGAAAAATTCAGTGACGCCTGGAATAAGGAAACGCCCAGCTTTGCTATGCAAAAAAGTGTGGTTTGGTCTGGGCATGGGCCAGGGTGGGGTGGTAACAAGGACCTTTTCTGATAGCTTCCTTCTTGTTTCTATTTTCAAAAATTTAATTCTCTGAGTAAGTGTTGCTAGTTACATATTTGTAGGTAAACGTTAGGCTGTACTATGCTCTGTTGTGAATTCTCCCTGCTGACTGACTGGAGGAAGCTGCTCTGCTGAAATCCAGGGCAGGGCGGCGGGAGGGGGCGCGGGTGGGGGGCTCCTAAGGCGTTGTAGGAGAGGCAGTGGCGGTCATTCCTTGTCGCACCAGCTGGTGGACCATGCGTACTATACTACTGACCTGCTAGTGTGTGCAGTGGTGACGTCATGGCTTGACTGTTTGGGAGTTAACTATCTGCTGCGTTCTCAGTCTGAAATAGCACACTTACTTAGTTTTCATAATGTTGTTTGTTTTTTGAGAATTTCATACAGTGTATTTTGATTATATCCATGTCCTTATTCCAACCCTTCTCAAATCTTTTCCCACTACCCTAACAATCCAAACTCATGCTCTGTCCTTTTAATTTTTATTAATCCCATTTTGTCTGGATTGTGTTGAGTAACTACTGGGTGTGGGGCTTGCCCTGAGCATGGTTGATAAGCCACGTGTCACAAGGTTATAGAAAACTAACCTTCCCTCCCCCAGAAACAATCAAATGTCAGTTGCTCCTCAGTTAGGAGGGACTGTGCCATTAGGGACACATTTTATTGTCTTGTCCACTTAGCAGAATAATAGTATTAGTTTTTCTCCTAATACCAACCACAAATTATTAGTCTCACTGATAGTGCCAGGTATGGGTTTCATATCATGGGATAGTACTTTATTAACAAATAAAAAATTTTTTAAAAATGTCGGTTATTCAAATAACATTTGTGTTAATATTACACCAGTTGGCGTATCTTGTAATGGCAGTTCCTGTGTTGCATAGCAGGGATTGTGAAATCTTTAAGTAACAGCTTCCTGCATCCATTGACCAGTCATTAAAGAGCGATTTGGAATAGCTTGAATCCTCAGAACAATTACTTAGTGGGAGGCATTGTTCGTCAGCTGTAAACCGAAGTTAAATTCCACTGTGAAATAACAACATTCTTTAACTTTGAAGCATTAAGTAACAGATTAATTCATGAACTGAACTCATATATTACTAGCACAGAGAAAAATAAAGTATTTTATATATTATTAACTCTATCTTTTAAAAATTGATGTGCACATACATCAAGTACATTTTAATTCAAAGAGCTGGATAAAAATACTTTCACATTTTCTCTGTTCCTGTGAATAATGATGCATAGTAAAATTCTTCATACCATAAGGATGGCCCTAATCTGCAAGTTATAGATGGCATGTTATTGTTTTATGGTTAAATATAAATATGTTATATATTATGAAAATATTAAAGGGTTATATTTAAAAATCAGTTAAATGCATTTTATTAATTATCTACTCATGTTGGCATAACTAAAATCCTGTTCTGAAAAATATGGTGAATTTACAGAAAAATAACATTTAAAACACACAAAAAATCACTATAAAGGGTATAATACCAATAAAATTGTCTAGCAGAAATTGAGAGGCTGAATGATATGACAGAATTATAAGATGCCATTTGTCTAGGATTTATCCTACAAAAAGGGGGTTGAAGGTTATTAAATATACCCATACTTCTGATATATCACATGTATTATATCTATTGTGTAGATCTGGTTAGATGTTTTCTGGTTTATTCTGACTTAATTCCAAGAGCCTTTAAAAGTTGTGATTTTTTTTTAACCATACTAGAAAAGAAGCAATCCAAGACTTGAAATATAAGAAGGCCCTAGTAGGTTTAGGCTAGAGGTCAAGATATAGGAGACCACCTACCATGATCAGGTAGCAGCTAAGACCCACCCTGAACACAAGCTGACAAAAGGATGGGGACTTAGCTGTACAAATTCCAGAACTGAGTCCTTTCACACTTCTCGGGATAACACTACCAACAAATGGGCTGGGCCCTCCCCCTTACGCTGTCAATTAAGAAAATATATTACTGCTGGGTCTTATAAAGGCATTTTGTCAATGGCTGTTCCCTCCTTCAGATGACACTAGCTTGTGTGAAGTTGACCTAAACTAGCCAGTACACGTTTCTAAATTATACCTAATTTCTCATTTATAAAAAAAACCCATGTCTTGCTTCTTCAAAGTGCTCTAGGCTGGGCGCCTCTGGCATGGTCTCACTAGGTTTATGTGCCCAAGACTAGCTGTGCCAGGCTCACCCTAACTTCAATCAAAAAAAAAAAAAGAAAGAAAGAAACAAAAAGAAAAAGAAAAAGGATGCTGAGGAGGGCAGTTTACACCCTAGGAGTCTAAATGGATTGCTGTCTGTCCATTGCATAACCATGTCTGGCCTACTCTGTAATACACTTTGAAGATTCTTTAAAAAGAAACACAAGATTCCCTCATCTTCTTCTTTTCTTCTTTTTCTCCTCCTCCTTCTTCCTCCTCTCCCTCTTCCTCTTTTTCGAGACAGGGTTTCTCTGTAGCTTTGGAAATAGATCCTGAAACCAGGCTGATCTTGAACTCACAGAGATCTGCCTGCCTCTGCCTTGCAAGTGCTGGGATTAAAGTTGTGTGCCACCACTGCCGGGACTTACTCTTCTTTATTTAAATATTTATATGCAGTTTTTTTCCAAACTGCAGTTTTACTCATATTATGTAATGGGATTCCTCTGAACCCACTTTATAGCCACTGAGTTTGAACATCGCCTCCACCACTCTACATTGGGGAGTCACTCAGGGCAGAGAGGATCAGTGAGTTTGCAGGGCACAGCTTTCTGCCTCATGTGGCTCTCCACCATCAACCTTCCCTGTTGCCATTTCACTGGGCCTTGCCTCCGTTTTCCCACAATGACGCTAATGCTATAAGGGGTGGTTAAAAGAGTATATAAAAGATTATCAAGTTTGCACTGTTTCCTTAGTCCTGGCTCTTCTCTTGTTATTACAGTTTGCTTTTCCTGCAGCCCATAGGTGTATGTGTTTGCCCCTGCATTTGACAAATGTGTTTATTTGGCAGGTAATCAGCATCAGCAGGAACTACACATTCTCTGCCTAATCTCCATTTTAGAAGGTTCCAGGTGGTCTCCACACAGCACTCTGTAGTGCTCACCGGGGACACTTAAGCGCTTTTACAACGGTTGAATGAACAAGTTTCTCAGCTTTACACACCCCCACACAGACACACACATACAAGCACATGCGTGCACACACACACACAATGAGAGAGAGAGAGAGAGAGAGAGAGAGAGAGAGAGAGAGAGAGAGAGAGAGAGAGAGAGAGAGAGAGAGAGAGAGAGAGAGAGAGAGAGATGGTTCCCTCCCATGAAGTGTTACATTTTCTCCTTTCCCTTATTAGAGAAAATATTCCAGAATTGATGCTGCTCATGATGCTCAGTGTCTGGAACTTCAACTGAGATAAACACATGGGGTAAACCTTCCTTTTCTGAACGAAGTCAGCCCCACAAGCATAAAGTCTTTGGAAAATTACTGACACCAAGCAATTGAACTGCAGTTTTTTTTGTTTTTTGTTTTCTTCGTTTGTTTGTTTTTGTTGAGATTCTCAAACCCATGGCTTTTCTTATCAAGCAGGAGCCTTGATCCGTGAAAACAGAATTTGATCTGTCCAAAAACATAGGAAGAGATACACTATGGGAAATACACACAAGGAAACATTTAGTGTCTTTGTGTTTTCTGACCAAAAAGGGAGGCTGCACTGCTTTGGTTCTGTTCACTGGTGCCCGAACAGTGTCATGGTCATGGACATTCCATGCAGCGCCACAGATAACGTTTATCTCCACTTTTAGTATCATTGTCCTCATTTTTTTCCCTTTAATTTCAGCCCTGGAAAAGAAACAGGACTGTGCACGTGTTGAACACTCACTGGGCAGCACACTTACACTCCCAGCCTCCAGGGCAGTGCATGCTGTGCCGGCCATCATAAGATGATGAAGTCATGTGAGAATATGGTGACCTAAAGCCTACTCTGTCTTACCATGTTTTTCTGATACACACAC
The DNA here is from genome assembly GCF_903992535.2 of Arvicola amphibius. Lineage (NCBI taxonomy): Eukaryota > Metazoa > Chordata > Mammalia > Rodentia > Cricetidae > Arvicola > Arvicola amphibius. The sequence continues at coordinate 110,371,726 of NC_052057.2, read as the reverse complement.
GTCCTGTGTTTCTCAGACTGCATTATGAAAATCAAATCCTACCTGGGGAGTGAAAGTGTTTTAGGGCTCCCAGTTGAAAGTCGGAATTAAGATACTATTTCAAACATAAATCTGAAATTAGTCATAATGAGACAGTTATTTATATTTAATTGTCATCATGCCTCACCTATTACTGGGCTGAGGTTTTAGTAATAAGGTTGTAAATCATAATTTTCGAAGTTAAATGATGAATGGCTGAGTCATGAGTTTTACATCATTTTAATATTTTGTAATTATTATGAAAAATTATCTATCATGTCCAAGATATTCATCAAAGTAGGGGATACAATGAAAACAAGATTTTTTTCCAGAAACCTGTGAGATTTATAGATGGTACCCTATAATTCAGGTGCTTGATGGGAAAGCGTGTTGATTCTGGATTCTGAGTGGACAAGTTCTATCTACTGTACTTAGCATAAGTCACAACATGCTTGTTTCTAATGACATTGTACTTTTAAAAACCTAAATTTTCTTGAAATGATTGAAATAAGGAGTTCTCTTCTACCCATGGGGACAGAGGCAGGTGTGGTAATAAACAATGATTCCCATAAGTGTTATAGGAGCTACGGACTTCCAAACATCAACATCATCTCCATCAATATATTTAAAGACAAGTTCTACGTAATTAGTCCTTACATTAATCCAAGAACAAGCTATACTATAAACTCTGCAAGCGTCTTAAATTAGAAACCACAAAACACAAAGCACACAATAACTTCTTTCTGAGGGAAAAATGTACTTACAGAGACTTTCAGGAAGAGTGAAAGAACAAATCAGTACAGAAAAGATTACTTCCCAGCAAAAGCAAAATAGTCACCCCTCTTTAAAATATTTATTCAATATATATACATATATATTTCTTTGAGGAAAGAAACTCTGGCCTAGAATTTTATCACCCTTTCATCTTATAATCAGACTTACTAAACAGCTGCTCAAAGATTTAAAGTTTTTCGTTGAAAATTCTGTAGTCTTTGAGCTTTCCCAAAATAATAAGAAAATTGGGATTTCATTGCGCTGCACCACCAAAGGCCTTAAAAACCTAATGCCTATCACAAAGTAAGGCCTCTGCTTTAATTTTATGAATTGAAAATATAAGGATCCTCACCTTAAAAATCACCTGAACCAATGAAAAAATACTACCAACAAGTACTTCCTCGTAGATAACGGCCCAAATGAACACTTCCATGTGGAATTGACACCTGCTGCAATCCTTACCACTTAGGGCTGTGGTAACCTCCGCATGATATCTATAACCTCCGTATAACATAACCTCCTGTGTAATATCTCCGTACCTGTACAAACCTATAAACCACCTTTTATTCACTCTGATTTATGGATACAAAGCTCAAGTTCTCCTCTTATCATAGCCTATGCCTTACCAAGCAACTTTCTGAAACTTCTTTCAAGAATGAAGAAGCTGTGTACTCTCCTGGAAGGGTTCTGCTTGGCTGACTCGCAATAAGCCCTTCTTCCTTCTTTTGTGCAAGCATCCTTCACAGGATCACAGATTTCTATTATTTGCCTTTGATAACTTAACCAAGAAGGCCAATGTTCTACTTAAAAACCCCAAACTCCAGTCTTCTGGAAAAGCATCAGCTCAAGCTCTTTTTATGTATTTTTATAATGAAAAGAGTTCAACTAGACCCCAGCATTATAGGCCCAGGTTCTAGTTAGCATGTATAGCAATAGTTATTTTTCTCATGATAGAGATTAGTAAATATCTTAGTTCATGTTTCTGTTGTTGGTGAAAAACACCATGAACATAAATAACTCTAGGGGAAAAAAGGTTTATTTCAGCTTACAGCTCTCAGGTTGCCAAGGGATGTCAGGACAAGAATCTGGAGGTAGGAGCTGAAGCAGAGGTCTTGGAGGAGTGCTACTTACTGACTTCCTCCTTGTAGTTTACCCAGCCTACTTTCATCAACACCCAAAACCACCAGCCAAGCATCATCCAGAGTGAACAGGTCCTACCCAGGCCAATCACCAGGCAAGAAAACAATCATTGTCTTTCCAACAGGCTAACCTGATGGAGGCAATTTCTCTATGTTGCTGGGGTCCAAACATTACACAGTGAGAACACAGCTGGTAGTCTCTAGACTAACACCCAACTTGCAAGACTTTGAGGAATCTGTCTTTTAACTAGTTGTCATTTCTGTAAAATCCTTGTGAAGCCATTGTGCTCCCCTGTCCATACTGGAATTCATCCCAGGAAACCCCAGTAGAGTATCAATTTTTTAGGGCATAACCTCCCCCACGTTCTGTTATACTGGGTGACTTTTCATTTGGTTGTATAATCTTGATATGTAGAATATATACTGGGACCTTTGAGTTTTGGAAAAGACTCTGGAGAAAGTAAATGCTTCTCTCTGGAGTCTCTGCAGGAACAAAGTCACAGCTTGACCTGGGGGCTGGAAGTGCCAGGCTCAGGATCTTACACGACAACAGTTCCCCCGTGATCTAGCCATGTTAGATATTATCTCTAGGACTAAGAGACCTCATTCCCTTTTATTCAGCTAGCAAAAATGCCAATGCAAAAAAGCCCCATCACTTTCCTTCTGAGGTTCACATTGGTTGCCATGGCTACCACAAAACCTGTGTTCCCAGCCAGAGGAAGACAAGTGCTTAGAGAGTGCACAACACTGTAGAATTTTTCTTCCCCTTTCCCCTACATTTATGAATTACAAACTTCCATCTTAGCTAACTGCAGAGATGTAGTTAACACATAAACTCCCTCTCTCTTAGAAATCATAGCCCTTTTTATTTTACCTTTTCTCAGCTTGCCCAGGAACTTCACAGCCTCGCCCCTTCTGTGACAGTAGTAAGTTGAAGGCTTCGGCTTTGTCGGACTTACTGCTTTTGGTAGCTCTGTGAAATGCATGCTTGGTATGGCCTATGGAATTGCTAATTGTGCCTGTTTGTGTGTGTAAACTGTAAACGTTGGGCGATTGGTGGAACATCGAGAGGGAAACATTGAGAGGCATCATCCGAAGGACACCCAAAAGAGCGATGGAGAGAGCATTGGGCAAAGCATAGGAACAATAAATGTGACATAATGAAAAGACACATATGAGTTAATTTGTTTAGCCTCAGGCCTCTTTTAGTCAGTTTTTACCTGCTATAGCTTTTCTTCTGAATCCTGAGAGGTTTAGGGGGCTGGTATCCAAACATAAACCTCGATACTATATTAGTTCCCTCTTCCAAAGTGATTCTAGTGTATATCCTTTTGATGCAAACCTTGCCAGCACAGAAAACTTACATTACAGCAAGGTATTTCATGTCACCGATGAGAATACATATGTGAATAGATATGTTTGTATTTAATCATAAATGGAATGTTTTCATGAGAAAATTAACAATGACTCCTAAAACTATAAGCTGACAATATATGAAAGACTTTTAGCATGTGAAATTTCTTCCTGATTTTTCTACCAATGGCTCTAAATTAATGTAAATACTATCTTGTCTCCATTGATGACCAAGTTAAAGGGATAAATCTTAGAAAAATATCAAACCTATCAGCAAAATTCTTAAACCCCAGGACAGCATGGAATGATAGATTTCAAACATTTGGGGTCAATAAATTCCAAAAAGATACTACATCCAGCAAATCTATCTTTTTTTCTTTTTAATGAAAATAGATTCTTCTCTTAAACATACATCTCCATTCTAAGTCCTCCCACATCCCCTATCCTCCATATTTACCCCCCTCTGTTTACTCTTCAAAAAAGAGCAAGTTTCCAAGAGATGACAGTCAAACAGGACAAAACAAGGTAGAATAAGACAAAGCGAAAGCCCTCAGGTCAAGGTTGGACATGGTAACACATTAGGAGGAAAAGAGTCTCAAGAGTAGGCGAAAGAGTTACATATATTCACTCCCACTATTAAGAATCTCAGGTTTTAAAAATCAATAAAGAACAATATATTTCAGTACAGACAGTGGACAGAAAATTTCAGTACAGACAGTGGACAGAAACAGTTATGGCCACCAGTAAACATTGGAGAAGAAGCCTAAGAGAATATTGCATACAACAAGAAGAAAAGAAATCTCAATATTTACAGTGTAAGAAAGAATAAAATTCATATCTAGGAGGTGGTGCCACATTCCCTTAATCCCAGCACTTGGAAAGCAGAGGCAGGTCACACTCTGTGAATCTGAGACCAGCATGATCTACAAACTGAGCTCAAGGAGAGCCAGGACTGTTACACAGAGAAGTCCTGTTTCTTAAAATACAAAACCCAAAGCAAAATTAAAAATAAGAAATAAAATTCATGAGAATAATAAATGATTAAAGAATAACCTTGAAGCCGGGTGGTGGTGGCGCACGCCTTTAATCCCAGCACTCGGGAGGCAGAGGCAGGCGGATCTCTGTGAGTTCGAGGCCAGCCTGGTCTATAAGAGCTAGCTCCAGGACAGGCTTTAAAGCTGCAGAGAAACCCTGTCTCGAAAAACCAAAAAAAAAAAAAAAAAAAGAATAACCTTGAAAAATCAAACAAATCCAATTTGGTAAACATGCAGGCAATATGAATAGTATATATAAAAAGAAAGACCAAACAATAATCATACCAACAAAAAAATAGTAACAAAATCACAATAATCAATAAAGCCCGCTCAGTAATATCACTTAAAGTCAAAATAAAATAAAATTTAAAATAAGGAAAATAAACCAGACATGATAGTTCATACCTCTAATCCCAGAATTTGGGAGGCTGAAAATGAGAATTGCTGTAATTCATGACTATGAATTATGAGCTATGGAATACAAAGTACACTTCTTAGGAAAATGGCTGACTATAAAAGCTGCCTCAGTGTCCCAATTAAGAAGATTTTTCCTATCTACCTGTAAAATCCTGTGACCACAACAATGACTATATGAGCAATATATCTACGAATGGTGCAATAATGGCACTATTTTAAAAAAATTATCTTGCAGTTTGTCGTATTTACATTTCTATTGTTGTGAAGAGTCACTATGACTAAGGCAAATGATAGAAAGAAAACTTTATGTTTGTGGCTTGCTTATAGTCTCAGAGGGTAAGACCACGATCATGTCAGGAAGCATGGCAGCATGCAGACGTGGCACTAGAGCTGTGGCTAAGAACTTAACCACCACTAGGTGCAGAGGGTGGGGAGCCAAATGGAAAGCTGTGGGCTTTTGAAATCTAAAAGCCTACCACCAGTGCCACACTTCCTTTAAAAATCCATGCCTCTTTCCTCAAGACCATAATGACTAATCCTTCCTAAACAGGTCCACAAACTGGGGACTAAGCATTCAAACATATGTGCCTCTAGAGGCCATATTCCTTTACCCCCACAGGGGTAATCAACTGCCAACTAATCAGATTTCAGGTATCTTCAGTGTGGGGAATGACTAATACTGTAAATCTAATAAACTTTCCACAATTGAAAATGTCACAGATCCTAAAAAAGAATCTTCGACTGCCATTTTCCTTAGCCGAATAAAATTTCTAACTATTTCTAAGTACTTAATTTAGATGCACAAATAAGTTTAACTCTCAGCCTGCATCAAAGAAACTTCTTTGTACAGCAGAAGGTGACTATTTCAGAGATGCATAACTCATCAAAATGTGGAGAATAGGAGCCTGTGGGGTTGCCAGTCCCAACTTATTCTTTATATGTATCTAGAGTATAAGTAAGGACTTGTGTGACTATTTGCATGAAAGGCAACAGTAGGGGACTTTTCACACTCAATGAATCAAAATGGTCTTGAATCAGCCCCGTTTGAATAACTCTAGAGTGAGATTCTCCCTTGTGGACATGACAGAGGGACTCTTTTAAGTATCTGTGGGCAGCATATACTTACTCTCGCCTAGAAGAAAAGCAGCCTGCTGTGAATGCTGGAAGGAGGAGAAGTTGTAATGAATGCCTTTCACCTGGGATGCTTTGAATTCCCAGGACAAACAGAGTGAGTTTGAAAGACAAGCTTGACCTCTAGGTAAGTGTTTAGCCAGGCTCATATTTTCATTTCAGCATAGAGAGGCTTAGATGAAAAAAATCTAGTGGGGCTGTGGCTACACAAGTGATAAATGAAAACTGAGACCATAAAGGGATGCTGTTTTAATGTCACCAAACTGACAGTAATTTCTTAAATGACAATAGAAGATGAGACTCTCTTAGCAACATCTGAAATAGAACTTTATACAATGTATTCCAGAAATAGTACAGCATTAAAGGAAAAAGAAGAAAGAGGTTCTATCTTTAATAATTCAAAGTCTTGGAAATTGAATACCATTTAAATGAACCCAGCATGTATTTGAAAGTTTTACTTTGAATTTTATTTATAAGATGTACATTATTGTGAATAAGTCATTTTCATTAATAAACATGAAATCCAGGTTTAATTTGTGGTAGCCCATGTGTGTGCAAAAATAGGGTTTTCAATATATTAGCTACAATTTTTCAAAATAATTCCTAATAAGTCTTGATTTTTGTGTTGTATTTTGTTGAAATGTCCTTTTTATGCCTCTAACCTTATTTATTTTATCACCTTTTATTTTGTTGTGTGTCTAAAGGAATTTTATTGATTTTTATTGTTTTCATTTTTAAGTGTGTTTTATTTTCATTTGCTCAATTTTTTTTTTTTACTTTTTTATTTCCAATCTTGAGTATGGTTTATCCTTGCTTCTCTAAAGTCCTCAGATATAATTATATGTTGTTTATTTTTAGTATATTACTACAACCAGCTGCCTTCAGAAGTCTATAGACTGTATTCCATGAGGAGATACTATTAATTGAACCATGGATTGCTTACTCTCCGTGTATTAATTTATTTCATATTTTCTTTTGTTTTTATTCTCATTCTTCATAAAAACACATTATCATTGTAAAAGATAAAGGTTCTGGTTTCATTATTTAAAAATTTGCTGAGATTTTTTTTTAGGAGACCAATATGGATTATTCTAAAGACATTTATATAGTGATAAAAAATAATTCATATTCTTCAGCTATATGGTGGAACATTCTAGATTCATGTTTGTGCTTTCATCTGTTTGCTTGTTTTGCCCAGTGCTAGAGATTAAATCCATGGTATTATGCATTCTAATCAAGAACTCAATAACTTAACTGTACCCTCCTCCTTTCTACATTTAATTTTTGTAGACGCTCTCACAACCAAGCTTGTACTAGTCTTGCATCCATTCTATGCCCCAATGCTAGTTTTTACATTCTAGTCCTCTCTTACCAGCCTCTTAAGAAGCCATGTTTTCACACCTGTACTACCAGTCTTACTTGTTAAGTCTCTCAACCTGTGCTGTGGTTTAATTTGATGTTCCTTTGTTTATTTTGTCTTCATGATCTGTCCATTTGTGAAAGTAGAATTAGTTTTATTACCAGCTATCACTGTCTCTTTAAGTCTGTTATTATTTTCTCTTTATATTAAATAGTGTCTGTTTTATAAAATTGAGTGTCCTTTTTTTTTTAATAAACGTGTAGATTTACAATCACTATCTCTTCCTCTTGAAGTTGTCTCTTCATCATTCAATATTGAACAGCTTTGCGTTTTCTTAATGTTTTGTCTTAAAGTTGTGTTTCTGCGGGCAAAGGCTCAATGGAGATGACTTCCTTGGGATCGAGCCACATCATTCCACTCTCAGCCTGTGCATGTCTTTGCCTGTGAGGTGAATTTCTTATGAATGGCCTACTTATGTTTTTCCTCCTCCAGGCACTTTGTATCTTTCAATTGGTGAGTTGTGATTGATAGAAAGGAGTTTGTTCACATTATTTTATTGATTTGTATCATAGTTTCTTTCGATAATCTGTGTTCTTTTCATCATTTTGGGGTTATCTGTGCACTTTGATGGTCTATTCCGTCGGTGATGTCTGGCATTCACTTTTGTGGATCTACTTTTCCTGCAGGATTTGTGCTTTCATGGTGGGAGCTACCTTACTCTCGCTTGTAATGCAAGACTCCTTAATGTACCTTTTGTAAGACTTGTTATGAACTCCCAACGTCTTCATTTGTCTTAATGTATCTTTAATTTTTATTTATTTATGAAGTATAAACTTGATGGCATAATGTTCCATTCTTTTTTGGCCTCAAGGTCCTACTGTGAAATCTCTAGTTATTCCCCAGAGTTGTATTTTAAATGCAACTTAGCATATTTTCTTAGAATTTAAATAGTTTTCTTTTCAGTTTTAATTTTGATAGTATGCGATGGTGCTGATATTTATTATACATTGTTTTCAAGATATTTAGAATTCAGTCAACATTTTGTATTTATACATCTTTTTCAAAATTAAAGACATGCTATTCAAATATTTTGTTGAATATATTTTTATGCCATTAGGTTTTTCCCCTTATAGTGTGGTGTTAAAGAATGTTGTTCATTTAAAGATTTCCCATAGATTTTGAATACTTTTCTCATTCTTCTTATCTCTTTCTGTAGGAATGAGATATTTCACAATACCTATGTTCAAGTTCAGATGTTTTTTTCTTCTGCTTGATATATTCTGTTATGTTGGCTTTTCACTACATATATTTTGTTTGACAAATTGAGTTCTTTCATCCCCAAAATTTCTGAAGGGTTTGTTTTTAAAATTCTCCATGACGAATTTGTCACTCATGACTTTCATTGTCTTTCTAATTTTAATTTTACCAGTTTACTCTAGTCTCTTGCTCCTCACTCAGCTCTGTGTAATCATTCCTTGTTTTGTAAACGGGTGATGTTCTGCTTCTCTGATCCTTCAGTTTTCACCCCTGATAGCTAACTCCAAGTTTTTATTTATTAAGACCAAATAGAATTTGTGCTACAATCTTGGTCCCTGTTTGGCACCAGTTATTCTATTTGCTGCTCCAGTCATTCCTAATGGAGCTAATGTACTGCATAGGTTATAACCTTTTTGCTTTCAGTGTCTCACACACTCCCAACAATGCTTCACGCTTGTATGTGGTACAAGATAGATCTCTTTCTTGCTAGTGAATGACCTCAAATTTCTCCCAAGTTTCATTTCAGTCCTGCTCTGTGGTTTTCTATTGATATGTCTGAAGTTAAAAACTCCTTAGAGAAAGATAAGTTATTAAATAGACCAAAACAAAACCAAGAGCTGTATAACATTTTCCATAATGATCAAGACAGAATCTGCATTCTAATAGCACTCTATGAAGAAAATGTCCAGTAAAATGGGAATCATTAATTAGAAGTTAACTTTAGATCACAGGAATATTCAGTGATTTCTACATATTGGTCAACTACATTCACAACTGCGTTTACTCTAGGCCAGTGTAAAGAGAGCAGTAACAAAACTTAAATCAATGCTTTGGCCAATAAAACCATGGTTTGTCAAGTTAAAGATAAAAGATAAAGATTAAACTCTCTGGATTCCTAGAGGCACATCATTCAAAGAAGAGAGGATAGTTTATAAATGCTGCACAAAGCAGTAGGTAGTTTCACCTGTGACCTTTGCAACACACTTTTTACATTTCCAGTGACAGCCAAACAGATACTGTCTCCAGTGCCGAGAAACTGACAGGAAGTAGCCCAAAGAGGCATTTCATGCACATACACATAATTTGTTGACTTCATTCATTCTTTATTCTTATTTTGCTGTTCATTTATTTAAATAGAATAAACTCTGGCTCTAGGCCTTCCCTCCCCCCCCACATGGCTAACCGTTCTTCACTTTTTGTTTCTTACCTTTAGCCCCAGATTTCTTGAGATGCCCCGCCCAAACCACCACAACTCTCCATCCTCTTCGTCATCTATTTATTCCTTTGCCTATTTCCTGCATTCATTTCTGGAGCCTGTGAAGGTGAGTGCCCTAGAGACAGGCCCTGCTCATTCTCATTGCTCTTCACCTACAACCAACATCTAGAAAACAATAGGTGGCCCTAAAATTTTGTTAGCCAAAGTGGAAAGAACGTACGCAGTAAATGTTTATCATTTGACTAATTAAGACTCTCAGTTATCCCGAGGTAATTATCGAGCGAAGATAACATTCTCTCCTCACATACATATCTGTACTTCTCTATAGAAACAAATCACACACTCATCAGTTATTGATAATGTGCCTTTTCACAAGGTGCACGTGTGTAGAGAGCATAAAGTGGTTATAGTGTTTTCATGCTTCAAATTCAATTTCCAACAGACTTAACATAATACAGAATTTTGGTTTACTTACCAAACACAAATGTTAGTATATCATTTTCTCTAGAAAATCATTTGAAATTCTAATGATTTTGAGTTCAGAATGTAGCAACAATTCCCTTGGGCAACAAAAAACAAATGGGAGTGTGATGGGACAAATGTTTTCAGAGTCACAAGGAACAGCACAATTGCCTCAGAATACTCTCAAGAGCTGTGGTTCATGCAAGGTCAGCTGAATTCCATGGCTAAGATATACTGAAGAATTGAGAGGAAAATATTCCTATTCTTTCGTTTGGCAGAATGGCATTACGAGAACAGCGTTTTTTAATTTATTATTTTAATCTTCTTTAAGCTCATCTAATGATAAATTCCAAATGATATTTATGTATTCAGAGAGACACTGGCATTCTAGTGATAATGACCTAGTTACTTATAAACAGTTATAACAGAATACATTAGAAAAAATTATCCACACAGTAAAACCTGTGCAATAAGCTGGGCACCATCTGGCAATCTATGGAGAAGAGATTATTTAATATTCTGATCTGTGATTCTGTTCTGGATATGGCCTTCATTTGCTGAATTTAGTTTTTTCTTCAAGATGGAGCTCCTTTTTGTCTCCATCCAACCCTAAATATGCTTCACTGAGAATTCTCATCAGGTATAAGTGCTAGCTCAAGATGTCCTAGTAAATGTGTTTTTTCTTTCTTTCTTTCTTTTCTTTCTTTCTTTCTTTCTTTCTTTCTTTCTTTCTTTCTTTCTTTCTTGTCTCTGGAAATTTTTTGAAATATAGCTCATTTCCTCTGCAACTTGTAGATAAAAGGATGCTTGTAACTCCTTTTTTTTATATATATTTGGCCAGTATATAGTATGTACCACTGAAGAATCTATTGGTCAATAATGTACCCGTAAGACACACAAATATCACCATGACTAGATATTCTAAGTCTGAATTTTAAATGGTAATTTTATAAAATGAATGACATTTTCAAGCAAAGGGGTTTTTCTTTTGTTTTTGCTTTTCTGTGTTCCCTTTTGTTGTGTAAAGAACTGGTTAGGAACTTAATGGTTTATAAGAAGAAAGAATTACTATTTTATGCCCTTTCCCAGATGGACAGAATGTTCTATTTTGTGTTGATCAGACTGTCTGGACCACAACACCACTGTATGTTCATGCATCTGGTAAATGCATAGTGGCAGACAGAAATTCTTTCTCTTTTATGTGACCTCTTTTTCATGTGTTTAAAATGCGGCACGAGAAAGAAAGGTGACACACAACAGAGTTCACATGGAGTGGTTTTTTTATTGGAGGGAAAGGGAACTGGAAAAGGGGGAGGGGAGAGGAATGACTGGCTTCTGGGGACAGTAGTGGCAGAAGAGAAGGGAGACAGGGAGAGAGGGAGAAAGAGGGAGAGGGAGAGACAGAGGGGGGAAAGAGATGGGAGTTGGGCAAAGCCCACCTTTTAAAGGAAATACAGTGAATGTGCACAGGAGGTGCTCTTAGCGGCTGCAGCTGAGGACGTATCCTGTCAGGGCAGGCCAGTACAGATGCCTGAATATTAAGACTCCTCCCTTTTGTTTATTATTAAAAGGTGAGAAGTAGAAAGTGTTAGCAGATGAGATGGGGATGAGGACGCTGTGTTCTGGAGACTGCTTCTTGCTGACCTGGGGGCATCACAATCCTTGGGGGACCTGAAAAAGCTAGGGTGTTGGCCACGTCCAGGAACAGCAGGCTGGTTCGCTTTGCTGTCCATGATCTGTGGGGCTGTCTGGCGTCTGCTGGAACTGTCAGGATACTGTTTGAGATTTCTCCAAATTGTCTCCCTCGATATTTGAGTTTGTGAAAAAATAAGTTTTAGACACATTAGCATTCCAGTGCTGGTAATCTGTACTGAAATCCACATTACAGATCTGGCAGTAACGGTAGTACTCTGCCAGATTAATAGTTTATCAGAATTCCATCGATTAATGTTAAGACTATGAACTTTTGAAGTATTAATATAACAGTAGCATAATTAAACAGAAACCTGAAACAGATTTCGTCCTTTTAAATGTATGAATTCAATTTTCCTTATCACAAATTATGCTTTCTTATCTTTACAAAAACAAACCTTAAAGCACCTGATCCTTTCCCATCACCACAGCCTCACCTGGACATACTCTTTCTCTCTAATTTTCCAGGAGACACAGGTGATTGAGTATTGAGGGCAGTCATCGCAGAGCTGGTACCTTTTAAACAAAGGAATGTTAAAGGGTTACATGAGACTCTGTTCCATGAGACGCTCTTCTGAATCGGGAGGGACATGGATACCTCTGGGGTGCTGCTGGTTTTCATCATCTGGACATGTTTGGTAGTGTTGCATCTCCAGCTCTGTGGCTAACAGTTGGTAGTCCTGTAACAACAGTTGAATGGTTGTCTTATCGGAGATTTTAGAATATATCATTGGAGATTGACAGGAAATTGATGTAGCAGGATGTAGTTGTTAAAGATAGGAGAACGAAAAGGAGGATCAGAAAGAAAAGCATCCACTTCCATATTGGGTTCCTAATCCAGTTGATTGAATGCGGCTGTGGGGTGAAGCCTTACTCTCCTGGAATTGGGGACAAGGCATCTGATCTCAGTGTCCTCTGACTTAAGTGACCAGGGTTCCAGTTGAAATGAAGGTCCTGTGGCATTTTAACAAGGGTGCTTCTTAAGGAGCGGTTAGTTCATTCTATCATTCCAGAGGACTGGAATCTCTGATTCCCATACTGTAGCAGACCTAGGCAGGACTGGAAGATGAAGCTACCAGTGAACAAGAAAAGAGATTTGTTGCAGGTGGGAGAGAGAGTACCTGTTTTAGGTGGAGTAGGTCAGTAGAATCCCTGCGTGAAGTGGGTGCTTTTCATGGTCCTGCCAACACATGTGATTAAGCAAACACACCACATGCAACAGAGTTAGGTGAATCAAGACAAAGAAAGGAGTAAAAAAGCAAGAGACAAGGCAAAGAGGACTAGCTCTTCCTGACAGGCACTTTTAAAGGGTGAACATGTTGCATAATTGATGGCAGAAAGGGACCTGGCCATAATTTTTTTTGAGAGAGTTTTTTTAATGAAAGAGGGAAATGTACCTTAAAAGATTTTATAGCTGAGTAGAGGAACAAGGATAAAGAACAGAGTACAGTCTTGGACTAAAGATGTTGAAAATAGCATACCCCCTTCCAACTATCAGATCGCTGGCAGAATGTTGAAAAGGTCCTATAAAATATCAGGAAATAGGGTGCTGGGAACCAGCCATTTGGATTGTGTCTAGTGTATCTGGGCCATGTCTAACTGCAAAGGCAGACAAGTTTGCAGTGGAAGACCCAGATTTCACGAATGAGGTAGGGAAATGAGATCCAAAGTCTTTATATCAGGCACTTTTTATCAAGTCACTCAGTGACTCATCTGTCAAAGATGTGGGTACGAGGGACTAAGCTCAGGGGACACTTAGGTTTGAGAGATGAGGAGGCCTCAGTCCTGGGGGATGGCCAGAGGGGATTTCCTCTGGATACTAATAATATCAGCTCAGTCATACAGTTCACAGCATAAACTGGTTCCTAATGTAGCCCTGAAGCCAATGAATGGGTGTTCTGCTGCTCCAAAGGACACCAGAAACACATACTCACTCAATCGTCACCCCCAGAGATCCCGAGAAGCATTTACACTGACCAGGAGAAGGGAAACTTGCCAATTTTGCCAGTGTTGTGTGGTTGACCCAGCAATCCATTAGTTGGAAAAGCGAGTCTGTCACATGTGGCCTGGATTCCAGGGTCCTGGTGTATCTCAGACTGCCAGACTGCCAGCAGGCAGGAGCAACTGCCAGGAAAACCTGCCAAGGTCATCGCGCCAATGTTACAATGTAAAAATCAGCATGTGAGAGAAAGATGTCATGTGAAGGGGCTCATGTAGAAGGTTTTTTTTTTTAATTGGGGAAAAGAGAAAGGAGAAAAGAGGGAGAGGGGCGGGGGGAGTCCAGCCTCTGGGGACAGGAGTGGCAGAAGAGGAGAGGCAGAGAGAGACAGAGACAGAGACAGAGACAGAGACAGAGACAGAGACAGAGACAGAGACAGAGAGGGGAAAAGACAGGAGGTGGGAAAAGCCCACTTTTGAAAAGGAACCATAGCAAGTATGCAGAGCAGGTGCTCTTCATAGCTGGAGCTGAGGTCGTATCCCCTCAGGACCCTATGAGCAGACCAGTACAGATGCCTGAATACTAATAATATCAGCTCAGTCATACAGTTCACAGAGTAAACTGGTTCCTAATGTAGCAAGAAATGAGTGTTTTAAGCATATCTTATGTCTTGTTTTGCAGTATACTATGTGACTGATCAAGCTTTACAGCCAAAGTTTGATTGAAGCCCTGGAGGAACAATATTTTAGTTAAACTGGCAAATTATCTTTGCAGAAAAGGTAGGGAATTGGGAATGGACAAATCTGTCATTATCTCTGCAATCTCCTTATATTCCTATTTATAAAAACAAAACCTGGAGACAGGTGTAGTCACAAACAGGTATAACCTGCATTAGTTATCAGGGTGAACTCACACAATGTTTATGGTAGAGGAATCAAACACAGAGAGGCCATGTTCTTTTGTAAGGATATCAGAGGTAGCAGGGACAGGCTAGATAATGCTAGAGGGAATACTTTGGTTTAGCATAGAATAGATGAGATCTAGGAAAAGTAGGAAAAGGTGAGAGTTCTCTGTTACCTTTGGGTCAGGGAAGTTATCTTTGAATGATTCGATATTAGGGACTGAAAGAAACACGGTGGGTGATTAAGCTGCAAGTTTAACAAGGGTCAAAGAGAAAAAGGCTTTGCATGCCAGTATCTGCCTTCTTGTGGGACTTGACTCTTATTTACTTCTATCCAATCTAGTCCAGCTTCCACATCTGCCACGTCACTGATTGTAATGTTAACTAAATATCTAGATATGTCCCATGTTTCATTATACCTCAAGGTCCCCTCTGGTACCCTCACCCACCTATTCCCTTTGGACTGCCGGGTTTGACTTTTTGGTTTTGCTTTCTCAGATCTCTGCATCCACAGCTGTTTCCCGCACTTTGTACCTCTCTCTGATGGACACATCCATGTCCATGGTGCCATCTTAATGCACCTGTATGTTTTCAAGGTCAAATGAAGATATATTTTAGATAGACAGGTCATCTTCAAACACCAGAACTCCACATAATATGCCACTTAAGATGTTTTAATTACATAGGCTCTCTTATATGGCAATGAGGCATGTCTGCTCTTATCAGCACCATTCTACTTCGCAGACGATAACAAACATTGAAGAAACTCCATATGGAGTTTACATTCTTCGTGGTGAATATAAGTCACTAGGTGCAAAAATGCTCTTGGCGCAAATGCTGATATCCTTTAAAGCACTCCAATTTTTTTCTGTGAAAGGCTTAGCCCTGCACATGCCAGGGTAAAATTGAGCCCCCCTGTCAGTCCTCTGTGGCTTGTTGCTTGCTAATAGTGTTGGAGACTGGCTGGGACCATATGACTCTGAGGTCCAAATGCAAGCACTGATATTTTGAAAATGGCTCCACAGGGGGTTGGAATTTATAGGTCTGAATGTTTTTAGGTGATTCTATAAACAGCTACTGCTGCCAAATAATATTTGTGAATTTTGACTTGAAAATGCTTTCCTGACTTGTGTTTAAAATGATAGGTAGTAAAATAGAGCTAACTTGCTGGTTGGTGTCCCCACCCAGAAGCCGCACAACTTGATAGCCTGGTAGCATCCTGTAGAACAGACTGAACTAACTTGCTTGCCACTGTCACCAATGACCAGGATGTTAGGAGGAGGATGCCAGTGGTGGCAATTATTATTAAGATTACAGGAGCTCAGAAGTTAGACCATAGTTAGTCATCATTTTCACAAACGTACAGAATTTACAGCTTCTACAAATGTTGTCTGGGTCTTACTGGATATTTACAATTTCATTCTGTCTACAGTCCTCTCGGAAGAACCATTCCCATAATTTATAAGACCTATTATTTCAGGTTTATCTTGATCTGGCATAAAAGCTGTGCCAAATAAACACATAAAATTAGACTAAAATGCTGTTTACAAGTATGTATGAAGTCATAGCTTCCTAACTGAAATCATTAAATGTCTTCCTTGTGTGCTTTCCTCTGATCTCTTTCTCACAGTCATGTGCTGATTCTTGATGAGATTGCATGAAAGTCAGTGAGGGGCCAGATACAGTCCATATTTTCCAGTACTGCAGCAAATATTCAGATATAAAATCAGGATAGATTTTCCAAAGAAGTAGAATAGAAAATGCTAAAGAATGGATGTTTGGTTCTTCTTTAAAAAGACTTGGGTTTTTCTCAACCTATTTGCCAGCCCATTTGAAAGCATCCCCACTCCTCTCTGCTCTCCTCCTTTGAGGTTCCCTCTCCTTTTTTCCATTTCCTATTGTAATAAGCTCACACTTTCTCTCTATGAAACCATATTTTTAAAGTCAACATCCCATCAAGTGAGTGATTTCCTTCTTTGCTTTGTGTATAGCAACCAAGTGGTCTCTTTTAAGTGATAGAGAACCCACATTGGCCTACACAAAAGGTATTAATCCAAATGGAGACGGACACCACTCCAGCCTTCTCTTGATTTCTGGGTCCTATATTCTTAGTGCTAGTTTTCCTTTCATTTGTGTATGCATTTAGAGATGACCAAAATTTAATTTTATTCTTCTCTCATATAATGCAATAGACCACAGTTTTCCTCCCTCCATTCCTCTCAGTTCCCTCCCCACAACATTTCTACCCCAGATCCAGGTATGCCAGGAGTTAGAAACTGCCCACACTTCAGAACCAAGTGCTTTCCCCAGCCTGCCTTGAGCCGAGTGCAAGAAACTACATCATCATCAGCTACCAAATGCAACATGCACACCCTTTATGAGGTCCTTGCTATCATGTCCCATTTCCTGTCTCTCTGTCTGTCTCTTACTTTTAGATAGGGTGAGGCAACCCAGTAGGAGAAAAAGGATCCCAAGATCAGGAACGAGTAAGACACAGTCTCACTCTCGCTGTTAGGAGTCCTCCCACAAACAACAAGCTAACAACTATAATATATATGCAGAGGACCTAACTCAGACCCATGCAGGCTCTGCCATTGCTGCTTCAGTCTCTGTTAGCTCCTATGAGCCCTGCTTACTTGATTCCCCAGGCTGTGCTCTTCTGGTATCCTCAACCCCTCCGGTTCCTAAAATTCCTTTTCTTCCTCTACCCCAGGATTCCCTGAGGGGAGGGACCCTAATGGAGACCTCTGGTTTGTGTTTCCCCTCTATCTAATGCTTATCTGTGAGATTGTTTTTAATGAGCACAAATAGGGACTATTTTACACGATGCCTAAAACTGAATTTCTTTTAGCAGAATTTTATCTTTGCTACAGATTTTGCTGATACCTGATGCCTTGGAGTCTGATCTGTACAACATGCAAGATGCAGATAACAGCTGGCCTGATTTGGATCTCTTGACAAATCTTCCTTTATGGTGACTTTGCACATTCCCACCAGGGACACGACAAACAGCTTCTGTGATTACTACTTGAGAATTCGCCAGAATAATATATATAAAAAAAAATCACTGAAAGATCTTCTTCCCACAGTATTATACAGTAACAGTTTCATGGAGACCCAGAATTTAGAAACAAAAGACGTAGTCTTTGTTTGCCTCTACCATGGTCAGAGTACACTAGCTGTTCAATGTCCTATTAGTCTTTCCTATTTTAAATGCTATGTGAGCAAAATTTCTCCCACAATTACTGGAGAACTAAACAGTTTTGTGTGGTATGAACTTATACAAAGGGGAGTAATCCAAATGAAGACTGACACCACCCCAGGTTTCTCTTGATTTTTTGTTCATATATTCTTTTTATTTCTATTTTATTTTACATTCTAACCCCAGTTCTCCCTCCCACCTTTCCTTCCATCTCTCCTTGCCTCCTCTGCAGTACCCCCCATCCACTTCTCAGAATGGGTAAGGCCTACCATTGGGAATCAACAAAGCCTGGCACATAAAGTTGAGGCTAAGGCCAAACCTACACAACTGTGTCCCACATGCACAGGGCCTAGTTTGGTACCATGGAGGCTCCACAACTATCAGTTTAGAGTTCATGAGTTCCCACGAGCATGGTTAAGCTGTCTCTGTACATTTCCCCATCATGATCCTCTTTCTCATATTTTCCCTCCTCCCTCTCTCTGACTGGATTCCCAGGACTCTGCCTGGTGCTTAGTTGTGGATCTCTGAATCTGGTTCTGTCAGCTACTAGATGAAGGCTCTATGATGACACTTGGGGTATTCACCAGTCTGATTATAGGGGAAGGTCAGATCGGAAACCCTCTCCACTATTGATAGGAGTATTAGCTGGGTCACCCTTGTTGATTGCTAGGAGTTTCTCTAGCACCAGGTTTCTCCCTTACTGTATAATGACTCCATATGTCAAGTTGCCTCTTTCATTGCTTTTGTACTCTGTCCCTCCCCCAACTCAAACATCCATTCTCTCGTATCCTCATCTATCATTTCTTCCCATCTACTCTTCCCGTTCACCCCTAGTTTATCCGGGGGATCTCATGTAAATCCCCTTCCCAGGACAATCCATGCATCCCTCTCAGGGTCCTCCTTGTTACACAGCTTCTCTGGAGCTATGAATTGTAGTCTGGCTATCCTTTGATTTACATCTAGTGTTCACATATGAGTGAGTACATACTGTGTTTATCTTTCTGAGTCTGGATTACCTCACTCAGTATGATTTTCTTTCTAGTTCCATCCATTTGCCTGCAAATTTCACGACGCCATTGTTTTATGCAGCTGAGTAATACTCTATGTGTAAATGTATCACATTTCCTTTATCAATTCTTCAGTCGAGGGGAACATTAGTATGTAGTTTCCAGATAGTAAATTTGATTAACTGTGTGGCCAGTGTTCTCCATATCTTTTAAGGATACTTCTGTAACTGAAGGCAATTAATGTCAAGTAAAATTTTGGACAATGTTGGATTAGTAGGTTAAATAGCTTCTCACAGTAAATTAAACACCCCAAGATTTGCTTTCTTGATAAACCTTGGAGATGGTGTTCTGTTCTTTCACAAACTGGAATACACTTTCTGTCCTGCAGGTGGCAATGTTAATCAACAGTGTGACCTCCACGTGTCAAACTCAGTACTTGGGGCCAATACAAACTCACTGGGAGAATTCAGAGGGCAGATTATAATGAAATGAAGTAGAAATATTGGTGACTTCCTTTGTCCAGGAGAAAAACTGTATTTGCAGTATTTTTTTTTCATTCGGTTGGATCAATATTGTTTAGTGAGTACACTATATAGGGGAAGCAGAAAACTTAGGCATTGACAAAGCGATGCACAAGGACAACTACTGCATCATTTGAAATTTTCTCCAGTGATATAAATTTTTAAAAAATAGTTTTATCAATGCTTAATTTACATTGCATAAAAGCCACCCACTTAAATTAATGTATAATTTTTAACAAAATAATTATGTAGTTTAATTCACATCAGGTGAGACAGAATGCAGAATTGATTTCATAAACATCTCCTGCTTTTTTTATTGTGAAGAAAGTGATAGATCGATGGATGGGGAGAATATTAGAAGCTGCCCTTGTTTTAAATAACAAGTTTTAGGAGCTGAGAGCCATGTTTCCTTTAGAGATTTTTTTTTTTGTGTGTGTTCTCTTTAGAAGGACCACAGTCTATTCTACATGCATTTCAACAGGCTCAGCACTCTCTACTCTTTCTGGCTTGTTTTAGAATGCTTGTATTGCTGCTCTCAATTTGCTCTAAGACAGCAGAGTTTCAGATTGCAGAACTGGGCAGAAAAAAAAATACCAAGAACAATTTCCTATAAAGTTGTGCTGTTTGTATTTTATAAGAGAAATAGAAAGGAATTTGGTAGTTTTGGGGGGCTGTAAACTAGGAACAAACTAAAAGTAAAAGCATTATTTTACTGACAGATCCAGACTGATAAAATAGTACCTTTCTAAAGCAAGAATTCATAGAGAGAACTTATGTTAAAGTAGTCATCTGTTCGATTTCCTGGTGATACCATGAGCAAACCATGCTATGTATTTTTGTGCTATTCTTGACTCCACGTTGGAAGTTGTTATGATCTTTCTAAAAACTCTGACAAAGAGATTCAAGAGGTCCTTTTAAAGGACTCAGTGTCTTAGGGATTTATTGCATGACTACTGTGACCATTATAAAGGCAAACATTTAGATGCTATAGAGGTTTCATCTGTTGTCATCATGGTGGGAAGCATGGCGGCATCCAGGCAGACATGATGTTGGAGATGTAGCTCAGAGTTCTACATCCAGATCTGCAGGCAGCAGGAGCAGATCACCACACTTGAAGTAGTTTGAATGTCTGTGACCTTATGGCCTGACCCCTAGTGACACACCTCCTTCAACAAAGCCACAGCTCCTAATAATTCAGCTCCCTATGGGCTGTTGTGGGCCATCTTTATTCAAACCACCACACTCAGATTCTCACAGTTTTAATATTTTAGAGGAAGAACCAGGCCATTGAGCTAGTAGTCTGCATCATACCTGCTACCGTTTAAAACATATTTCGGAGCTCCGCAATCTACTTCTCAGCACAGATTTAATAATTTTTTACTGATTTAGTAATACCTAGCATTTTTTTTTTACGTTCATAAAATGAATGCCTTGTTTTTATCCAATTTAATTACCAGAAAATAGTGCATTTTAGAAGAGTGAAATGAGTACATTTCTCCCAAAGAAGCCATTGTTCATCTTCCAAAGTATCTGACAGTTTCATTGTGCTCAATCAAATGATGCTATTAATTAATTAATTAATTAATTTCAGAGATACCCTGTGTGTTTCCTTTTTTTCACTAAGAAAATTTTAAATACAACCTTTTCTCATTTTACATAGCTTATCCCTGTTCTCACTCCCTTCCCTCCTCCCACTTCCTCCACCTTCTCCTCACCCCACGTCCCTATCTACTCATCAGAAAGGGTAAGGCTTCCCATGGGGAGTCAACAAAGCCCCAACCAAAGCCCTTGCGCCATCCCTAGGCTGAGCAAGGTATTCCTCCAAAAAGAGTGTGCCCCTAGATGCCCCTAGATCAAGCAATAGGGATAACTGCTGGTCCCACTGCCAGTGGTCCCACAAACTGTCCAAGACTCCAAACTGTCCCACACATTCAGTGGGCTGAATTTAGTCCTATGAAGATTTGCCTGTTAGTACAGCACCTTTGGAAAGCAGTACTGTGGCTTCTCAGAAATTTGGGAATCAATCTACCACAGGACCCAGCAATACCACTCTTGGGCATATACCCAAAGGATGCACACTCATACCACAAGGACATTTACTTAACTGTGTTCATAGCAGCATTGTGTGTAGTAGTCGGAAACTGGAAACAACCTAGATGCCCCTCAACTGGAGAACGGTTAAAGAAATTTTTGGACATTTATACTATGAAGTACTACTCATACACAAAAATCACATCTTGAAATTTACATGCAAATGGATGGAACTAGAAAACAAAAATTCTGAGTGAGGTAACTCAGACCCAGATAGATAAACATGGTATGTATTCACTCATAAGTGGACATTAGCTATAAAGCAAAGGATAACCAGCCATGAGCCCAGAGAAGCTAGGTGACAAGGAGAACCCTAAGTAAGACATACATGGTTCCCCGTGTTAAGCAGAAACAGACAAGACCTCCTGAGTAAATTAGGAATGACAGAGGAGGGAGAGTATAAAGGGAGGGGGGAGGAGAAGGGAAGGGAGGAGGAGAACATGAGGGAATGGGATGTTCAAGAAGGGGAAAGGAAAGTGAGGGAGAGAAAGGGAAGTGATATCTTGATTGAGGGAGCCATTAAAGGGCTATCAAGAAACATAGCATTAGGGAAATTCCCTGGGATCCTCAAGGATGACCCTAGGGGAGATTCTTTTTCAGCCTGTAACAAAACACATCAATTGCTAAGTTTTAGTCAAGACCATAGGAAATAGTGAGGAACCAAGTGAGTACATTCAGGAGGCAGCAGCTTGACTTGATGGGGTCTCACACTATTTGAATATGCTCCATTTAAAACCCATTCCTGGGTTGCTTTCACCACTGAAAAGTTAATTAAGCACTTGAGCTCTGGACATTGGCTGTGAAGCTTACGTGTATTTTCCATTGTTCTCTGTAAGGATTCTGACAGTTTCCTTTTTCAGCATTGTTTTCATTCCTAATAAAATAGGGGATTTTCTGATGTTCCTCAATTATGTAAAAACAAAAATCCTTGTCTAGCTTGACGTTAGAGCAATTAAAATGTTTTGGTTGCTGAGATCTTCTAGGCATGAGTTGTCTCCTTTTATACAGTGGTGGTGGTAGAGCTGACCATCTTAACCTACATGGGCAGGACACTTGCAGACCTGTGATCCTTACATATGTGGTAAATGGAGCTGAATGCCTTTTGCAAGGACACATTTGAAATCATCAATGAAGTAATGCTTCCTTGTGATGAAAGTTACTCATAAGGAAGCTGTCGCAGCTGCAGGTCATTCTTTCTCACTCTGGGAAAGGGGAAGAATAGAGTATACACATTTACAATTAAGGGACACTGGTCAAGTGAGCAAGATGCCCACTGATTTCTGCACAATATCCTCTGCTTTCTCTACCCATCTGTTCCATGCCCACCACCTCACTTCCAGTCTGTTATTGCCTTCTCACCTACCCTCCCCCTTAATGAAAAGTCAAAGAGCCATTTTTGCTCTCCTTTCTTCTCATCTGCACAGGCTTCTTCTCAAAGAAATCAAATATTTCAATACTGATACTCTCTTGAAGTTTAAATATATACTTTATTCCAAAATTTCCAGTTTCATTTTTTTTTTAATTTCTGACTAAAATCTACGAATGAACTTCTTTTGTCTTTTCTGTCAGCTTTTAGTTTTCCCTTCCTTTCACACTGTCCTCTAGCAAACCTCTCTTTATAACATACCATGCATTTGCCACTGGAGATTTTTCGCTACCCGAATTCTCCTACTCAATCTTTGCATCTCTGTTAGGCTCACACTCAGCTACCTTCTTTCCCATTACTATGCAGTTTTCCATGCCATCTAAGGAAATGATGTCACACTCCCTCAGGCTTCAGTCTCAGGACACAAATCACCCATGTACCACATCCCTTTACTTCTACAATACCTGCAGGAATTTATGGAAGTTAGTTTGACTTATGCTAAGGTTTATGCTATGATTTATGCTATTTTTCTAACACTAATTTCTTTCTCATGTCTTTATCTCTGACAGTATTTTTAAAGATGCAACAAGGTAACAGTAACATCTCCCTTGCTATCTTCAGTCCAGAAGATCTTAATTACCAACTGAAGATCTTTGTTTGCTAATCAAAACACCCATCACTAAACCTCTGTTTAAAGCAATTTAGATTATTTTATCGTAATTACTTCATAGGTGTAGGTTTTGTTTCTCCTAGGTCTTGGGTTCACCAAGAATAGAGACTGATGGAATTTGACTGGAATATCACTAACATATACCATATGGTTTCAGGTGCAAACACGGGTCAGTTGACAAAGAGGGTTTGCAACCTTCTGCAGGGTAGCAATAACATAACAAAACTCTTAGTCATTCTATATTACACTTGCTTTGTCCTTTTTATTTAAGACAAGAATTCTGTGAATAAGCAGAGCTGTAGGAGGATGTGTCAGAGATGCGGCTTTGACATTACACGATGATTCACTGAAGAATTAAGTACACTAAGCAAAAGCAATCTGTTAGAACATTAATCAAAATGCCAATTGTATGTGTCTTTTATTTTACACCCATCTATAAAGGACTAGCATGGAGAACAAAAGCAAACTTTTGCCTTTATGTGCTAGCTTAGATGATCAAAACACAGCCATCAATATGTCACTAATGGGGGACAGATCGTTGCAAAATGAAAGCTGCACTTACAGTGTCCTAGACTGCAGTTCCCCACAGACTTTCCTCCAAAGCTCTTTGGCAGTTTGTCACCAACAAGGACAAAAAGCAAATTTGTAAAATTGCTCCTTGATAAAACCTATAAGAAGCAACTATCCGTGTAATAGTATTCTCACTCGTCTTTGATGCACCATACAGAGGCAGTGTGATGAATTTTATTTTGTACCACTGTTTTAAAACACAGATGCCCTAGGAAAGGATTAGATCAGATATTACATTTGGCTCTCTGAGATTTATTGTGACTATTTAACTTGTTGGTTTCAGGTTTGTTTGTGCACAAGAAAAGCACATTGATTACTGTCTAACTGTATATATTATTTAAAAACTACTTTAATATATTTTAGTAAGTTGAGATGTGATATAGATTCAGTTTTAATTTTATAAATATCAATTTTCCTCCAAAGGTTCACATAACAATTATCTAGGGAATTTGTGAAAAATAATAGTAACTATCTCACCCATTATCATGATCTTATAGTCTCTCTGAATGGGTTTTGGCATCTACACTAAAACAAAACAAATATGTCCATCACTGATGAGACTCAATAATTAAAAGTTACATCAAACTAAAATTAAGTCAATGACACTGTTTTATTCACTTTTTAAAAAATGATGTCTTCAATAGAATAGGGCAGATTTATTCGGCCAAAATAGATGCTGAATCATTTACACATTACTAGTTGGGACTGATGATAAAGAGGGAGCTGACCACACTAGATCTCATGGCTTTGACAGTCTCTTATTACCTGCTTTGTGACACTTTGGTATTGAAATAGGACCTAAAAGAATTTAACACTTTTAGGGTACTGACCATCTATTTAACTCAAAAGCTTTATAGCCTTATCAATCCCTAGTGTCAGGAAACAGTTAAATAGCTCTGGCAGACAATTATCAAGGACTGCATCAATGCCATCAGTGGCCAGGGTAAAATGCTTGCATAACTTTAGGAAAGTTATGTAATTTGCTCCTCGTTCTCATCTTGTTCTGGCAAATGGGAATAACAGGGTTCTCTCCAGGGAATGCTGATATTTAAAAATAATTTTGTCTAGCAACATTCTGGGAATAGAATGCCAACTTAAAAGAATGAAATGAAGAGGCATGAAAAATTTAATTATTTATCATGATTTTTATCAATCCTTTTGTGTTTTTAATGAATAAATAAAAATGAAAGTATGCTCGTGGAAAGATTGCAAATTATGTCTATTAAAGCCAACACTGGCAAAGGGTTCTGACTTAAATACCTGTTTATTGGTAGTATGGGCGTGAGAAAAAAATTAACTTTTTAGAATTGAGTTGAATTTATATTTTTAATTATAAGTGGTGGTGAAGTATTTTCCCAAGTGAGCTCTGCTTTCTGTCTTACATAGTTTATGTAACTTCTGTAGAAGAGACATGTTTCTTTGATTTAAATTATATTTGCTACTACTCATCTCAGAAAAATCTTCATAAATGTAAAAGATGCTTTCTTAAAATTACATAATTTCATTTCAAAATAAGATTTAGTACATCCTTTCATACTCAGAAACATAAAGAAAATCCCTCCCCCCAAATCTGGTGTAGTGATGAGGCGAGCAGGCCTGCTTTTCGTCCCGCCTGGCTTCTGCATGGCTAGCTTTACCCGAAATAATTACATGGAAACTGTATTCATTTAAACACTGCCTGGCCCATTAGTTCCAGCCTCTTATTGGCTAACTCTCACATCTTGATTAACCCATCTCTAATAATCTGTGTAGCACCACGAAGTGGTGGTTTACCAGGAAAGGCTGGCTCCATGGCATCTGCCTGACTCTGCTTCTTTCTCCCAGCATTCTGTTCTGTCTACTCCGCCTATCTAAGCTGTTGTCCTATCAAAGGCCAAGGCAGTTTCTTTATTTGATCAATGAAAGTAATACATAGATAGAAGACCTACCTACATCAATCTGGATCTACATCCTGTTCATTTTTTTAAAATATGGAACGCTTCATGAATTTGCATGTCATCCTTGTGCAGGGGCCATGCTAATCTTCTCTGTATCATTCCAATTTTAGTATATGTGCTGCCGAAGCGAGCACCAATCTGTTCATTTTTTACTATTAAAAAGTAGATATCTTATTATAACACCAGTTATGATCTTGAACTATAGCTCCACTTCTCAGTGGTTTAAGTTACTTACATGGTTTTATAAAACTAGTATGTTTCTTTAGTCTATGAAAACTATCTTGATGAGAAGGTCGAAGGATCACTAGCACAAGAATCCATGATGCAACGTTCTTTTGCTTGTCACCAAGACTGTGGTGGAGCAAAAATGAGAGAAATGCCATGTAGCCCCACCAGAGACAGACACTGGAACTTTAGCAGGTAAGCCAGAGCCATGTGGTGATACACAGATTAATAGAAATGAGTTAAATTAATATGTAAGAATTAGCCAATAAGAAGTTAGTTATTTAATTTATTTAAAGAAGTGATTTAATTAATACAGTGTCTGTGTGGTTATTTTGAGGCTGGGCAGCTGAAAATGACCAAGCAGCCCTCCTCCAACGTTCTCCTACATAGAGACATCCAGTTATGTCAACACATTTGTTGAAGATGCTCTTTTTTTTTCATTGTCCAATATTGGATTCTTTGTCAAATGTCAGGTGTAGATTTACATAGGGGAGCGTCTCGTATTCAATTCTGTTGATCCACATGTCTTTTTATGCCAATACTGTTTGATGGTTTTACGTTGCTCTTGCTTATTTTTTTTTATTTGTTAATAGTACAGTGCTTTAGTAGAGTTTGAAATCTGGGATGGTGATACCTCTAGAAGTTCCTTATTGTAGAGGATTTTTTTAGCTTCTGGGTTGTTTGCTTATCCATATAAGTTGAATATCATTTTTTTTTTAGATTCTGGAAAGTATTATGTTGGAATTTTGATGGAAAATGTGTTCTGATGAATTCTATTTACCAGTTAGTTGTAAATGACTTCTGATTTATTAATAAGCATAGTTTTTTCTATTATCTTCATGCAATTTGTTATTGGACCAGCTTCATAAATCACTTCCACTATATTTGGAAATGATTGCATATATTTGGTATTTTTTGAGTAGTAGTTTTCAATAAAGGCATTTTAATTATTTTCTTGAGAATTTTCTATTTGATTGTTGTAAAGATTACAGATAACACTACTTGTTTATGACACAGTCATTTAAATAATCTTGATGTGGGATAAGAATGTGGTATTTTCCTTTTGCCTGAAGTCTTTGAATTTAACTGGTCACCTTGCCCATGAAGCAAGCTTTAACCCATCAGTTTATGCGTTTTGTAGAAATATCCCACTCCTTCGAAAAGACAGTCTTTTTCTTGACCAGAAATAAAATTTGATGCTATCTTGTACTTCCATTAGTGATAGCTATAGGGATAGTATAAGTCACAGGAGTCCTAATGGCACTGCTTGGAAAAGAGTTGGATATTTGTTTGTGTGCGTATTCTTTTTTCTTCCTGATCTAACTCTTTTCCCAATTATCAGTTGTATTAATTCTAGGTTTATTATTTTTCCAAATGTCTGAGTAATTGATTTTCTAAAAGTAATATGGCTAGCTGACATAGCATTCAGATTTATAGTGTTTGATAAGACTGCACATATTGACAAAAATGATACTGGAGAGATGTTATATTGGCTTTCATCCACAGCAATACCAGCGTTCACTTCATCTTCTCAGGACACAAGTAGAAATTTTGGAAAGCAATTAAATATTTCACATCATGCTTAAGGGCACTTCATCCATAGTTTCTTAGAATAAGGTAGCATCTCCACTTTAAAAAGCAATATTAGGACATGAGTTGGTATGTTGACTCCTGGATAAGGATAACATTTCTCTTATCCATTTCTGGTTGATGTAAATTTTGCTAGCAGGTAGTAATTTTATACTGCAGCAGGTTTATACCTTGGGTTTTCATTTTTAAGTGTAGGTATCTGATTTTGTTTCAGGCCTTGGATAGAGTTTATCGTTTCTCATTTGCTTGGTGATAAAAACTTTATAAGCATAATGAAATTCCTCCAGGTAAAATTGCCTTTGTTATATATAAATTAATAGATGCAGTATTGAACGAAAACAATATAAGTTATTAACTCAGAAATAGGTTGAAAATAAGTCATTAGCTGAATCAAGAAACAGACGAAAAGGACATGAAGAAAAGGACTCGTAAATTGAAACCAGAACTGTTCTAAAGAATAATAGTTTTTATTAATGTATTACACTTCCTTTTATTAATGTATTACACTTATTATTAAAAATAATGTTTATTAATGTATTACAATTCTCTGAGCTATGTTATTTTAACACCCTTCTTCTACCATTATAAGTTTTTGTGTCAAAATGAAATTATTGGTCTTGAATACTGGTGGTCTTAAAAAGCAATGGTTATACACAAAGCTGAACGGCAACTTCATGGAAAAAATTGTTAGAAGATGTAAATTCTAAAGGTTATAGAGCTGTTTTAAAAAACATTTGGTTTATTCTATCACCACCATGCAGTCATAAAATCCTGTGCTCATGAGCCTCGTGTCTGTTTTACCTGTGAACATTTACCTACAGTGTTTATGTTTAGCAAGCCACGGTGTGAGCTTTTGGCTCATGAGTATTCTCATATTGTCTGAATATTTTAGAGAATTTTTCATTTATTTTACTCATTTTTAATGCTAAAATGAGCAATACGAAAGTATGGGTTTTAATATATAAACTTACTTGATAGTTTAGTAAATTCTTCATCCTCTAATCACATCAGAACATGGAAGGAGGTGCACTATGATCACAAATTGACTTATCGAAAAGTACATGAAAGGCATGCTACATATGCTGTTTGTTTAGCCTTCACAACAATCCGTTTTCATCTTTCAAGAAAAAGTATTTCTTAGGACACTTCTCCTACATGCATAGAAATTCCCTATGACTGCCAGACAAAAGACTGATTGGAAAAGTATCTGATGGTTCAGTACCAAGGCAAGATGAATAGAGTTGTGCATTTTGCCCAGCGCTTCTGGTCATAGTAACTGAAAAGTAATGAGAAAGGTCTTTGTGAAGAAGACCGAGTCCATCTCAGAGAAAGGCTGAGAGAAAAAAGCCTCGGACAACCAACCACGTTTTAATTGTATTTAAGGCATATCCTATCCATACATCACACAGTTAAGGTGGCTAGGACCCTGAGATGATAGGTCTTTAACCTAGAGTAAACCCTTCTACTATTATCCCACAAAAGAAACAGCAATAAAATATTGTCTAAAGACACTAACAAGCATTTATACCTATAAAACTGAGAAAGGATTAAACCTCATCAGAGAAGGTACTTTTTCGAGTAAAAGGGAACTAATACAGAGACCCAGAACTGGAAAATGTACAAAGAAAAGAGAAAGACATCGGAGAACTCGGGCCTAAAAGGGATGTGCTTGTTGTTTTAACTTACAACTTAGGTACAGTGTCAGTGCCTAAATATGCTGCTATCTGAGCCAGCAATTGCAACTTCACAGTTCTTGGTCTGCTTCTTTAGCAGCAGCCTGGCTGTTCAGGAGGCAACCTGATAGAAATTCTGTTTCTGCAGCCACCAATCCTGTTGCTGCCACTAACGGTGGCATTCTATTTATGAATAACACTTGAGATTCAAAGGCTGGAGTGGAAACCTCTGAGCTCAGAGAGACTGAGTAGCAAGTAGCTAACCCCGTCTCCTTACTGGCATCTGTGTTTCTGCTTTGCCAAACCAGAAAAACCTGTGCCACTCCAAACCCCACCCTCCACTACATGTGTCTATCTCTCCTGGATGCCCTCTGCGGTTCTATGATTATTTTCTGTCAACTAGCTGCTAACTCTGCCTCCTGTCACAAAGTTAATTTTATTTAACTAATGCAAATGCAAACTTGGAGTTCCCAGTGTGATCAAATATCCCCACCATGTCATCATCAAAATCCTCTCATCAAGGGTCAGGGTTCCATCAAAAACAGGAGAGGTGGTGGATGACTATAAGAAAACAGTACCTTTTATAATATAGTGAATACTTAGGACACAAAATAAAGAGAATAAAGATGAAAACACTTCTGCTCAAAGTCCTGACATCAGAATGTGTTGACATCAGAAGAAATCGTCTATATGTATCCTGAAAAGGCTTAGAAGTCAGCCGCTCATACCAATTAGAGCCAGGGACCAAAAACTCTGCAAGGATGAGATAAACATATGAAGGGCTCTGGGAAATTAGAAAAGCCCAGGCTTCATGCAGCTCGGGTGCTGTCTTCTACAATATTCTATTTGCAAACAAGCCATGAAAGCTTACCAAAACACATCATGGTGAACACATCACCAGAGATCTCCTGCACTCAGCCTGATTCTGGACCTGGGACTGTTGAGTGTCCAGTGCCCTGTCCATGACCAGGTAGCCTCCATCACTCTCACGGGGCCTCCATTGAGGAGTCAGCATCTACTCACTGTCTTTTACCTTGTAGCAGACATGGATACGGTAGCCGGCTGTGCAACTGGGCAATTAGATTTTCACTCCTTTGCCACCTCCACCTGCTGTCTGTGAGTAGACTCTGTCTACAGCTATCTGTGACCTCATATAGATGCAGATTATGAGTTTTTCAGAACCTTTTGCTGCCAATTCTTTAAGGCGATTTGTTTTGCTTTCTCTGAGGCGTGATGTGTGAACAACAAACCGTATATTTGAAAAGACACCTGATTTTTTGTGTAAATCATGAGAGAGAGAGAGAGAGAGAGAGAGAGAGAGAGAGAGAGAGAGAGAGAGAGAGAGAGAGAGAGAAGAATGGGATTAATATACATATAAACCCACAAAGACAGTGACAACATATATAAAATCAGT
The DNA here is from genome assembly GCF_903992535.2 of Arvicola amphibius. Classification (NCBI taxonomy): domain Eukaryota; kingdom Metazoa; phylum Chordata; class Mammalia; order Rodentia; family Cricetidae; genus Arvicola; species Arvicola amphibius. The sequence continues at coordinate 110,340,767 of NC_052057.2, read as the reverse complement.
ATAAATTTAAGCAACACAAAATTACAATGGTAAGAAATGGAAATATAGGTAAATTTCCACCCATAACCAAGAACTTTTTGCAATTGCGACTTTCTGGGAAATGATAAGTCACTTTCCTCTAGTGGAGTGTCACTAAATATACCAACCACATTTTACAACAGGCTCTTGTCCAGGGGTATTTTGGCCAACACAAAATAAATTCCATACTTTTTCTGCATGTGAAATTATTGTTTTGTTTTGGTATGTTTTTGTCTTATTAATCTTCTTCCTTACTTTTGTTTTCTTTCCTCCTTTTTTGGGTGAGAAAAAGAACATAAGAACATGCAGTTAGGTGGGTATAAAGGTAAGGATCTGAGAGAAGGGTGGAAAAAAATAATTAAAAGAGAGGGCATGGATGTGAAGGAAGATCATCTCTGAGCCCCATGTTTGTGTAACGGATGCACCTTACCTGGGTTCTTTCAGGCACTCTACCACCATCTTGGGTCTTGGGACTTCATGTTGCCCCTATTCCCACCTTCCTGCTGCCCATCACTGTGGGCTTTTTTTCTAGCACTGTCAGAAGGCAAATGGAAGAATCTGAAGAGAGGTGAAGCATTCTTTCTCTTTATGGCAATGTCTTGGCCTGTCAACCTATTGGGCATCACTGAGGTGGGTGTGCATATGAAAATTCTCCCATACTTATGACCTCTGAATCTTGGTTAGAAAAACAGGGAAACAGAAACCACATTCCCACCCCAGTGACTATCTGTCTGATCCAATGTCTCTTCCTTCTAAAATGAATACGTAACGATGGGTGCTGTGCTTGCATCCATTCTAACTATAAGTGAATGTGTTTCTATAGTAGTTCATATACACTACAGTTAATCTTTATCTTCCTATATAGTACATGTTAAATTGGGAAATATGGTTCCCTTTGTATCTTTGCTATGCAGACACTTGAGTATACATTAAGAAGAAAAAAACCTAAATCAGAAGTAGGAACATATTTTGGTGGTTTTGGGCAACAGACTTGTGAGCATTTTCTCATTTTAATCTTTACTAATATGTTAACTAAAACTTTAAAAACTTTGTTTTCTTGTTTATTGTGAAAATTGTTTTAGAGTAGTCAGAATAAGCATGGTGTGCATGCATGTGCATGCACATGTGTTGAAATAATATTTGTGCTGAAATAATGCTATAAAAATCATATTGAATGATTATATAACGGAATTTTTTAGTATAAACTTTTCTGCTAATTCTTTTGACACTTCTTTTGGAACTTGATAAAAGATATCCGTAGCATTTGGTAAACTAACAAAGCTACATCAAAGAAAGAATAAACATCTTTGAAGGACCACACTTTCTCTTTTTGCTATTTTGGGTTAGTGTGCAAATTAGTGAAATTGGGAAACCCAAGTTTGATGGTAGAACTATGCTAACTGTCTATGATCAAGACCATGATGATCAAGGAAGATATGAATTTATGTCTTAAAATGCTTTTGGCTGGAGGCTGCTAGTTAGTTCCCAGCCACTTAGCCCCAAAATAATCAAACATAAAGTATATTAATTAAATCACTGCTTGGCTCATTAGCTGTAGCTTCTTATTGGCTAACTCTTACATATTACTTTAACCCATTTCTAGTAATCTGTGTATTGCCACAAGGCTGTGGCTTACCGGGTAAAGTTCTGGCATCTGTGTCCAGCAGGACCATATGGCTTCTCCCTGACTCTGCCCTTGTTTCTCCCAACATTCAGTTTAGTTTTCCCTGCCTAAGTTCTGCCCTGCTATAGGTCCAAAGCAGTCCTTTATTAGCCAATGATAATCACAGCATAGAGAGGGAAATCCCACATCATTTGGTCACATTGTGGTATTTCTTACACCCATGGATAGGTATTTAAAACTCCTTTATAACACTCAAATCAATAGCTTTGTTTCTCTTTTTCAAAACTGTTTTTATTGAGCTATATTTTCCCCACTCCTTACCCTTCCTACATCCTCCCCTTCTACCCTCTACCATGATCCCAATGCTCTTAATTTACTCAGGAGATCTTGTCTTTTTCTACTTCCCACGTAGATTTGATCCATGTATGTCACTCTTAGGATCCTCTTTGTTGTCTAGAGTCTCCAAAATATGCAAAGAATTCAAGAAACCAAAAAGTAAAACCCCTAATAATCAAAAAAAAGGTATGGTTCTAAACAGAGATTTCTCAACAGAAGAATCTCAAATGGCTAAAATACCTTAAAGAAATGTTCTACATCCATAGCCATTAGGGAAATGCAAATCAAAATGACTCTGAGATTCCAACTTACACCAATCACAAAGGCAAAGATGAAAAACACAAGTGACAGCTCAGCTCATGCTGGTGACGATGTGGAGTGAAGGAAAGACTCCTCCATTGCTGGTGGGAGTGCAGACTTCTATAGACACTTTAGAAATCAATGTGACAATTTCTTAGAAAATCAAGAATCAATCTAACCTAAGGCCTAGCTATATCACTTTTGGGCATATACCCAAAAGATGCTCAATTATACTATGATTCTTTCTCAACTATATTCATAGCAGCTTTATTTTTAATAGCCAGAATGTGGAAAAAAAACTAGATTCCCTCAACCAAAAAACAGATAAAGAAAATGTAGTATATCTACACAATGGAGTATTATTTAGCTGTTAAAAACAGTGGCATAAGGAAATTTGAAGGCAAAGGATGGAGCTAGCAAAAATCATCCTGAGTGAGAAAACCCAGACCCAGAAAGACAAACATGGTATACACTCATTCATAAATGGATGCTAGCTGTAAAGTAAAGGCTAGGCATACAACAATCTTCAAACCCAGAGAGGCTAGGTAAACAGGAGGTTCTAAGGCATGATGCATGGATTTCCTTGGGAAGGTGAAGTAGAAGAGATCTCATAGGTAGAGTGGGCCTAGGTGGAGGTGGGAACATTAGGGATCAAGTTGGGGGTGGTTGGAAAGGGGGGGCTGTGACAGTAGTTTCTGTCCTGCCCAGTCCCACAGCCATTCAGTCCCAAAGAAACACATAGGGGCTTACATTAATTATAAACTGGTATAGCTCAGGCATCTTATTAACTCTTATAATTTACATTAATCCATAATTCTTGTCCGTGTTAGCCACATGGCATGGTGCCTTTTATCAGTGAGGCCTTCTCATCTTGCTTCCTCTGTGTCTGGGTCATTACTGCAGTCTGAGTCTTTCCTCTTCCCAGAATTCTCCTGATCTGGTCACCCCGCCTATACTTCCTGCCTGGCTCCTGGCCAATTAGCATTTTATTAAACCAATACAAGAGACAAAGCTTTACAGAGTACAAGACCATTGTCCCACAGCAGGGGACATGTCAGGGTCAGATAGAAACCTGGTGAAACCAAAACTCCTCGGTATCTGCAAGGATGACCCCAGCTAAGACTTCTAGTAATGGGCTTTCCATGTCCTGTGACCAGGTGGGACTTCCAGTGGAGAGATTTGAAGCTGACCCAGCCACACAACCTTTGACATAAAATCTGTCCTGCATATGGGATGTGTGGGATGTAGGATATGTGGTTGGTGTTGGGGCAGTAAGGGAATTGTGGAGGTTGTGGAAATGGCCTAACAATGAGTGGTACTGCTTCTGACTCATACTGTGAGAATGAACCCATCCTTGATATTGCCTGGAGTGTCAGGACCCTGAGCCTGGATGGCCCAGAGACTTGGGATAGAGCCAAACATGATTAGGGAAAAAAGAAAAAAATCTCAATGTGATGATGCCTAATGATATTCTGCTTTACTCATAGACTGGTGCCTAGCCCAATAGTCAGAAAAGAGGTTTCATCCAGAAACTGATAGTGTAGGGGTCCAAGAACTGCTGAAGAAAACCCCAGACCCAAATAGTATGTAAAAACAGTGTTTACTTATCTCATGAATGTTTAAGCAAGCTGTAGCTACCTTAACACATTTTTAATTGGGTGTGGTTACAGTTTAGTTTGGCCGTAATTGGGCAAGGCAAGGTATATTTGGAGAAATTTCTTTTTTGGTCACGGCCTTGAGGTAATGTGGGGACTGACTCTGCTTTGATACTTGCTCTCTGCATATGTGCTCTCTCTTATTCCTTTAGGAAACTGAAACTCGGGCCTAGTTGTAAACTCAGGCCTACTCACCTTTAAGTAGAAACAGATGCTGACTCATAGTCAAACAATAGACAGAGCTCCCAAATTCCTGCTGAGGAAAGGAAGGACTGATTATAAAAGTCATGAGGCTCAAGGACATCACAATAAAACCCACAGAAACAACTAACCTGAGTTCATAGGAGCTCAGCGAGTTTGGACAACTGCCAGGGAACCTGTATCGGACCGACCTTCATCCTCTACGTATGTGTAACAGTTGTGTAGCTTGATTTACTTGGGAGATTCCTGGCAGTGGGAGCACTTCCTGTCCCTCATGATTTGGTTGGCTTTTGGGAATCTATACCTTACACTGGGTTGTCATTCCCAGTCTTAATACAGTGGTAGGAGCTCAGTCCTCAACAACTTGGTATGCCATGATTTATTGATACCCATGGGAGGCACTGTGGTTGGAATGTAAAATAAATGAATAAATCTAATTAATAAAAATTAAAGGAAATGATAAAGCTAACAAAATAGGTGAAAGCTGTTTTATTATATTTTTATATCTCTATGCTTAGTTCTACATTATTTTGGTGAGCATGAACAAAATCAATGTCTCAAAAGAACATTAACAATAAGAATTAGAAAATGAGGGTTTTTTTAAAAAATAAAATCTTAAGTAGTAGGATATAGTATGCATCATAAGAAAACATAGAGCCCGAGATTGAAGACTGTGGAAGTCAACAGGTGTTGGTTACTCTGGCTTAGCATGTGTATCAGACACTAGAAAAGAATCAAGTAGTATTCAAGTTAAGATTTTCTATAAGAAGAACAGATATTTCAATGTTTGGAGGTATTTTTAAGTAAACAAAATTATTGGCATTGCTTTTACATTTAGTCATCCCCCTGGTTAGATAACCACAGTCCTCTGCTACTTTAATTTCTATTATTACTACATTTTTTTAAAGTTCCTATAATTTTGTGAAAGTATAAAACAACATTTTTATCTCAGTGACTCAATTTCTGTTACAAATGAAAGAATGTTTATAGAGAGGATCGTATAAATGGAACAGAAAACCCAGCTGAGGCTACAGGATGGAGCTTGTTCTTGATGGCAATGGACCATGTGGAGTGTTCTTTTTGAAAGGAAAGCATTTGAGGACCGTGCACGAGGCATCTGTACGTCACAGGTGAATGTTTACAAACACCTGAGATTCTGTTGTTAGCCCCTAGCAGCTAAAATAGAGGAGCTCTGCCAAAAGCACCCGCGGTGCTGTTTCAAGCTTTGTCATCACCTGCTTTCCTTAGAAATTGGCCAATTGCATGAGTATCAATTCACAGACTTTGTGATGGTATTTTCATACATTTATTTTTACTATTATTCTTTGTCCATTTTTGTCGCTATTCCCTCTATCCTACCCCATCCCTTGGTCTTCCTCTGGTTTGCCCCTTCCTCTCTTTGTGAAATAGATTCTCCTCTGACTTTCACAGCACTCTCAGCCCACCATCCTCCTTTCCCACCATCCTCTCTTTTCCCACCATCCTCTCTTTTCTCTCCAGTCCTCACTAAGTTGTTTTTCCAGTCTCACCACCCTCTTTCTACCTTCGGTATTTACACACCAACACATACGTGCACATAGATACTTTTCACATATAGACACATACACATGTGCATACACATGCATACAAACTCACATTCATATATATTTGAACATACATATATACAGATATATTATCTTAGTTGCTTTTTAATTGCTGTGACAAAACACCCTAATCAAAGCCACTTGTAGAGAAAGCATTTAATTTGTGGCTCAGTGTTTCAAAAGGTTAGGACTCATGATCCTCAATCTGAAAGAACGGCAGAAGGTAGGGAAGGAGGTACGCATGGGATTAGAGCAGGAGCTGAAAACTTGTATCTTGGTCTACAAGTCGCAGGCAGAGAGAGCTGAGAATGGTGTCAGCCTTTGATATCTGAAAGACGACCCCTAATGATAAACTTCCTCTAAAAAGCCTATACCAACAAGGTCCTCAAACTGGTCCATCAACTGAGGACAAAGAATTCAAACATATGAGCCTATGGGGGCTATTCTCATTCAAACCACTTCACATATACACATGCACACGGACATACACACGTAATGCTCAAACCACCTCACATATACACATGCACACGGACAGACACACGTAATGCTCAAACCACTTCACATATACACATGCACACGGACACACACATGTAATGCATATACATACAGTTCTCCCAATCTAGTTCTGAATATAAGAGAAACATGAGATATTTGCCTGTCTTGAGTATGGCTTATTTCTAGTGCTGATAAGGCTTTAAAAGAGATTGAGTAGCTTTTGTTCTCTAGGCTTGACTTAAAATAAGTTATTTATCAAATTGTATCCAATAAGATGTCTCTATTTCTCAAGCCTATTAGTAGCTTCATATTCTTCTACTCAAATATTCTTTGAAGATAAACTTCTGACAGTCTACTCTTCTTGAATGCTTTACATAAACGCTACATTTTCTTTAGACATATTAATTTTCATCTGTTCATTATACTAGATTGCAAATTATATTATTTACAGTATATTATTCTTAAAATTATAAAAACATAAGTTAACAATTAGCAAAAATTTATACCAGCAGGAGCCCTTCATCATGTGGAATTGCTTTGAGTTACAAAATTTCAAGCCTATTTTGTTCTTTTCTAAGGTTCATGTTTTTCTAATTTAAAATCTTCAGTTGTTCTAGTGCTTTTTATAAATTTATGAAGCTCTCTTCTTGCTCTTCTATTATTTATATGATCTGTTGCAAAATATCCTTTAACTATTTTGGGGAAAAAAAGCAACAACAAAATACTCACAGTGCAATATTAAGTAACAAGTCTTTTTCCGAGATGCTGGGATCTCTGTAATTAAATAAGCAAGTGTACCCACTCATAGTGCTTAGGTACTGCTTGCCTTGCTTTGACATGGGTTGAGAATGTTCTAATCAAAGTAGAAAGAAAGCAACAATTTAGAGTCTCTAACCTAAGAATCATACTTCATAGATATAAAGTCAATTATGTAATATTATAGTAATTATTATATAAGTAATTAATACAAATAATTTATATACTAATTATTTAATATAGTGATATTAATATTTATATTTAATAGTAATAGTATTATCATTGCTAAATCACAGAGCAGTGATAGGGTGCTTGCATTACAAAGCAACGGCCTTGGGTTCAATCCCCCATATTGGAATAAAAAACTAGGAAAACATTTAATCAACATGCATTGATGATTATATTATTATATCTTAAAACAGCAAAAATCAGTAATCTTCAAATCCTATTCTGTTGTGTAGAAATAGAAATTACAGAATTAGGGATTTATATGATAACAATTAAATATAATTTACTCAACCAAAATCATTTTTTTTCTTGAGAGACATGTCTACATCAATGTAAGAAAAAATTAGTTTATATTTGCATATGATACCCAACAAAATTCAAGGCATTAGAGGTAATCTTTAAAATTTACTTAAATTTTAAAATTTTGAAATGATAATGTAATTATTTTTTCCTTCCCTTTCCTCTCTTTAAACCCTCCCACATGCTCCCCCACTCTTCTTCAAATTCTTGATTTCTTTTTTTCTCTGTTATTACATATATATCTCTAAACCCAATGTGTTTGTTTTCTACAACTTTGCTTGTATTGAGGAAATAAAAAAAATATTATGTCATACTTCAAAAGCCTGTTTTCTACAAAATTGGAAACTCTAAAAGAAACAGACAATTTTCTGAGTAGGTACCGCATATCAATATTAAATAAAGAGCAGATGACAAAATTTAAATAGACCTATAGCCCGTAAGGAAATAGAAGCAGTCATCAAACGTCTTCCAAACAAACAAATAAGCAAACAAAAGAGCCCACTGCCAGATGGCTTCAGAGCCGAAGTCTACCGAAGTTCAAAGAAGAGCTAATTCAAATCCTCCTCAAATTGTTCCACACAACAGAAAGAGAGAGAACATTGTCAAACTCTTTTTTATGAGGCTACAGTTACTCTGATACCAAAATAACACAAAGACGCAGATAAGAAAGAAAATTACAGACCAATCTTTCTTGTAAACACTGATGTAAAAATGCTCAGTAAAATACTTACAAACCAAATATAAGAACACATAAAAAAATCATCCAAAATGATCAAGTTGACTTCATCCCAGATATGCAGGGATGGTTCAACATATGCAAATCTACCAATGTAATCCACCATATAAGTAAACTGAAAGAAAAAAAAAACCCATATGATCATCTCATTAGATGCTGAAAAAGTACAGCAGACAGACTACTAGACAGACTCACAGGAGTGTACACTCTAATCAGCAACCTGATTTGCAAAGCTTCATGAACCTTATCTTTTGGATAGTCACTGCTAATTCTGTAGGAATCTTCTGAACTCAAGAAACTAGACATCAAAATAACAAATAATTCAATTTAAAATGGGGTACAGCTCTAGACAGAGAATTCTCAACAGAAGAATCTCAAATGGCTAAAAAATATATAAGGAATTGCTTGACATTCTTAGTCATCAGGAAAATACAAATCAAAATGACTGAGATACCATCTTAGACCTGTCAGAATGGTTAAGATCGAAAACTCTGATGACATCCTTTTGTTGGAGAGGATGAGGAATAAGGGGAACCCTTCTCCACTGCTGTTGGGAGTGCAAACTTGGACAGCCACTTTACAAAGAAGTATTATGGTTTCTTAGAAAATTGGGAATCAAACTACCTTAAGACCCAACATTACTACTCTTGGGTATATACCGGAAGGATGCTCAATCATACCACAAGAACATTTGCTCATCTATGTTTATAACAACATTATTAATAAATAGCCAGAATCTAGAACAACCTAGATGTGCCCCAACCAAAGAATGGATAAAGGAAATGTACACAATAAAATATTATTCAGTAGTAAAAAGCAATGATATCACGAAATGCAGGCAAATGGATGGGGCTAGAAAAAAAATCATCCTAAGTGAGGTATCCCAGATCCAAAAAAACAAACTTGGTGTGTATTCATAAGAGGAAACCAAATGTAAATCAAAGGATAACCAGACTACAATCCATAGCTCCAGACAAGTTAGGTAACAGGGAGGACTCAAAGAGGGACACATGAATTGCACTTGGAAGAGGAAATACACAAGATCTCCTAGGTAAATGGGGTGGTGGAAGAAGATGCAAAGGAGTGTAGGGGCAGTAGAGGGAATGGAGTGAGGGAAAAGGATGGTCAAGCTTGGAGAGGGATGGAATGGGAGAGCAATGAAAGGGACGTCTTGGTAGAGGGAAACATTATGGGCTTAGGGAGAAACCTAGTGCTAGGGAAATTCCCAGGAATCCACAAGAATGACCCCAGTTATGATGCCATTTATAATCTTAATGCTTTTTGGCTCTCTCTGTAATCAGTTCTATAGTCCTTTCTTTACCTTCAATATAAACACACCTTTGAGACTCTGCTGTCCTTGTGCAAAGTAACAGTGACAACACTCACCATTAAATGGAAGCATATGACCAATGCCACTTTTAATACTTCGAATCTCTAACAAAGTAACGAAAAGAAAGTGACATATTAATTAATTGAGGCATTCACAAATCTAATATAGCAATACACAAATCAACATGTGGAAATCAATTCACATAAATTAGCATATATAAATAATCACATATAAATCAAGAGAGAAATATTTAATCTCATTTGCTTATTAATTAGAGTTATTCCTTTATGAATTTATTCTGCTGAACCATATTAATTGCATATACTGCAGAGAATCTCAGTGATATTTTCAAACACGAATACAGCATGTATGTATTGATCAAATCTCTCCCATGCCTCTTTTTCATGGCCTCGAAATCAGTGTTTTTTCAGGTCAATGATTTCTGTAGCTGCAAGTGTACATATGGCTCTCTTCTTCACACACATAACTTAGCTAATACATCATACTGCCTTTCATTTTCCTGCATTTTACTGAAAATAATAGAATTAAATCTACTTTATGACTGATTCCTCTATTGTGAATCTATACCACTTTCCTTCCATCTATCTGTTGCCATTCTTGTATCTACCTATTTGAAAAGTCATGGGCAACATGAGCAATGGTGGGTTCTCTCATTTGTCCCAAAATACCCAGTCCTATTCCCCATTTTTATTAGTATATAGAATAAGGGTTAGGTCATGGTATTGAAAAGCCAGAGCAGAGGACTGTAGGAGTGCCTCTCTGAGGTGAGAGAAGATATGTGTAACAGGCTTAATAGGATTTAGGGATTCAGTTATGGGACCCTTAGCTATACCATAGAGGGGGTGAGCAAGAAGAGCAAAATTGGGGAACCAGGTTATGAAGTATCAGGCCAAGGAAAGAGAAAATATATTCCTCAGTGAATGAAGGTATGTGAGACTATCAAGATTGAATTTGTAGCTGTTGGGTGATAGCAAAAAAACATAGATACTTGATCTGAAGGACAGAAAGTTGAGCTTTGGAAGGGGAAACTCTGTATCCTGTGTCCTACAAAGTTAAGAAGTTGAGTGGTGTGTTTTTCTGACAGTGAGAGCAAAAAATTGCATAGTATAAGGTCAGCTATATATTGGATTAAACAGCTTGTAAATAGGTCTAGAGGAAAGTCAATAACCAAACCCTGGCCAGATAAATGGGGTTTATCTTAGAGCCCTTGGGGAAGAGAAGTCCAAGAAAGTTTAGCTTTTCATCTCCTCTCTGCCCCCCATGAAGATCAGTTAGTATAAAATAAACTTTAAACTATAAATATACTCCATAGTCAGTGACCCTCATTTTTGTGGTTTCTTCCTAGAACATTTTTTACAAAATACCAGTATCATTTATAGATGATTCCATTCTTCAAATAGATGAAACTTAACAAATATAGCAAAGACATACATATTTAAATCAGTTTCTTTTACACTGTATAGACTATTATAATCTTAGGGCTTCATAAACCTTAATCATCAAACATATATTGTGTCTTTTCCAAAATATCTTAGAGGTCTGCTGTCGACTTCTTAATCTAGGGAAAATAAAATCAAATAAACCATCTTGGACATCTGGTGTTGGTTGTTTAGTCTAAAAAAGTCCTTTTTCTTTCTAAACAAGAGTTGAATCTAAGTTATATATGTGGTATGGTTTAGCAAATTGAGATTATCTATAGATAGATTTTTTTAAACTATCAATGCTTTTTGTTACAGTTTTAAGCTAATTTTTTTGGCTAACTTTTTTTTTACATATTTTTTTTAAAGCACACCCTAATGGTCTTGAAGAACATGAGATAAAGTAAGTTTGCAACTCAGCTGAAGTTTCAAAGACAGAAAACAAAACCAAAGTGGAATGAGATATTCAGATAATTAAATATCTGTTAATACACTTTGCTATTTTTTTCTTATAAGGGAAAACATTTATTGGGGCCAGCTTACAGATTCAAAGGTTTAGTCTATTATCTTCATGGTGGCACATGGTGGCATGCAGACAAACATGGTGCTGGAGAAGGAGCCGAGAGTTCTACATCTTGATCTAAAAGCAGCAGAAGGAGATTGTGTTATACTGGGTGTAGCTTGAGCATAGGAGACCAAAAAGCCAACCCAACACACTACTTCCAACAAAGCCACATCTACTCCAATGAAGCCACACCACCTAATAGTACCACTGCCTAGGGGGACAAATTTTTTCAAGCTACCACATTTCATTCTCTGGCTCCCAAATGCTTGTATCCTCATAATTCAAAAATGCATTATGATTCAGCTCAACTTCAAAAAAAACCCACAGTCTATAAAAGTTTCAAATGTATTTAAAAGTCTAAAGTTCAAAGTCTCTTTTGAGTTTCATGTAATCTCTTAACTATAATCACCTGTAAAAATCAAAATCAAGAAGCAGATCACATACTTGCAACATACAATGACATAGGATTACATTACTGTTCCAAAATGGAGGAGAAGGAGGGTAGTGAGGAACTATTTGTCCAAAGCAAGACCAGAAAACAAGCAGGTCAAACTTCAAACTCTGCATCACCCCGTCTGATATCCAAACACTCTTCAGATCTCCAGCTGTTTTCTGTTTTGTTGACTGCAATGTACTTCTTTCTCCTGAGCTAGCTCCCCTCCCTGTTAGCAGCTCTCTTCAGCGGGTACTGCACGGCTCTGATATCTCTAACATCGTGTCATCTCTAAGTCAATCCAGGCTTCACCTTAACGGCTTCATGCAATGATCTTCTAGGTCCCCATTACAGGACACCATTGATGCATGCCTGGCCTCAGTGGCTTTCCCTAGTTGCCAAGGAAGATTCAAAAATATCTCTCTTCTTTCCTTGACTCTCAAGCCAGGATCATGTAGCAGAACTTCTAAGTGCTGCCTCTTGCTGGGGCTGGAACATGGCACTCTTGTTCACTTACCTTTTCCCAGCTTTCTGTTTTCAGTGGTTACTTTCACTATGTAAGCTTGGCTCTCCTTGAAATTGGTCTATAGATCAGGCTGGCATCCAATTCAGAGATTCCCCAGCATTTGCGTTCAGAGTACTAGGATTAATTACATGCACCACCACAACTAGCTAAACTTTTCTTTCATTTCTTTCCACAAGTTGAAATTTTACCTGGGTGGGATCTTGACCTGAGGTCACCACTCTATATTTTATTTCTTAACCTGTTTATCTCCTTGAACATAAGACTTATATCTATTCCACTTCCTGGTACTCATTTTCTCCTCAAATTACACTTTTTTTTACTTCATTTTGTTTTGATTTTTAATGTTTCTCTGTGTAGCTTTGGTGCCTGTCCTGGAACTAGCTCTTGTAGACCAGGCTGTCCTTGAACTTACAGAGATGTGCCTGCCTCTGACTCCTAAGATCTGGGATTAAAGGCTTGTGCTACCACCGCTTGGCCCAATTATACTTTTTGTATTTTTGTTTGCTAATCTTTCCCATTTATTATAATTCTTTGAGTGACCACTAATAACCATATAACATAGTAATTACTAGACTGTTTTGAGAATCCCTTTGCCAATAGTATTAATACAAAACTTTCAATTTAGCTTCAAGCAAACTTTTCAGAGAAGGGCCAAAAGCAGTCATGTTATTTGCCAAAATATCACAAGAGTAGTCTGTAGGGTATGTACTAACATTCTTCTCCATGGCAAGCTCCTGAGCCAGGGTCCCACAGCTCAAATCACCCTGAGCACCACTGCCTCATAATGTTCCCAATAGTATGGCTGATTAAACAGTGTTTTAAACATTCTACTTCTTCCTAACCCAAACCTTAAAATTCAAATTCCTCCAGACAAAAGTGTGGTCAGGCATATCACAAAAGTACCCCAGTCTCTGGTACCAATTACTGTCTTAGGGTTTCTATTGCTTTGGAGAGACACCATGACTCTTTAAAGGAAAGCGTTTAATTGAGTTGGAAGTTTAGAGTTTTTGAGGTTCAGTCCATTATCTTCATGGCAGGGCGTGGAGTTGTGCTGGCAGATATTGTGCTGTAGAAGGAGCTGAGAGTTTTACATGTGATCCACAAGCAGTGGAAGCAACTGTTCATCACAGTGTGTATAGCATGAGCATAGGAGACCTCAAAGCCTGGCCCTTCTCAGTGAAACACTTTCTCCAACAAGGTAACATGTATTCTGATAAAACCATACCTCCTAATAGTGGCACTTCCTATGGGGGCCATTTTCTTTCAAACCAGCACAATCACCACATGAAAAAATCGAAAAGAATCCTCCCACAAGGTTTTGATCTGATCCCAACATATTTGTTGTGGTCTATAGACCCATAATCACATCATTTACATGCAGCAATAATGTTTTGAAAAAAATTAATAAATCTCATTGCCCTTACATCATTTGGCATCTCTAGATAATTCCATTTTGAGGCAATACTTCAACATGGAATGCCAAATGGATAAAAATTGGATTATGAAAAAGCAATAACATCCAAAAATATATGCATATCCATAGCATATCAACTATGTTATGAGATATATAGCTGATTACTGATTATTCTGCCTTATTATCTTTCTGATATCCTCTTCTAGTGAACATTTTAACATTAACAATTTTAAAAGGTATTGACTAAACAGGCACACTGGGGTACATCTATTTTTGGCTTCCATTAACCATATATTGTGCTTTCTCATGGTGATAGGTATTTTCCTGCTGAAATTCATAGAATTGGATGCCTATCTCTAGGAAGTCCATTGTCTATTTAAATATTTGGCAGTATATGATCGTACTTTTCAAGTAAGTGTGTTTAAAGGGTGGTTGGGTTGGTGTTACTAGTTTTGTTTTTAGTGTATTCATACATTCCCTTCAGATATTTTTATTTGTGATACAGCCTGGCTTGAATGTCAGGAAATAGTCAGTTACATTTGAACTCATGATTATTGTGTGACAGATCCCTTGAGAACTTTGCTATTTGGAATCTCTATTGGAAGTAGTTTACCTCTTAGCTGTCTGTTCTTGAGCCTGCTTTTCTGGGATTTTTCTTTTTTTTTCTTTTCCCTGTCCAAGAGTCAGGTGGCTAGCCTCACTGAGGAAGGAAATAATCTGTTTGTTGTAAGCCAGTGTGTCTTAATGGAATCTGAGCCTGAGAAGAAAAGAGACATGAGAAGGCAGGTGAGCCATCCTTGACTCTTGTTCTGAATAGGAAGAGCACATGGTTAGAGACGGAGTAAGCTTCAGAGTCAAGTGAGAGGCAGAGAAAGTAGGACGGGAAAGACAAAGAATTTTCAGGAGTAGAACAAGGAGGAGGTGAGAGAGACTTAGGAAAAGTGTTTATAGTTAGGAACATTTCCAAGGAAATTCCAAGAGTATAGGAATGGGGACAGACACAGAGAAAGCTAGGTAAATGCTATAGTGACAGAGTCTCAATTTGAGGTTGTCCCCAAGCAGACAAACATTTGTCAGAGAGATGCCCTGAATCATAATAGAGAAGCATCCCTTTCCACGTGATGGGCACCATGTAGGGCAAGGATGCTACCTGGCACAATGGCATGACTTCTTGAGTAGTCTCCAGGAACTCAGAGGGATAAAGACAAGCTCCAGTGAGCCAATGAGAAAGACAGAGACAGAGACGATTGTCTAAGGTGACAGAAAGATAAGCAGAGAATAAGTAGAAACAACTGAAGAGGCAGACTTTAAAGTTTGAAGTTTAATATAGTAGGTGGCAGAAGGCCGCAGAAACAAATGATCCTCACCCAGTAGAGTAAAAGTTGGCAGGTTGATACAGCAAGGTTACTCCAGGGTATCTGAACCAAATATGAACAAGGGTGTGGTGAGACCATAAAACTAGATCACTCCATGTGCAGAAACGTTTTTTGGAGATCAAACTGCCAAAGCTGTATTCCAGGTGCAGAAAGGAAAGCAAGAGAGCAGGAAAGCAATCAGATTTTATGACAAATAGCAGAGTGTGGTAGGGGAACATTAGAGCTGCTACAGGCAGTTTGAATTGACCAGGAACTAGACATCCTGGTAAGAGGTATCCGACCTGTGGAGAGGATTAATGGAGATTTCTGGTGGGTATAAGGGAGGCACCTGGTCAATAGAAACTTAACTTGAGAACTCTCTTTATCCAATATCGTTGTGTTTACCTGGCCAAAGTCCTGTTTTGTCACCAACACTGCCATTTTGGAGTTTTCTTTGGACATAACAATAAGGTAATGTGTTCTGAACTTTTTTTTCTTTTTAACTTTCTCAGGCTTTATGTGGATGTACATGACTGTACATCGGCCACCATTTGTAGGTGCAATATTCTGTCCCACCAAGCCAGAGACTTATCATTAATTATAAATGTTTGGCTGATAATGTACACTTGTTCCTAATTAGCTCTTATAGCTTAATTTAACCCACATCTCTTAATATACTTGCTCCCACATGACTCACGATTTGCTACCTCATCTCGCACAGGTCCTGCTTCCAGTGTATCTGGCTGGTGACTCCACCCTTCTTCATCACAGCCACAAGTCCTACCTAAACTCTTTCTGCCTAGCTATTTATTTAGCTCTTTATTAAACCAATGAGAGCAACCCATCTTCACAGTTTACAAAAAGATTGTTCCACAACAATGGTGGGTAGTAAGAAAGACTTGTGCAGGAAGGGCGCGGGTAGAGTAGCAGGAAGAAGAGTCAGATAGGTACAGAGATGCGTTTTTAAAGGGCCACGCAGAGTAATTTAATCTTCATCCTACGTTATTTCTGAAGCTGCAGAATGGTGAGAATCTGGAAGGTGCACTATAAGGAGTAGGACCTGGAAAGAAAAAACTCAGCTACTACTAGTGCCATCAGCTCTAAGATGGGGGGAAGGTTAGACTCCTAGTTGATAATAATGCAGCTTTGTCGGGATTTGAATGTTTCCCTGGGTAGGTTATCTAGATAGAATAAAGCTGTGTGCACGTTCATTTTGTATATCATTACCTAATCTAGAAAAGCACTGCAACTTATGGAGTGTTAAGAGTGCTTACCTTAAAAATTTTCCATCCTAGTTAAGGATCTCAGGGCTCTGACACCATCTTCTTTGAGCTTACTGCTCCCTGGATGCTTGTATGTCTGTTATAAGTTATTTTTGTTGCTGCTGTTTTCTCTCTTTTGAAAAAATATCCCAGGGAAGAAATTCCTGTCCCAGAGTTTCCTAAACCCCACGGTTTTAATGAAATTGGATAGCCATGCCTGAAAGTCACTGCAGTATTCCTTGTGGCTAGCAGCCTTGCAGGGCAGCAGTCCACAATACTCGACATGGAGCTCCTTCAGCTTGCTCTTGACCTGCTTTGGGATTTTGCATCCTAAGCAGGGAGGCCTGTTTTTCCTTAGGAAACATCTGAACCAGGATATCTTTGCTTCTGCTGAAGCACTGCTGTCTAGCATGGAGGCTTTCCCCAAGGACAGGGGTTAAAGCCACCTGTCCAGAAGCTTTATTTTCCTCTTTGATTCCCAGCAAATTTAAATAATATCTACATTAGATGCCTCCAACCATAAGTTCAAAGTAAACAACTTAAAGAGGTTTTTATGCTTTCAGATTTTGTGAAATCATTGGGTCTGATTAAGATGGCATGGCTTTATATATTTAAATTTACATAGTATTTCTCTATCTTCTCTTCTTTTTTTCTGCCTTCCCCACTCCCTAGAGTTTGTTTCTAAAAGATTTCAGTCAGTTTTTAAAGCAAGTAGAACATTTACCAGTGAATCAGAAAGCAAGATAGGCCTGAAGCATGAAGCACTTCTACCCATTTGGTTCAGACTAGGAAAAATGGAAATACTGGTGACTTACAAGAATAAAACCTGAAAACCATGAAAATAATAACTCCATGCAATGCATAGACTTTTTCTGCACACATTTGAAAACACATTAATACAGTACATGGAATATATATAAGAAACATGCTTTCTCACTTCACTGTTGCTAGTTTCAAAATGAAGTTTTGTGGTCTTATATAAGCTGTGCCAACAATGAATGTTTCATAATGGAAAGATTGCTCTGGTGACAGAATAAGAACTTGCAAAGAGAGTCATAATATGATGGCACTCTGTGTCGAAGACTGCTCGATCATTTCCTGGCTCACAAGAATGGCTGTGTATAATATCTCCAGAAAGAGAGAGAGAGAGAGAGAGAGAGAGAGAGAGAGAGAGAGAGAGAGAGAGAGCGCTCAGAGAGTATGTAGTAACAGCTAGCCTACCTAGCATACCCCAGATCTGGTTCTTTTCATCACTCAGAGCGATTGATTTGTATGACCTTGGAGTATCTAAACAAATTTGCTGGTTTCCTTTTTTTTTTTTTTTCTAGTTGAAGATATTTTACTTAAAAGTCCCTAAAGTTCTTTGATTTCTAAAATTACAACTTTATGTTAGAGTTAAGACGAGGGTTGCAAATCAACAGACATCTACTCAAATATAGTATTTCAGTCAGGAAAACTTCACTTCTGCAAAAGGGTGCTTGGTTATCCAAAGCTAAAAAGAAGCACATGTTTATAATGACTTCCACCTTTTTCTCTCTAAAGTGGCTGAGGTTCAACCTTCTAATCTACATATGATTGGCTAATTTGAAAAGAGGCACAAAAGAGAAGGAATGCAGATTTGGGGGCAGGAGCTAGTCATTTTGGGATTTTTCATAGTGAGTCAGAATATAGATATTGAGATATCCAGAGGCAAATTACTTCTAGCTGAAAAAACATATATATTTTAACTATAGTGAGTGTGAGAGAAAATAGAAACAGCCATGCATTAATTAACCCCTTTTGTGGGAAAAGACTAACCATCCATATCCCTCACTTTCTTATTCACTCTTTTGTTTAAATTCTGTTAATAGGCAGAGGACCTCCCTTTCCTGAGTGCCTAAAATTAAATGATTTTGTAGAAGTAGAAGTGGAGGTTGGTTGATAATAGCTATTTCTATAATTCTCTAGACCAGAATTGCAAGGCACAAGATTATATAGCAACCTATTAGAATCATAATTTCAGTTATCATAATTAAGGATTTTAAGGCAGAAGCAATTACTCCTATTCTTTACCAAACATTCAAATGTTGCTCATTGAGTTAGTGAATGTGGTTGTTATTTTTGAGGAGTCTGCTAATTCATTGGCCTGGGAATTAAGTATAATTAGCAAGGGCATTAAGGATAAGGGTTCCATCTAGAGTTGTATTTCCAGATAAGAGTGCAAGCTTGTTGTTGTGTTTTATGGGAGAATGTTCTCCACAGGCTTATGTCTTTGAACACTTACCCCCATTTGACAATGATATTTGGAGAGGTTTGGGAGGTGAGACCTATTCAAAGAAATAAGTCACTAGAAGTGGGGTTTGAGCGTTTAAAGACTAGAACCACTTCTATTTTGCTGTCTTTGTTTTATGCTTTCCAGCTGCCTTCTTCTTCCACCATATTTTCCATGTGTTTCCATGGTTCCTTGCCATGACAGACTCCCATCCCTTTGCAACGGTGTGATGTTTTAAATAACAAAGCTCCCCATAGGCTCATATATTTTTTTTTGTTTTTTTTTTTCGAGACAGGGTTTCTCTGTGGTTTTGGAGCCTGTCCTGGAACTAGCTCTTGTAGACCAGGCTGGCCTCAAACTCACAGAGATCCGTCTGCCTCTGCCTCCTGAGTGCTGGGATTAAAGGCGTGCGCCACCACCGCACGGCAGGCTCATATATTTTAATGCTTAGTTACCAGTGAGTGGTACTATTTGAAAGGATTAGAAGAATCAGAAGATGTAGCCTTCTTGGAGGAAGCATATCACTGGGAATTTGCTTTGAGTTTTCAAAAGCCCTTGTCATGCCGAGAGTCTCTCATTTTCTGGATATGGATCAGCTGTTCCAGCAGCTGCCTGCATATCATCATAATCTCCACCATGATGACAATGGACTAAACCTCTGAAATTTTAAATAAGCCCACAATTGAATGGGATTTTTTAAATAGTAGTTGCTTTGATCATGGTATACCTTCACAGCAACTGGACAGCAAATAGAACAGTGACTAAAGCAATCTGTAAGCCAAGTTAAGTGCTTCTTCCATAAACTGCCTTGATCATAGTCTTTTATCACAGAAACAGAAAAGTAGCTTGTTGTTTTCTCAGCGTTGTAGAGATTTAACGTTATTCAGCTGAAATTAACTCTACAACGAACCTGTTTTCCAACGCTATCATACTGGGTAGAGTCACTCAGCTATTCCTTTCCATAGTGTATCAGTCATAATTAACTAGCTTTTGTTGATTGTAATAAATATAGTTGGTCCGATCTACATTTTTATTTGTGGGTGATCACCAGGACAACCACTTGCTACTTCATCTTGAACTTTGAACCTTTAGGGTCTTCTCCAGGACACCCTATAGCATCTATATAAATTTGAAACTCAAACGAGCCCCCTGGAGTTTGGAGTTTTTTTCTTCTGTTGAGGGAGGCAATGGGGTATCTGAATACCATAATGAAAGGGATATCTAATTAGAATAAAGTGTGAGTTTCACTTATACCATATATCAACCAGTAAGATTTCATAGAGGGATTCTCCACAGTATCTTCAGTATGATTATGTGACCACCAGAGATGACGGATTGGTCATCTTCCAAAAGCTAACAGCCTTCAGTGTACCTAGTTACATTGCCCACAGGAATCAGCTGCGTATACAGTTGCTGGGCTGGTATTGTTGTGCAGGAAGTTTGAGTGGTGGTCCTTGAATCTGTAGCCCCTTTTGCCTAAGAAAAGGCCCAGTGGAAGACAACCAAAACAATCATTCCTAATGAACTGGTCTTTGGTTTCAAATAACGAAGTACCTTCTATGAGACATAAATACGGTAAACTATATACCATCCCATACTGTGATAATCCAATGTCTTTTGCAGTGGCAGCCATAATTCTGAAAAGGGGAATTAGAAGGAATTTGGCCTATGGAAAATTTGTTTCTAGCACCAATTTTGCTAAATATTTCCTTAGAGTTTATTTCATCCTTTCTACTCTACCATAGGCAGGAGGATGTCAGGGTTGTTATGGTCCCAATTTATGTCAAAGATTTGGTCAAATCTTCTGACAATGGCTGTAATAAAATGGTTCACATTAGCTGAGTTATGTTTTTTAATTATTTTATATATAAGTGCTTTGTTTACTTGACTTTAATCTTCATGCAATCAACTTGTATACTTTGAAAGGTCTTACTCCTGAATTCCTCCCTTCAGAGGATTGATGTTTCCAGGCTTGTTTGTTTATTTTAGAGCAGGTGAGTTGCTGTCTTAATTAGAATTTCTAATGCTGTGAAGAGACACCATGACCATGGAAACTCAAGGAAAACATTCAATAGACGTGGCAGATCACAGTTTCAGAAGTTTAATCCATTATCATCATGGCAGGGAGCATGGCAGGCAGGTATGGTGATGGAGAAGGAGCTGCTACACATTAATATACAGGTAACAGGCTGATTGTTTCAATGGATAGGGTTTGAGCATATATGAGACTCAAAGCTTGTTTCTATAGTGACACTCTTCCCCCAACAGCACCACACCAACTCAATGTTATTCCAAAACTTAGCTTCACATTTTCTTCTTTCAGAAGAGCAGTGACTGATGCCAGGTGGATACATTTTGGCCAGTCCCATGTAACTGAAGCTAGTTTGAACAGACATACCACAAGTGTCAGTGCCATCCCAGTTCTTGGGTGAGGACTAAAAGCATCGTCCCTTTATTAATGTTGACAATACATGAAATAACTTTTACAAAAAGGATGGGGTTAACAACTGGGCAGGAATTGAGGCTCATTGAAGGTCCTTTATTTATTTAGTTTCTTGTGGTTTCCTAAAACGAGGAAAGAATCTCTATCTAGTAGTTTGTCTATATCACGCTTTCTTCCCAGCTGAAAACAAACAAACAGACAAAAACCAACACCTAGTGTAGTCTGTCAATATAGGGCTGGCCAAGAACATATTTAAATCTATAGTGCTGAAGTTTTGGTCATCACTGGGTTTTTTTTTTCCAGAAGTGTGTAGGATTAGGACCCACAAAATTTTTACTTTTAACTACTTGAGCAATGGCCTACAGGTCTTGAACCAATCTGTAAAAGTTATTGAGCTTATTTCTAGCAAATCAGGGCATTGAAAGAAGATGCAAATGTTCAAGAAGTCTATCTATCTCTTCCAAGTCCCTCAATGATAGACTTAAGTTCTTCTCTCCAATCCTGAAAAATAGTAGAGTATTACCTTCCAAATATTTCTCCTGAGTATTTAATTCAATTTGAATAGTGTCAAAACAGTGAGTTTAATTTAGGTTTTGCCTCATGATTGGAGACATTTTGATCTCATCTTGAGTTATATTAAGTCCAATATTTAATATAGTCATTTAATCTCCCCTAACAGACTGGTTCCTGTTTCCAGAACAAAAACAATCTGTGCCTGTTTCTCTTTATCTTGACATTTAGCTAGAGTTTTCTTAAAGAAAAGGGAACTGAAAAAAACCCTACCCTAGTTATGATCAGATCTCAGTCATTCCAAGAAAAAAAGTTTTAACTTTTGTGATTGCACCTAATAGAGGAAGCCAGAAGTACCAGAGATAATGATGGAAGTAAATTCCTCCTCTCTGACTTGTTATTCAAATCATTCATCTAATAGATTCTGGTGATCCCATCCCCATTCTTCATCAAAATTAGTGGGCTTTTTTATCTTTCCTTTTTCATTCTGGGCCGTCTCTTTTCAACTGTCCCAAGTTTCTCATTTTTTCCTCACTTGAAATATTTACTTCATACCATTAAGCCCCTTTCCTCTCTGCGGGAAGGGCTTTCTTGAAATCCTACCCTGTGGGAGGTCTGATGATGTTTAGGGATAAAAGACCTACTTTCATCCCTTGGACATTTGGTTCAAGGTCAAGAGCACAACTTTAGACTTTTTTTTAGTTTATTATTTATCTATCTTTTGTAACATTTAAGGGAAATATTTACACAACCGTTGTTCACAACATTTTGTTTAAACATTTCCTGGCTGAAGGAATCCTCCAGGTTTAGTGCAGAACAGTTTCTCCTTTGGTCTCTTAATTTAGCTAAAAATTCAGCTACCCTTTAATACTTTCACTGGTGGATATTAAAAGCCTTAAACTCTGGTCCTAGGATGCTGTGGTACGCTAGATGTTCTCTTCCCAAATAACTAGTGCGCCCCCACCCACCCTCATCAGCATATTTTCTCCTCCTGAACAGAATGCTCAGAATAAACATTAATTTTCCCCAGCAACAGACCTGGCACTCTAAGAACTGGTCTAGTAGGTGTGCCATACCAAAGGGGTCCTATAAGAGAGGTTACAGTGCCCTTCTGGGTTTTCTAAATTTAGAACCCATAAGAGGAGAATTCACAATCCAATCCCTCCATCTAAGAGATCTTTTCTGAGAGGGTTTATTTTTGGAGAGGAACCTCAATTCGTTGGAGTCATGTTTCTTAAAGGATTGGAAATATGAGATTTTCAATATTCCTCGTACACTGCTCCATCTCCTTCTGGAGCTTAGTGAGGGATGGGTATTTAATAGGAGGATTTCTATTCATTGGGTTTAATATAGAACTTGTCTGAATCCTTGGCAGATTTTGGGACAGCTAAAATAAAGAAGGTCGAGGAGGAGCACTCAGCTCCACATAGAGTGCTGTGGAGGATGCAGACTTGGAGGCTGCACAGACTGAAACTTAGCTGGAGCATGCATGGTCGTGGATATAAGGCGGGGGTAAATGAGGGCCTCCCATGATCTCAAGGATGATGTTTGTGGTTAATTTCATCTCTCGTTCCTAAGTAAAGTAGAAATGTTAGAGCTTTCCTCTAGGAAAGAACATAATTGATCTCTTTAAGGAAAGAACATTTTTAATTTACATGCTCAGTTGATAGCTGGTAGACTCAGTCATAATTTAAGTCAATATTGGATAAAAATTCTAAGGGCTATAGGATTGGGTACTAGGTCCAAATAAATCAGTGACAGTTTATCATTTCTTTCGTTGTCTTACCTTTGATATGATTGTTGTCTGTCTAGTACTTAAGCATGAATACAGAATCCAGAGTGCTATCAACAGAAGTTCTAGTTTTGGGAGTTTTTTCTTATGAGCACTATTTAACATGGTTTTTTCCTACTCTGGATTTTTGAGAGTGTAATAGGAGTTCACTCCCCAGCCCCTAGATTTATGAAGGATGCTTGCATTCTAATAATTGATTCCAGATTCAACCCTTTTCTATGGAGATTTATTGCACTTTGACTCTAAACACTTTGTCAGTCTTTAACTGATTCCCTCTGAAAGGCAGCATAAGGCTGCAAGGAGGGTCCATGTGATGAGATAGGAAAAAGGTGTTGGGTTTTTTTTTTTTTTTTTTTTTTTTTTTTTTTTTTTTTTTTTTTTTTTTTTTTTTTTTTGCTGTTGCTGAATCTCTTCTGTTACAAATTTGGGGATTAATTCCCACAGTTCAGCAGTTTGTTCATTTATTGAATACTATCTTCCTTATACTTTTGTTGTTTACTGATTACATGCAATAGCTTTGTGTAAAAACAGTTTCTCACTGACATGCCTTTGTTCCTCTCTCCTGTGTAAATGCAGGGATTTGTCTTCCTGCAATTATCTTTATTGACAGGCAATATTTAGGTACAAGTTAGAGCATCCCATTTAAGACATTCCCAGATATGCAAGGACATAGAATTATTATTTGCCAAAAGCTGTTGATTCATAGCTGCTCACATAGATTAAAAAAATAAGCATGCTTTGGTTTTATCTCACTTATAGATAAGAAAAGTGACATCCTAAAACTAGCCTTACATTAAAAGATTCCTAACTCCTCACCTCACCTTCCCATCAGTTTATTGCTGACTTTAGTTCAGGAGATTTACTGCTTGTGTCTTACTCTCAAGAAAAATAACTAACCATCTACTCACAGCCCAGAGGAAGACAAACCTTCACTGGCACCTCCGATAAGCAGTAAGCTTAAGAACTTGCTAACATTAAAGCTTGCTAACATTTGACAAAAGTGCTAATGGACCAAGAACCATAAACTTCCCTTGTCTGTTTATGTAGGTTGCTTGATTACCTATGCCTGCAAGATTTTCTGAATCTTTATAGTTGGTTAAGGAAAAAATAGAGTTGACAGTAGTGGGAACAGAAGCTGGCTCTGAAATTAGAGCAGAAACATCCCAGAAATTAGCAGAGATAGGTAAATAAAAAAGAAGAAAAAGAATGTAGCAGAGAATTAGAATTATGATTGAGACATAGAATTTAGAGCTAAGAAATTATAGACAGGACAGAAGAATTAGCATGGAGAACAAGAAAGAAAGAACTATACAGAGACAGGGATAGAAAGAACATTCTGTAAGGAGACTTCTTAACCCTTAGATTTTAGTTCCTTTCACTTATTGTGGCATTTTTCTTTTGAACACTGAGAGGAAGTCTTAGAGGACAGTCCTTAATGGTTCTGATAGAGTGTCAAGCCCAAGGTTTGTTACTTCATCCATGACAGATATGTAAAACGTGGCATCGAGAGGTAGAACAGGAACAGTCTTCTAAATATTTGAGAATAAAGTTCATCAATAACTTTCCAGGTAATTGCCGTGCTAAAATTAAGTACTATGAAGCAAAATGTATTACCAATCTTTGTTTTTCCTTCCTCAAGAAAAGGAAAACATAAAATCTTCACATTATGGGCTGTCGTGAGAAAGGTATGCTTAGTGGAATTTTTACTTCTACGTTAGTGTCAAAACACAATGAATAACTTGTAAATGACTTTTCAAGCATTTACCAGGCTCTTAGTTGTTTTTGTTTGTGATAGGCTTTCACATGGCTGGTTTGGCCTTGACTTCATTATAAAGCTGAGGATGACCTTGAACTCCCAACCCTCCAATTTCCACTTCCCAGGTGCTAAGACTACAGCCATCATCGTCCATGGTCAGCTTTGTCAATATTTCAAAACAGATATAAGTTACCATATTGCCAGAGTTCTGAGGCCCCTCTTCTTGAGTGCATCACACAGCACCGAGGGCAGTGATTCTACAGTGCCTTTGTACTTTACCATTAGGCTCTCAGATACAATATGCAGCCTTGCCACCAACGTGGTGTCTCTTGTTCAAATGTAGAAAGAGAAACAAACGGTGCCTTTCCTGCTTGATCCCAAATCATACTTGAATGCATGCTTAGCCACTGTCTCCACGTCAGCTGCTCCATTTCCTACAGGAACTGTAGGGAGTGCACTGAAGCGGATTTTTCTAGCAGTATCCCTGTTTATTGCCAATCTATAGATCCCATTTATTTCTTAACCAAGGAGAGTTGACATCCATTAGTGTCGGTAGTTGCAGCAAGAGAGCATGGGCAGTCAGAAATTAGCTACAACCTTCAATAATCTTTCCTCAGAAAATCAAGAAAGGAGCAGCGGGTAGCTGTGGTACTGTCTTGTGACAGTTCCATTAACGGACAACATCATGCAGTGGATCAAAGGGTGGCAGATTAACTTCCCTGCAAGTAAATTGATGCTAAGTTCAGGGCTCCTTAGGTAGTAATAGACTTTTTAGAACAATTTTTTCAAAGACGTTTTTTCTCTACTAAAATGAAAGATAAAAGAGAAAGAAGAAAGCAGAGTAAGAGGAAGAACATTTTTGTTGCCTCTTTCTATAGATCCATCTTTTGAAGTCTTGTTTCTTTAATTAACTTATGGCATTATCTTCTTTTAAAATCAAATTACATCACTTGCCTTAATTCTTTCACATCTTTTCTTCCACAGTACCTTCTCCTTTTAATGTGACTGTAAGTTTATGCAAATGACAGACGACTTTAAGAAAATAAATGCAAATTTTGAGTGTAAAGTTTTAAAAAATTAATGTTTAGAAGCCACAGTGTATTACCACATGAATAAAGCTGAAAAACATTTAAAATCAACATCAAAATACATAAAAAAATGTGATGCTGTTATTCACTTACATGCATCTCTAATTTCCCTTTTTATAAAATAAGTACTTTAGAAACTTTTAGTAGGGGATCAGGGAGTTGATTCAATGGGTGAAAGTATTTGCAACCAACCTGACAACCTGAGTTCAACCCCCCGAATCCGCATAGCGGAGAGCAAATCGACTTCTGCAGATTTGATCAGCATAAGCACTTTTTTCTTATCTCAGCTCATATCTCTCAGGCTTGTTAATTTGGCTTCGTATTTGTTACATAAGATGCCAATTATTAGTCACACTTTGGTGGCCAAAACAAAACACATGAGGCATAATAAAATTATAAAGTGATCCGTTAGCCAAGCGCTTTGTAATTTCAATGACATGTCTCTGGCTTAGACTCAAATCTAGTGAAGGACCTTTTGCCTGTATCACAGTATAGCAAACTGCAATGGAGGAGCCAATGACATCAAAGACTGCATCCTAGACAGCAAGTTCGAGGGAGATTCAGGCTTTGTAATAACTCATCCAGGCTCATACTTTCCTCAGAACTTGATTGGAGAATTTACTCAGGCGGTGCCCTCAATGACCTAATCACTAACTACCGAGTACAAACTTACAAAATGATTAGCACCTTTCCTGTCATCACGCTGGTCACCTAAGTTTTGATAGAATATCTGTTCCTGCTCTAAAACACCATGACCAAAAGCCATTCGTGGAGGAGAAGGTCCAGCATCCAGGAAATCAAGACAGGAACCAGAAAATAGGAACCTTTTCAGAGGCTGCTAACTGACTTGCCCCTCCTGTTTTGCTCAGCCTGCCTTCTGATAGCACCCAGAATCATCTGACCAGGGGTAGTACTACCCAGATTTAGTGGACCCTCCCACATCAATCATCAGTAAAAAAATGTACAACAGACTTGCACACAGGTTAATAATGTTTGGGACTTCTCTTTCATGAGATTTTTTTTTCCAAAATGACTAAAACATCTGTCAAGTGCTATGGGACAATGTTCTTGTACCCTGTAAAGATTTGTCACTCATATTGGTTTAATAAAATGCTGATTGGTCAGTAGCCAGGCAGGAAGTATAGGAGGGACAGCCAGCCTAGGAGAATTCTGGGAAGAGGAAGGGCTTATTCTGCAGATACCAGCCAGCTGCTGAGGAAACAAGACATGCAGAAAATGAGTTAATGTCATGGGCACATGGCAATACAGAGACTACTAGAAATGGATGGCCTGGAAATCAAAGTGCAGTCTCTGTCTACAAATGGGGCCCAAATGATGTTTGACAAGAATTTCCACCAAAAACCTAAGAAAGCATTTTTTTTTTTTTTTTTAAGGATTCTAGACATACAAAAGCACAAAATCAGGCATGGCTTCTTTGGTAACAGCATTGTCTCAGGTTTGCTAGAGCAAGTGGAGGATTGGCTCCTTTAAGAGAGGCTTCTTGACTCAGTGTTAGCAGCAAAAACCTCACAGTTCTTTTACATACACGGTATGAAGAGGAGGAAAAACTTAATGTCTTTAAATTTTTTGATGAAAGATTTGACTTCAACACAAAGTAACAACTTAAAATCTCATTTTTCTTTCTCCTTGAGTGTATGTGTCTGTATGTTTATATCTGTGTTTGTATGTCTTTTTTGTGTTTGTGATTTTTGTGTTTATGTGTGTGTTTGTGTATGTGTCTCTATGTGTATATCTATGTGTATGTCTCTCTATGTATATGCCTTTGTCTGTGTGTGTAACTATAAAAGAACCATAATGTTCTTTTGTTCTATGTTTCTGAGCTGCTGATCATGCTAGTGGGCATAATGTCCTCCCTTTTTATTTCTCAGATATTAAACATTTTTTACTTTTTTTTTTTTTGGTTTTCTGAGACAGGGTTTCTCTGTGGCTTTGGAGCCTATCCTGGAACTAGCGCTTGTAGACCAGGCTGGCCTCGAACTCCCAGAGATCCCTCTGCCTCTGCCTCTGCCTCCCGAGTGCTGGGATTAAAGGCATGCGCCACCACCGCCTGGCCGTCTTTTACTTCTAAATGGAAGCAGGCATCCTAAGGCAGAAGAGATACTATTTTATGAGACAGTGTACAAGGGTTTTTTGCTCATTTTAAGGACATGTTTCAAGTGTATTTTCCTCTCTAAAAACCAACCAAATAATTTTATTTGTGCTGAATACTCAAAACTGTCTCTGAAAACTTTTCTACAAGGATATTTTATCACAAAGCACTATTCCCCCATATTTATGGAAATGGATTTTATTCTTTCATCAAAATTGTTGAATGGCACATTATCTGGCTTTACCTGACTAAATTCAGTAATCATGTATAGCCAGCACCCAAATGTCCATAAATGTCCTTTGTCCTTCTGCTTCTGTGTGAGTCTGCTGAATGGAATTTCTTCTTATTGATCTTGCTTAAGCTTGCTATGTGAAACGGTCACTATAAAATTAGGTACAGATTGATATTGCAATCTTTGTGACATGAAATAGCTTGCTTCAAGGTCTAAAATTTTCTCTTTCAGCTGTGTATAGCAAAATACTTACAGAAGCACCATCCTTAAATGTGCATTGTCCCTGCTTGTTCCTTTAGTCCACCTATAATAGGAAAGATAGGAATGCAAATTTAAACCCAGCTCAATATTACATTAGCAAAAGGACTGTTATGCCAAGTGCCTAAATATTTTGGGCAGTTTTGCCTGATGGCATACTTACAGACCAGCTGTGGTTCCTCACTTTAGGCCAAGACTGTCTTAAGAAATAGTGGTTTCCAGTTCACCTCAGGTAGTGAAACTTCAGTCATGACTGTACTACTTTCTGTGGGTTTACTTACTGCTTTGGTTTGATTTCTGTGTTTTTTGAAGTGGGTCTTACTATGTAGCAGTCCAGGCTGACTTGGAACTCCTAATCTTTCTGTTTCAGTGTCATGGTACCTGGACTATTACAGGCTTGACTGCCTTTGTTATTAAGACACTGTCCCTCAGTGCAGCCCCTACTGTCCTGGTACTCACTATATAGCCCTGTCTGGCCTCAAATGTACCATGTTCTTCCTTCTAAACTGTGAAATTAACCAACACACCCAGTGGATCACTACTTTTCAGTTTGGAGAAAATGTCACATATTAGTTTTGTGGAGGAAAGATCTCAAATGAAGTGACCTGCCAAAAGCTTAAAAAGGATTGCTTCATGTTCTTAGCAATGACAAAGCATACCCACAATAGAAGGAAATCAACAATATATATGTCCAAGAAATGGAATTGGCATTCTCCCGAGTAATGCAGGTAAATTGGTAGGTGTTTAAGTGTTTTGAAAGCTGATTGATCTCTGATGCCTCTCTGAGGAGGCTGATGCTAATCATTTTCCCTCACACATGCCATACCGAATAAGTTACTCAATGTGGAGCTTATAAATTTCATTGAAAGGTTCCCAGTCTTTATTGGAACTGATTGGTGTGCCACAATAAAAATAATAGGCAGCAGTGGGGATGGGAACGCTTAATGTTTGGCTTAATAATAGTTTAAAGTGAGAAACAGATCAACGATAAAGTACTGAAATGCACAAAATTGCCAGGCGGTGGTGGTGGCGCACGCCTTTAATCCCAGCACTCGGGAGGTAGAGGCAGGCGGATCTCTGAGTTCGAGGCTAGCCTGGTCTACAAGAGCTAGTTCCAGGACAGGCTCTAGAAACTACAGGGAAACCCTGTCTCGAAAAAACAAAAAAAAATAATAAAAAATGAAATTCACAAAATCAAGATTATATATCTGAGGAAGGCCAATATTTCAGATTCCAAAGTCTACCACTTGACATCTGTTCTGTGCATCTAGCAAGTTATAAAGACAATCTGGACTCAGTTTAACTGAGTCCCATTGTCCATTAGTTCCCATATTTTGTATATTTTAATTTTATCCATGGAGAGCACAATGATTTTATTTTGTAGTTTAAAAAATTAACATGTGTTAATTGTCCATAAATTTTACTCCCTTTTTACAGTGAATAAGCCTTAAACTCCAAAATTAAATATATTAAAATTTTAGTTTTGGAGTAAAGAAGAGAAAACTCGTTAGTAATATGTTTGCCTTACAAGCTTGAGAACCTGAGTTCATTCTAAAGCATCAATATACAAAGAAATAGGTTGAGCAAAATTGTGCACACTTGTGATATTAGTTCTGGGAAGGAGGAGATATGCAGATCCCAGAGCTTACTGGCCAATCAGCATAGTCTACTGTTTAAAGAATCACACCTCTGCCTGCTTTTATTAGTCAAATGTTGCCGATTCTCAGATGAGTCCTTTGCTTATTTGTTTCTTACAGAGTCTTCTCTGCAAGGTGGAACAGATTAGTAATTGCAACAGACATGGATGCCTTACATAACTGAAACATTTACTGCCTGGACCGTCATGTGAAACATTTCCTATGCTTGATAGAGAGAGACAATCTTGTGCACTTGAGGCATGTGTGGGAGTGCTCACAGAATTAAAAAAGAAAACCTCACAAATGCTCAGGAAGAATAGGACAACAAATCAAATCTGGTTACTTTTCAACAATACTTTTAAGGTGTAGAGATTGTAAAAGGTATGCATGCATGTATGCATGCATGCATGACAGTGAAGCATCTCCAGAGAAATTAATGGTTAGAAAAGAGGGAATAAGAACAGGCTGCTTTGTTTCATGAGTAAAATATGCAAAGCAAATTCATATGTTGACTAGGAAGTCACAAGTTTGTAACATAATGATAAGCAAGGGGCAGATGAAGTTTGCACAATGCTTAATATCTAGGGGCAGGTGGAGGTTCTATGGTGATATGCAAGAAATTCATCAGTATGGCTATGAGCCCCACCTTGGAGCACCGGACTGAGCTCCCAAGGTCCTGATGAGGAGCAGAAGGAGAGAGAACATGAGAAAGAAAGTCAGGACCGTGAGGGAACCTCCAGCTGGCGACAGATGGGGAAGGTGACTGAGCCCCACATTGGAGCACTGGACTGAGCTCCCAAGGTCCCGATGAGGAGCAGAAGGAGCGAGAACATGAGGGAGAAAGTCAGGAACGAGAGGGGTGCGTTCACTCATGGAGACGGTGGGACAGAACTAATGGGAGATCACCAACTCCAGTTGGAATGGGACTGATGGATCATGCGACCAAACCCGTCTCTCTGAGTGTGGCCAACAGCGGGGGCTGACTGAGAAGCAAAGGACAATGGCTCTGGGCTCTGATTCTCCTTCATGGACGGGCTCTGTGGGAGCCTTCTCAGCTTGGTCGATCACCTTCCTGGACCTGGGGGGAGTTGGGAGGACCTTGGTCTTAGCATAGAGTGGGGAACCCTGATGGCTCCTTGGCCTTGAGAGGGAGGGAGGGGAGGTATGGGTGGAAGGGAGGAGAGGGAAGGGGGAGAAGGAGGGGAGAGAAAGGGGAGAAGGAGGGGAGGGAGGGGGGAGGAGGAGGGAAGGAGATGGAAATTTTTAAATATAAAAAAAAATAAACCATGAGGAAAAAAAAAAATATGGAAAAAAAAAAATATCTAGGGGCAGGTTAACCCTTAGAGTGGCTTCAGTTTGAGTACTGGGCCTGGTTTTACATTTTTTTCCATAGATATATGGGCGGCATGTCTAAGCCTGCTTAAGATTGTTGATCCCGCCGGGTGGTGGTGGCACACGCCTTTAATCCCAGCACTCGGGAGGCAGAGGCAGGCGGATCTCTGTGAGTTCGAGGCCAGCCTGGTCTACAAGAGCTAGTTCCAGGCCAGGCTCTAAAAAAGCTGCAGAGAAACCCCGTCTCAAAAAACCAAAAAGAAAAAAAAAAGAAAAAAAAAGATTGTTGATCCCATCAACTGAGAATATGAACACATTCAGCAAGGAGAATCTATAAGAAACTACACCGAGGGAGGAGCTTCTGGGGTCTACAAGAGTGTATGTCATTGAGATAATTATTTCCCAAGGTATATCTCCTCAGAGGCCTGACTAGGTAATTGGTGGATCCATTGGTTAACTGTTAGGGGAGGAGACAATAGAAGGTTTTTGAATCTTATAATCCTTAAAATATTAAAATAACATGTCTTGGTTGGGCGGTGGTGGTACCCACCTTTAATTCCAGCACTTGGGAGGCAAAGGCTGGTGGATCTCTGTGAGTTTGAGGCCAGTCTGGTCTATAAGAGCTAGTTCCAGGACAGGTTCCAAGGTTCCAACACTACAAAGAAACCCTGTCTTGAAAAACCACACACACACACACACACACACACACACACACACACACACACACAAAAGAATAAAAAAGAAAGAACGAAAAGAATAGCATGTCTTCATACATGGCCACAGATAAATCTCATATACCATGTGACCAATAACCATGTGTTACTGGATAATCTGAAGTTTTTTTTTTTAAGAATAAAAGAATTTATAGCCTCAGAAGGAAGTTTGAGAACCAAGTTTTAGGAGTTTTTGAGAAAGGAGCAAGTAAACTGATTTCAGATGCTGCCAGGAACAGGAAAACAGAGATGATAAGAAGAAAATTTTAGAGTTAGAGCCTGAGAAAGCAGGCATAGGCATCATCAAAAGCTTGTTTAATGTTTAAAAATTAATAAATATGACTGAAGACATGAAAGTCTAAACAGTCATACTATCTACATATATCAGTGCATGTTTCTGTCACTAGTTCTTTTTACAGAATTCCAAAAGAAGTTTCTAATAAATTTTTAAAATTATAACGTCATGTTAATTTCTAAAATAATATGTATTATTTAAAACATAAGTGTTACCAGGAAATCTGTGGTTTCTTTTTTTGATTCTTTGTTTCCTTAATAATAATAATATTAAAACATTCTCAGTAGAGTACTTGAGTATCATTTTATTAGAGTTTGAAAGAAAAACAACTAAGTAATCAAGCTATAAATCTTAGCAACTCCCAAATGGAACAGAGAGAATTGTCCCTCTAAATTAGAATCTAAAGATACTTTATGTTCTGTACGGAGATCTGGAAACAGCTGCCTGTTTGTGACAGAGGGAAGAACTTCTAAGAATCAGTAGAAAAGCCAATAGAGTTATAAAAAGCATACTTAGCTTTTCTGCTAATTTGGAATGGGGATAAAATGAAAAGGAAGTTATGATTTTTGAATTATGAGTGCTGCATGGTGGGAACTTTTTATGTAGCCCCAAGAAGAAAGGACTTATGGGAAGTGTACATTATCTCATTAAGAGTATAATTATTCCTTTCATCTCTGTAACAGGACCTCAGAAGAATCAGCTTTTCTGTTGAGACTGGGAATTGATAGTCCCAGCTGAATTAGCCCTTAAGGAAGGAGACAATAGTATGTGGTTTTCAAATATTTGGAGCAGATCAAAATGTCACATATCTACCTAGGGTCAGTGGCAGAATTTAGATTTCATTCTTTTAGCCAGGGGAAATACCTTTCCCTAAAGATCTTTAACCAAGCCATGGTCCTTCAACCTTTTCATAAATGTTTACCCTTCTAGAGTTACCAAGAAAAAGAGAGGTTGGGTTGATCAATAGGGAAGAGTCTGTACTCAATGACCTCCAAACCTACTATTCTCTTTTTGTTATCCAATATAGCTGTGTAGACAGATAAAAAGATAATAGGAGATCTAAGACACTTACACATACATATGCAGTACGGCTATATAGATGTTGATGTCTTCATGCATTTTCACTAAATGCTAAACATTAAGCATGTGTTTGATGTCCCATATGTCTGCTTTCTCGGGTTCTAATTCTAAAATACTCTTCCTCTCTTCTCTGTTTTCCTGTCCTGGCAACTTCTGAGATTTTCAGTTTGCCTGCCTTGTTCATTTCTCATAAATTCATAAAACTTCATTCTCCAATTTGCTACTAAGTTGATAAATTGTTTTATTCTTAAAAAGTGAACCTCAAATTACCAAGTAACACATGATTGTTGGTCATATGGCATATGAGTTCTATCTCTGGCATGTATAAAGACATGCCATCCTGAGATCATTTTTGGCATTTCTAGCCTCTGGCATAGACAGACCCAAGGTCATTTCCATATTCTTGGCAAGCACAAAGATCAAGGTACCTGGTATCCAAACCTGCTTATCAGTTTCTTCTTTTTCTTTATTTTAAACATTGTTATTTTTCTGTTTTCATAATGATTTAGTGAGTCATAACTTGCTTACCTCGTTAATTTTAAATTTGCACTATTTCTATTATTTAAGCAAGTTTTCCCATAGATGTTGGTGTGGGGGATTTTCTCCCTGCACACTGTGTATAGATTTTTTTATTTTTTTTTATTAATCTATGGGAATGCTTTGCAGATTCTCCATGATTACAATGCTGAAATTGTCCTTCCATGTAGTAGGGGCCATTTGTGGGTTCCCAGCAGCTCAGTCCCAAAATAACCACACAGAAACTGTATTAATTAAATCACTGCTTGACCATTAGCTCTAGCTTGTTATTGGCTAACTCTTACATCTTAATTCTATTAATCTGTGTATCACCATGAGGCTGTGGCTTACTGAGAAAAGTTCTGGCATCTGTCTCCGGTGGGGCTACATGGCTTCTTTCTGACTCTGCCCTCTTTCTCCCAGCATTCAGCCTAGCTTTCCCCACCTAACTAAGTTCTCCCTTGCCATAAGCCAAGCCAGTTTCTTTATTCATTAACCAATGAAAGTAACACATAGACAGAAGGACCTTCCTCACCATTTCCCCTTTTCTGTTTAAACAAAAAGGAAGGCTGTAAATTTAACATAGTAAAATTACATATAACAAAACAGGTATCAAGCAAGAATTATAGTTACAATATTTATATTTTATCATAACTAAGGAAAACTATAACTATCCATTCTTCAACTCCATTAAAGAATCTAAAAGAATATAATATTACCTAAGTAAACAAAAAGTGCATTGTAAGCAACTTCCAAAACTCTGGAATTGACAAAGACATCTCACTGCCTGGACAGTCACCCAAAGTTCTTCTGTACCATTGGGTCATCCATCTTCAGCCTACAGGCCCATAGTATCTGGCAGACTTTTCTATGAAGGAGGAAATTTGAAAGACTGTTTTGACTCTATAGGCAGTTTGTCAGTCACTTTCTTCTGTGTCCTGCAGAATGTCTGGCAGACTCTATCATGAATCATGAACCCTGAAGGACATTTAGGTAAGTTCAGCAGTTATTTCTCTGTGGGTCCTGCGTGTCTAGTTCACAAAGCATACCATTAAGCAGTCCAGGCAAGAGCAGTTTCTTGTCCAGAAGGATAGCAAACTCTATAAGGAGCCTCTTTGATGCCCCTTTTCCTCTTGAAGTAATTGGTGCTATCAGGAAGAGAAGTGTCTCGTCATCATAAGTCTTAAGCCCTTAAAACATTTTAAATGCCACATTCAGAAGGTCTCTGAAAGATTTGAAGAAAACCTAATTGAAATATATCTCTATATATCTAGAAAACTTTACTAACATGACTAGAAGCTTGACAATTATAGATGACTCTCTATTAAACTATATTTCTTAATTATACATTACATTTTTTAAATAAGCTACACAAACACAACACCTTAATTAAGAGAAGAAATAGAAATATAACAAAATTGACTTTAAGTATCAGTAAGCCAAGATCCATACTAATGAAAAGTATTCATCTCTATATCATATCCCCCTTTAAATGTAAACAAACATTTATAAATAATCATTTAGGGAATTTGGGCATAGTTCTCTCCAAACTGCTTTCTAGTCTCCATGGGAGACATTCGAAGGGATACCAACTGCTGCTACTCATAAAAACTACCCCTTAGACAAAACTACTTATTCATCAATATATATATATATATATATATATATATATATATATATATATGTGTGTGTGTGTGTGTGTGTGTGTGTGTGTGTGTGTGTGTTTTATCAATACCTGCAAATGTTTTTTTTAAAAAAATATTTATTTATTAAGTATACAATATTCTGCCTGCATATATACCTGCAGGCCAGAGAGGGCACCAGATCTCATTACAGATGGTTGTGAGCCACCATGTGGTTGCTGGGAACTGAACTCAGGACCTTTGGAAGAGCAGGCAATGCTCTTAACCGCTGAGCCATCTCGCCAGCCCCCCTGCAAATGCTTTTAACCTAAACAACTCCCATCAACTGATCTCTCCCAAAGGTCACAGTATGCCTGCACCATGGGACTGTATCCCTATATATCAACCAGTTTTATCATCATCAGAAACTGACCCAAACTCTGTGTCTTAGTACAAATTGTTCCACAAATGTATTACTATGATGGTCTATCCAGCAGGGAACGTTTGGACTCTTCCCTAGGGGGACAACATAGGAGGGCAGCTCAGATCCTCGTTCTAATCATGGTAGAAATAGGTATTGCAGGTTCGGTCGCTATGGGAGCAGAGTCACTGATTCCTAGTGAAGCCAATTCCAATAGCCTTTCTAATAGCTGTGAAGAAAGGCTTCTTTCATATCCAGTCAGCTACTGTATACTTAGAACAACCAATAGATTCTCTGGCATAAATGGTTCTGCAAAATAGGAGAGAACTAGATTTGCTGCTCCTAAAGCAAGGGGGGCTATGTGCTGGCTTGGGTGAATCCTGTTGATTTTATGCTAACCATTTAGTTGTTTAGGAGCTCAAAATAAGTCTCCTCAAAAGACAAAGAAAAACAACAATCAGTCTCCTGGTTCCACAAGCTCTTTGACTGGTCACCTTGGTTAACAACCTTATTATCTGCCACTGCTTCCCACTGATCATTCTTTTGGTACTCTTGATAGTGAGTCCATGTATGGTTAATATGTTAATTAGATTTATAAAGAGACATGGATCATCAGTAAAATTCCTGATTCTCTGCTCATAATATGCAGCAGTTAGGGACTTTGACGCCAATCTAATTTCAGAGTCAGACCTCCACACTAACTCATAAAGAGATCTAGAAAAATCAAGGGTTTGATTCAATTTACAATTCTGAGGGGGAAATGAAGAGTCTAGGAATAAGAATAAGAACATAAAATATATTTTCCAGAATAAGAATATAGAAAGAAAGAAAAAGTTGTAAACCTAGGAGAATGAGAACAAACTGCCAGCAGCTTTCTCAGCAATTTAAGGATTAACTATTAGCAGTGGATTGCCTGACTTTACAACCAGCTGCTCTGTCTACAAAGGCTGAAACAGCCCTCTGCAAACTGAGAATCAGCCTTGATAAACCACCAGTCAGTCATGATCAACAATGGATGCAAGCTGAATTAACTTTTAAATGATGGGATGTATGTGACTTTTCGGTTGTGTGTTGTCCCATACCCTTCTCCGGCAGTATCAGGGTGAATGCAGAGCTTTGGTAAAGGCCAAAAGGAAGTGCCTGAGGGAAGCAATGGGTTTAATACAAACATCAATTTAAGAAAAACAAAACAAAACCCTATTAATAAAGATTGTAAGAAAAAAAGAAAAAAAAGAAAGAAAAAGACAATTTGTACCTTTGTTTTACCTCAAGATTGTAAAAATTCTTTTGTTCAACTTAGTGCTTGTTGTTTCTTGCTATGAAAGGGGAGTTTGGAAGCCACCCTTTGCCACAGCCTCCAAATCCTGAACTGGCTGTGGTCACTGCTTTAGCTTTATGCTTTTGTGCTACACGATTTCTTTCTTCTGGAATACAGTTTGCTCCAGGTTTATGAGATTCAGTGGACTGCCCCCCTCTTTGTGTGACCCCTGTGGACCCAACACAAATGGTCACCCAAGTACAATCACAGTGCTTTACACAATCCAGATTCCTAAGCAATAAGGATTATTTCCTAACTCAAAAAAAATCCATAAAGCACAGCTTTACGACACTTGATGTATCTTCTGCACAAAGAGGTAGCAAGATAAATTCATCATCGGTGAGAATGGTAGGAACTTGGTGCTTCTGGCAAAAACAGAGTTCTCCCAGGGTTTTAGCAATTTTGGAGTAGAAATTCCAGGAGCTATCACAGCTCCCAGAAAGTGTGTTTGTTTTCTCCCCCAAGTAACATATTCTTGTTGAAATAAGTAAAATTAAGAAAAAAGTCCAACATTCTTCAAAGTTATAGCACAATTTCCAAATGACAACCACATAGATAGGCAGCTTCATTATAAATAGGAGTTGAATGAGATAATGGAAAACATGTGTGTGTGTGAGGGGCAAACATCACAAAGATACAGAAAATTCTTTCTATGTAAGCCCACATTTCTCACTTATCTGAATCTTGGTGGATGAGGTTTGTAGATTACTTCATCAATGAAACCTGGATACTTTGGGTGTGAGTGTGAGTGTGTGTGTGTGTGTGTGTGTGTGTGTGTGTGTGTGCGCATAACACACTCATGTGTGTAGAATGTGCATAATTTTAATTGGTACTCCATGTTCTTTTCATACCTATTTTTCTTAGATGCAGTCAAAGAAGTTTCTTAGACATAGTTCCTTCCCTTTTTAACAAAATTGTTGTTAACTCTCATTACAGAAGCTCCTTTTTATTTGTTTATTTTGGGGTTATAGTAGGCTGTAGCCCATAATAATTCACAGTAGTTGAGAAAGCATCCACAAATCTGTTAACTTAAGCTAGATCAAATTCTAGCATGGAGAAAGTAGGTAGGTGCAAAGTCCCACCCCTACCTAGAGCTATTGACAGCTTCTGAAAGATTGAAGGTCAGTTTCCTTTAAGAGTAAGAATTGGTCCTGTACCAGTGGAAGGGCATATATCCAGGAGTAACGAGAAACACCAACTTGATTGGGGGGAGTGTACATAGAGTTAGATGGGAAGGAAATGGGAATTGGGGAAGAATGTGGAGCAGAGATGAATATAATTAAAATGCATTCTGTGCAGTGTCTTGGCAACCTAAAAGACTTCACTGTACCAGCTGTAAATAGAGCCTTTCTGATTGTGCTCACTGGCCTTTCTGATAATACACCTGCCTTTCTGATCGTTCTCACTGCCTTTCTGAATGTACTCACTGGCTTTCTGAATGTATTCACTGGCTTTCTGATTGTGCTCACTGGCTTTCTGAATGTACTCACTGGCTTTCTGAATGTGCTCACTGGCCTTTATTATCATGCCCACTGGAAAACTTGGTGCGTCTGTTTGGGGAGGATCCAGGGCAGATGGCTTTTGAATAGAAGTTATTGCAGTTCTGCATATAGCAGCGTGTAGTGAGAACTTACCGTTTTTAAGGACTCTGGATTCTTCTACTGTAGAGCAGCGTTTTCCTTTATCATCTTCCAGAATCATCTTCCTAATTCTGCTAACTTTAGAAAAAATTATCAACTCTATATTTCTGATCTTGATCAAAATGTCCAAATCACCTCAAGGCTTCTTGTCTGTCCAGGTACATTCTGAGTCTGTCATTTCCACTGGCTGTGGTTTCCCTCAGCATTTCTCTATTGCTTTTAGCCTTTCTCTTGGCATGCCTTTTAATTTAACCAAATGGAGCATAGGTAGCAGCTTTCTATTGGGGGTACAAGCCTGGTTTGAGGTGGAAGCAGAGAAACTGGGGACTGTCTGAAATTCTCATGTGCACTTTGATGTGAAGACGATGAATCGCCTCTGTCTTCCTGTGGTCTATGTCCTCTGGCTCCTCTACTTGAATGGAGCAACATGGGGAAATGTCTCCTGGCTTCAGTCACATGACGTAGTTAGAAGCTGTTGCAGCCACCATAGCAAAAGGGTCTGGGCTACTATTCAAAGTATCAGGAGAACTTATAATCTTCCGTGTGCAGCTTTTGCAGTTAACCAAGATACAAGGACAAAGGTGTCACAGGGCTTGCACAAAGGTTTTAAAAAGTTAATGACACCTGGCTGTATCTCGAAAGTCAGATGTTTTTTAATTCATGGAACTCCCAAATGAGCTATATGTGAAACTCTGAGGTGAAATTTAATTTACAGTGGATATACCAAGATGTTCGAGAGGTGAGGCCTGTTGGCCGAGAAAAGCTACCGACACCGTGGAGTCAGCGTGAGAAAGTCATGTACGCCCAGGGACAACTCGGAGTTTCAGGTCTGTGCTCATCTGAGCATTGTGAGGAAACACTTCAGTATCATTTTATTAGCTGAGGAAACGTCAAAAATAAAAGTATACTCTTTTTGCTTACTGTTTGTTCCACACAGTAATAAAGCTAAAAAAATAAAACATTACAAACAAGCAAAAAACTCATTCATGAACCAGCACAAGTCGGAGGCCTTTCCTCTACTCATAGAAAATGAGAGAGAGAGAGAGATGGCAATAAGCAGGTTGGCAACTATATCAACCCAAATTGGGTGCTTTTCTGAGTTTGAAGGGACATTTTTAGTAATTATACACCAAAAATAAGCACTGTCCCAGAAAATCCGAGGCAATCGCTGTACTGAATTAGTACAAAAAGATGAAGTAATCCTCATATTGAATGTGCCTTCCTGGCTCCTGGTGACGATGCTCCCTCCCTCCATGTAAAGGAGGCAGCAGTAAGAAAAATGGACGAGCAAGTTTCGTATCTGAGATTTCATTTGAGGACTATCATTTGCTTTCTTTGTAAAAAATAAAAAGAAGGAAATAAAAGAGGATGTGATGGCTGGCTTTGTCACCCATCCATATGGGTACATGTCTTGTTCTATGACAGTCTTAGAAAAGAGTGGTGGCTTTACAATAGCACGGTGAGAACCTGACCACTCAAAGTACTAGAGCAACACTAGTTTTGTTGATTTGAGATCAGAACTCTTTGTTTTCTAAGGAGAGAAGGAAAAGGTATGGATTTCTAAGGAGAGAAGGAAAAGGTATGGATTTGGATGGGAAAGGATGTGGGGAGTGTTTGGGAAAAAGTTGGGAAGCAGAAACTGTAACCAGAACACATGGCATGAAAAATGAAATCTATATTCAATAAAATAAAAATAGAAAAAAAATTGTCAAAAGTTAAAATAAAGCTCATGTCACGGGCCTAACCCAGACTGACTTGTCCTTCATTTCTTCAGACATTTCTTTCTCTTTATTTTGATACGAAGTAATAGTTTTGTTTGTTTATTGTGGTAGTGAGCATTGAACCCAGAAGTTTGCAAATGCTAGACAATGTTCTACTAGTCAGTAATATCTCAGTGTTTCCTCCCATTTCTCTCTGCTACATTGCCAGTATTTCTCTACAGGTGATTCACATTTTCCATTAGAGCCATGCTGACAGGAGCTGTAATTAGGTTTAAATTCTTCAGTCTGGATCTCATCCAGGTCTGCTTTCTGATGTTTCTTTTGTATCTTCAGACCATCTTTTCTTTTTTCTTTCATTTATCTTGTAAGCATAGTCCAAAGCCAGATACGGTGTCTTAGACAACAGAAGCATCAGCAAGTAGGCTTTAGCTTCAGTTTGTACTAAATACACTGAATATTTTGCTACATCTAATGTGTCGAATAGGTATAGGCAGCCTGGCATTAAATTCTCTAGTGTCCTTGTTTTGTTTCCAGTGTTAACTTTGGCCTTCTTCTGGTCCTGTTCAAGCACAAAGCCTGTGTCTTTCCTCTGTTTCTGCTGCAGCCTCCCCAATTAAAACAGCCCCATATTATGATATTGGGGTGAAGGTTATTGCATCATCTTTCAGTTTAGTTCCAGTTTTTAAATGGGTCTCTGCTTTGGGAATACCTTCACAGATAATCATTCAGTGCTGAGATATTCTTCCCGGCATGTTCAATTCTTTTTCATGACTAGTACACGTTGAGTTAATTTCATAGAATAATTAAATATTGGCTCCTATATTGGGAAAGGGTTTGATGGAGACATTCCATTTAGAACTGATCACTCCAAAGACTCTTACTCTCTGCACATTGGGCAGGTATGGGTCTCTGTGCTAATTACCATTTGCTGGAAGAAGAAAAATCCCTGATGCAGGTTGATTCTCAATCATCCGTATGATTGGTAAAGAAGGATGAATTTCTTAAAGGATATTCTGCTTCCTTCACCTAATAGGACCAGTAGGGTTATTCCTGAGTTCTCTTTGTGGAATGTCTCATAATTTTCCTCTGGTAAAGTTTATAATTGTGTGAGGCTGTCCATGGAATGAGAGTTTATACTCATGGGTCCTAGAGCAATCTCTAGTAATATCTCAACAATACCAGTAAGGTTTTGTATTATTAAGATACTTAGGATAAATGGAATCAGTGGGATTTAAGTGTGAGATACTTAAAATGTGAGTGTTCATGTATCATAAAACACTCTACTGTTTTATACATTATGGAGACTGGGATGATGTGGGATTCCCCTCTGTGTGCTGTGAATACTATTGGTTAATAAAGAATCCTCTTTGGGCCTATTGCAGCACAGAATAGGGCAAGATGGGAATTCCAAGTAGATAGAGAAGGAGACAGTAGGCAGAATCAAAGAGACGCCATTGTAGCCACTCAGGGAGATAGACACCCAGGGACCTTAACAGTAAACCAGGAGTCTCGTGGTAAAATACAAAATAATAGAAATGGGCTAATTTAAGATGTGAGAGTTAGCTAGAAATATGCATAAGCTGATAGGCCAAGCAATGTCATAATTAATATACTTTCTGTGTGATTATTTTGGGTCTGGGCAGCTGAGAATGAACAAGCAGCCTCTGCACACACTGGAATGTCCCGTCTGCGGTGTGAGTTGGCAGCCAGAGACCCAGGGTAACGGTGGAGCAGATGAAATTGACGGCCGCAATAAAATTCCTTCTTGTTTCTGAAGTTGACTACATTTAAATTTTTTTAAT
This sequence comes from Arvicola amphibius, assembly GCF_903992535.2. Lineage (NCBI taxonomy): Eukaryota > Metazoa > Chordata > Mammalia > Rodentia > Cricetidae > Arvicola > Arvicola amphibius. The sequence goes on along the minus strand of NC_052057.2, from coordinate 110,297,674 downwards.
ATATTTTGCTTCTAACTGATCAGTTGAGGCCCACTGACATTACAAATATCAATGTTTTATCCAAAGTTTCATCCAGTCTAGATTATTCACTTTAAAAACACCTTCTTACAAGTTGATACATGAAATTAACCATGACAGTGCTCGTCAACCTACGTGGTTTTCGTTCTCAACAAATATGCTCCAAATAGGCAAATTTTAACTACTGTGGCCTTTTGTACGCACCTGTCTTCTCAGAGTTTAGCTGTGTAGTTAGTCCTATGACCCCATTTTCCTAGAAAAAGCTGTGCATTTTCAGTTTATGCAGTTTTTCTGGCTGTAAGAAGTGATGACTGACAGACTTATTAAAACTAGAGCTAAAACTGGAGTCCCGCGTTTATTTTTGACTCATCACTTTTCATAAAGAGGAAGGTCATGTTGTGTTCTACAGCAGCACGGGCATTTTGTAGCTCTATCCCTGCAGATGAACAGGATAAAGTCTCACAAGGTTTGCAGACAGATTGTTAGCACTCTGAACAAGACTGGTAAGCTTTCCAATGAAGTCTTAGATACTTTGGGTTAAGCAATTCAGATTTAGACAGTTACAATTTTGCCTTCTTTTCCAATCTCAGCCAGGCGATGGTGGATCAAGCCTTTAATCCCAGCATTTGGGATACAGAAGCAGGTGGATCTCTGTGAGTTCGAGGCCAGCCTCATCAGCAAAGTGAGTTCCAGGATAGACTCCAAAGCAACACAGAGAAATCATGTCTCAAAAAATCAAAAAAAAAAAAAACCCAAAAATATTGCCTTCTTTTCCTATCTGTCATGAATGTAGCACATAGAAGAGTTTTTTCAACATTAATGTATCAATGCAAACCTCCTAGTTTCCTCATAATCATTTTTAATACTGCTACAAAGTCTTGAATAGCATCAAAATTGTCAGTGAGAAAAGAACATTGAAACTCTTGGATTATATATGAAAGCACAACCTAGATTAAGGCACAAGTTACACATCTTTTATCAGTCTGTGCGGCAGCAATAAGCATGCATTCCAGTGTTTGTCACTGAGATGGACTGATGTATTTTCCATTCATGTTTCATGTCCTGTATACTCAGCTGTGCTTCTCTTACAATGTTTTGTCAAAGGACCATCCTTGTCAGGAATATAACTTTTGTGGCAGAAGGAATTTAAAACTTCTTTACTTGTGACCTATTTTAACTCTCTTCACCTGCCAGTGGTAAGAGCAAGTTACAAAAGCAAAAGGACTTCATGAGGAGAGAGGTGTGTTCCTTCTAAACTGTCACCAGGGGAGACACAGAGGCTAGTTTAACAGAGAGAGAGCTCCTGAGCTTTTGAACAAAACAATACATCAAAACAGCCACAGGACCATAGGAAACCTGGGCGACAAAACTGAGTGAGTCTCAGAAACAAAACAAACAAACAAACAAACAAACAAACATAAAACAGAGCACTTAGTGTTTTGCACTTAGAAACACTGACTCTGTAAAGCATGACAGAAAACAATACATATGGACTTAGGATTTTTTAGTAAATTGTGATGTTGTAATTTACGTCTTAAATAACGACATATACTCATGTATTCAACACATGGTGCAGCAGGCACTATGAGATCAGTTCAGTGGCAGTCCTACCGTGGGAGTGGGTATTTGGAGCCCGCCTCTTTTTCTCTTTTGCTTCCTGGCTGATATAAGATGAGCAACTTCTCCCTGCTCCCCTGTTATGATATTCTGCCAACATAGGAACCAAAGCAATAGAGGTGACCACAGAGTGAACCATCTAAAATCATGATCCAAAGTGAACATCTCTGTTTATATTGATTATCTCAGGTATTTTTGTCATACTGACAAAGTATTGACACATGTAATTGGAGGCATATCCATTTCATTTAGTGTTACTTGTATGTATGTGTGCTTAGGGCCGAGCATTTGAGACTGAATAACTCAGAAGGCTCATCACGAGAGAAAACTGAAGTCTAGTTTTTAAAATTGAAAATAGATTTTCTTCCATTTGATACATTATTTCAGGTTCCCCTCCTCCACCTCCTTACAGATCCCGCCCCCGACCTTCCCCACCACCCAGATTCCCAACCTTTATTTCTCTGAGGACTACTTTTTAAACTGCATGACTAATTTCACAAAACTGTTACGTTTTAGGTCATGTGTCTTTCTGATTATATCTAGAGCAGTTAATGATTTTATCTTTTAAGCAAGAGAAGATGTATGCCAATAAATCTCCAAGACTAACTTTTGTTTTAAAATAACAAAATTAGGCTTTGTGAAAGACCAAAGAACGGACAACATTACAGTCCAGACAACTTTAAGATAATTGTTATGGCCAAACATCATGGGGGAAAAAAACTACCTTAACAACTGAGCAGCTTCCATCTCCAGTCCCACATTAATCCCAACCTCAAACCCACTAGGGCTGCCTCTGAGGAGCTGGGCTTTTATTCCCTATCACATGCATACACCAAAAATAAACGGATGACTTGGAAAGTGTAGCCTGCTACTTTAACCTAACAGTCCTGCTGAGATGCTTCAGGGAAGGCCTTGTAGAGATGCAGGACATTCCCCAGTGCACAGCGGTGATAAGGTTTTCTTTCTCCCAGTTTCAAAGCGCATGGAAACCATATACCTTGAAGGATCATAACAAGACTCTGGCACCTACATCCTCAGGTTCTTTAGTGGAGGTGTAGCAAGGAACAAAGAGTCCAAAGTCCAGCAGCAGCAACCAGGAGAACCCATTTGTATTCCAACAGAGGCTAAGAAAGGAACCCAGACTTCTGCTTCGTCATGGAAGTGACATCCCTATTCTCTTCTTTTTATCTTCAAGCACTGACCAAGGAAAATTCTTTAAAAAGAGGTTTAAAGAAGACCCTAGTCTTACATATAGCAAGTCGATGGGTGTGCTCAACAGTAAGAGAAAGAATGCAAGAGGAAAAGAAGTGCAATGATCTTTTGAATTATGAAAAGTGAAAAAGTCTCTGTTTGAGGACAAAGAAAATAGACAGAAAGGACCAAACAGAGCCTTAGAAACATCAAGCTATACATCAATAGCAAGAAACAGCATTGTGTTGTCAGCATTGGACGGGTAGTTTCAGCAAATTTCTGCCAAGCTGCAAAGACACACAGTCCAATAAATAAAATAAAACAAGTATCTTAAAGCAACAGGAAAGAAATAAGACCTTACCAGACACAGGCAGAACAGTGGATTGGTGCTATTCTGGCTACTGAAAGAGGGATTTGACAAAAAATTAAAGGACCTAAGGATTAGAAAAAAAACCATAAAACTATTTTCAAATAATGCAGTTATCTATCTAGAAAATATCATTGAATTTTTAAGAAAAAGAATAAAAAAAGAAAAATTCTCACAAATTCCTAAAATAAAACATAAATTGAGCAAAGTTGCCATATACAAGATCAACCCAGGAAAAGCCTTTGAAAAGATACATGTATTTCTGTGTAATACCAATGAGCAAATGGCAGGAGAGAGAAATAACACTGTGGTCATTTTTATTTCTTTCATTTTGCTTATTTGTGATTATACTTTCTTTTTGACTTTTAAATGAATGTTTATTCATTTTGTGGTTTGAATGTGAAATGTTGTCAAGGGCTCATTCATTTAAACATTTGCCCTTACCTGGCAGTGCTATTTGGGAAGTTGTGGAACCCTTAAGAGGTCGAGCCCTCGGTCCTCAATGGGATAGTGATGACACCTTCTGACTACAAGGTCCGGGAACCTCACAGAAGAAGGGGTAGAAAGATTGTAAGTCAGAGGGTGAGGGGACTGCTGTAAAGATGTCTTCTGGCATTATAAGGCGACCCCACTCGGAATTCACAACAGATGTGATTTCTGTACAACCTGCTCAAAATCAAACCATAGTGGGGAATCTCTGGTACCTGGTTAGGGTCTGACCTTTTGGGTACCTGGAGTAAAACGCTGGCCTGCCCAGCTTTCTCTCTCTGTCTCTGTCTCTGTCTCTCTCAATCTGTCTCTGTCTGTCCCTGTCTCTCTCTGTCTCTCTCTCTCTCTCTCTCTCTCTCTCTCTCTCTCTCTCTCTCTCTCTCTCTCTCTCTCTCTCTCTCTCTCTCTCTGGTTCCCGTGCTTCGCAGCTGAGGCTGGACTTATCATTCCTGTTTCGTGAGTTTTCCCCTTATAATAAAGCATATATAATATGTTTATTGTGGAGTTAGCCTGAGTTTCTTAGACCCGAGTCATTCAACAGTTGGCCCCAAATTGTGGGTCCTCTGCAGGTCCACGCAGCCACTGCCAGGCTCTGTGTGATGCATTTGGGTATTTGGTCACCAACCCTGCCCATGCAGCGGCTCTTATTAGCCGCTCTGCAGCAGCCTCTGGCCTTAGTGTGTAGACATTCTAATGATAGAATCTCATCTTTCCACTCTACTTGAACGTAAATGTACATATATAGTACATAATATATAGTACACATATAGTACATAATACATATATAATATAATAATATATTAGTATAATATAATATATAATAATATAATAGTATAATACATATATAGTACATAGTACATAAATGTACATATATAGTACATAAATAGTACAGCACAAAAGCAGTTCTATTTCACTTCAAGACTTTTTCTTAGTCAGAATTCATATTTGCCTTTTTACAGTATCACCATCATTCAGCTTTTTGTTTAATTTCCAAATCTCTTATGAATGATTTATATATTGTCCAAACTAAAATACTCTCTGTTAACCCCCTTTCTAGACTTATTCATGCCTTTCCAATTCTGAAAATCCCATTTTCTCTCTTGTCCCACAATATTCATAAGTATATTCATGTCTGAATAAATCATTTATTCAATCAGCTATTATTGTTTGTTACTTTTTTGTCATTGAGCCCAACATATCTGAAAAAAAAACTTATGGGAACATTACTTTTGTTCTTTCCTTTTAGCATTGTTAGTCTACCTTGACCAGGGGCTGATGTAGGTGTGTCTTCTATCTATCTGATGATTTCATTGGTTAATTAATAAAGAAACTGCTTGGCCTGATAGGTTAGAACAGAGATAGGTGGAATAGACAGAACAGAATGCTGGGAAGAAGGGAAGTGAGATAGATGCCTCGGGCAATTGCCATGCCTCTCCTCTCTGGGTCAGACATGATGAAGCTCTGGCCCAAGATGGACATATGCTAGAATCTTCCTGGTAAGTCACCACCTCGTGGTGCTACACACATTACTAAATATGGGTTAATCAAAATGTAAGAGTTATCTAAGAAGAGGCTAGATATAATGGGCCAGGCAGTGTTTAAATGGATACAGTTTGTGTGTTGTTATTTCAGGGCATAAGCTAGCCAGGCGGCTGGGAGCAGGGCGGTGGGAACACAGCCCACCGCTCATCACTACAAGGGGCTGGAGTGGGTTAGTCAGGTAATGTAGTTCATATCATGTGGACCCAGTTGCAGAGAACAAGAAAAGATGTGGCAATGAACAATACATCTCAAAGACTATATCTCTGTAACCAACATTCTCTAGCTAAGCTCTGTCTCATAGTTTGTAAACGTCTCCCTGAATGTTGCTGAGATAAAGCCTTCCAGTCACAAACCAGATGAAGGAAGAGCATTTCATATTCAAACTATACTCATGTACAGCTTAAGTGGCCTGTTCTATAGAGATATGATTCATCTCTCATTTTCCTAAAGTTCTATTTCTTTGAATCCAACATCATTATGTATGATGTATATATTCTTATGATACATAAGGCTAAACTTATGTAGTAATTATTTTCAAATAAATTTTCTCTGATATTGCTAGTAGGAGAAATAGTCTTCTCCAGAGACTCAAATTGACTATTCAATACCAAGTGATCAATCCTAAAACCTTAAACATAAAAATAACATTATATAGACTGAGGTGGATATATTTATATGTTCATGAATGTACCTGTATTTTTATATACACATAACATATATGTTATAATAAATAGAGGCCTTGAATTTGTGAGGGGGTACATGAGAAGATTTGGAGGGAGGAAAGGTAAGGGAAATGATATGATTATATTTTAAGTTCAAAAAAATTAATGTGGCTAAAGAGATGGATCAGTGGTTAAGATCACAGAATGCTCTTTCAAAGAATCCAGGATCAGTCACCAGTGCTCACATAATAACAAATAACCATCTTAACTCCATTCCCATAGAATCTGATGAACTATTTTCACATGCTGCACAGATATACATACAGGTAAAACAGGCATATACAATAAAAATGAAAGCCCCCCAAATAATAGAAAAATAATTATAAAAATGTACATTTAAAAATACAAAATGAGAAAATTTGTCCCAAATATTTCATATACTATTCTCCCAAGAAGGACTTTCTGGGAGATAGCTCTACTTATTTCCACTCAAAAAATAAACATTAAAATCAGGCAGATTTTCTGACTATTGGGCTACTGTATAAAATGCTGTTTTGGTTTTAGTCTAAGTATTCCCACAGTTAAGAGAATTTTGCATGAATAAAAACCTCTTTGGTGAAATTTTTTAGAGTTTGGCAAAATATTTCCTTCTGAATTTTATTTTTTTTCTATTATTGATTTTTAAATGAGTTATTGATTCTCTTCCGAGATCCCAAATGATTTTTATTAAATTGTTTTAAAGGGCAGTATTGACTGTGCCCTAAGTTGAATGCATTGTGACCTTTTAAACGTGAAACAATTTATAGCTAATTTAAGTTTTCAAAATAAAACAATACATTCCAGAAATTTGACATATGACTGGCTTTCGAAGTCTAACTACATTAAACCTACCCAAACCTTAAGGCAAGCTGCTGTGTTTCTTAGAGACAGCCCAAACAATGACAAACAAAAGCAGCAGTCACAGACGAACACTGCAAGGCTCCGGCTCTTCACGGGGCTCATCTTTCATTTCGTCACCTTGCTGAAGTTTAAGGATAGAATAGGTGGTCACTCATCTGGAATTTTGGTGTATTTGTAATGTGTTTATGTGGATGCCACTTAATTACCAAGGTTTGTTTCATTAAGCATATCAAAGTATCATGATCTCCAAGCAACGTTTTCCTTTAAATTGAGACTGCCATATATACATAAGGATTCAAAACTGCATGTTACTTCTAAGGACAACTTGAAAATGTAGTCACCTTCATTCATGAAGTTAGAGTTCAAGCACATGGATTAGTATATCTATATCTATATCTATATCTATATCTATATCTATATCTATATCATCTATATATCTATATCTATATCGATATCTCTATATCATCTATATCTATAATCTGCAAAACATTTACTAATCTCCTCTATATATGTGTTTTGGGTACCGGGAATAAAAAGTATGGCTTTGCTCACATAAAGCATGTATTCTACCACTTAGGTATATCCTCAACTATATTTTCAAAGTTGTTTTCAGTTTTTGAAAGTTACATTGAAACATGAAATGTTTCTAATATTTTCCGAGGATATGTACACCCTCGCCCTTGACTTCTCCAGTACACACTAGCATACCATGCTCTAGGTCAAAGCATGTGTAAGCATTTGTGTCTTTCTCATGTCTTATGCTTGTTTTTTTGCATTTGTTTTGTTTTGTATACTTCTGCATGTGTACAGTCATGCAGTACAATTTTTTTACTTAGTGATTTTATTTATTCTAAATAACCACAAATAATAAAAAGTCCATGAAGCATTAAAAAAATCACAACACATTTTTTAACAGAATTTTGATGAATAGCATCATCTCAATATCTTCAGGAATGGGTTAAATACATGCTATATAGGAAGCTTCTCATCTGGCAAAGACACAGGTCAAACGTTCTCTGATATTCAGGTGTACAGAAGTAACAGAAAGCTGCTCTTGACTCACCAGTTTTCTCATTTCCCCTACTAGAGAAAAGCAAAGGGTTTTAGCCTGTCTGTAAGACCCCCCGAAAAGAAAGAAAAATACACCCCTCTTTCTCAAAAACACTTCAGTTTCTTTCCTGTGCCCTCATACAAAGGACGACAGCGCACATGGAACTGTGTGATATGAGGCAGAGGGTAGGTAGGCAGCTTTACCTTGGGATAACTGTAGACAGTGGAGAACTCTCTTTATAAACAATCTAAGTTTCAGGCAAAGTGCAGTTGTCTACACTGTATTTCAGCTAAGAAAAACGCATGCCTCTTTTGACTGGCCACATTTTAAGGCTTGAATTTGGATGGCAGTGATGAATAAATGGAAAAGTGTTAGAATTTTCTACTAACTCTTTTCTTTAAAAGTCAGTTGAGGAGCTAATGCATACTCACTGGAAGATGATTGCTATGGGATCCCAGGGCTGGTGCCATCTACACTCATTATGAGTTTGTGTGGCCAAATTTTAAGGCTTGAATTTGGATGGCAGTGATGAATAAATGGAAAAGTGTTAGAATTTTCTACTAACTCTTTTCTTTAAAAGTCAGCTTAGTTGAGGAGCTAATGCATACTCACTGGAAGATGATTGCTATGGGATCCCAGGGCTGGTGCCATCTACACTCATTATGAGTTTGTGTTTCAAATGAACCTTAGTGTATGAATAAGCTAAGTCCAGCACATGGAGAGCTCACATGAAAAATCAGCTTGAATTCAAGAGAATTAAGAGCCATTCAAAATCATAGTTTGCAGTGTGTATTCGAAATTCATTGCTGCATGGTGTTAAGAAAAAAATATGCAAAGCTTATTGGTTGTTCCTGAATGCACAGAGTGAGAGATAGAGCCCTAACATAAAGGAGTCTGAGAGACACAACATAATGTAACCTGTATCCTGACCTTGGAGCTTTACTTAAGATGCTTCACCGATATTTCAAGCACCAAAAAATATTTATATAAATATGAACATATAAACTAAAGGAAAAAGTGTAAGCTTCTCAATATATTCTGAGGAATGTTTTCAGTATTATTAATAAACTTCATAAAATAAACGAGCAAAATTATTTCTAACATAATTATGACCCAAATGATTGAATTCGACAGCACATGGTTGAAAGGACTCAATGTAAAACCCTCAAACTCTGAAACTACCAGAAGAGAACAGAAGTGGTGTATGATAACATATGGTATATGTATGGAAAGGACCTTCTAAATAGGACTCTGTTCATTAGGGGAATAAATGGCAAATGGGACCTCATTAAAATATAATGTTTCTTTACACCAAATGTTACAGTCAACTGAGTGAATAGTTAGCATATAAACTAAAAACAATTTAGATCCTTTACTTTACCTCTAAATATTCCTTTTAACTTCTGCTTTATTCATTACGATTGCTATTTTAAATTCTTATCCTCATTGTTGATCATTTTTACAGGACTGGTGGGTGTTATTGATGTGAGTTCTGGGCAGTGAACTTAACATATTATTCAGAGAAGGCTGGCGCAGAAGCTAGGATATGTAGGCCAGGTTGAGCCTAGAGGTTGGATAGGGCTAGGTAGAATGAATTTTGTTAGAAACTTAGCTAGTGTGCAGGATCTGTGCCTTGGATGTATGTAGCCTAACTCTGCAGGTGAATATGGGAAGGTAGGGTGAATATGTGGTGGGGAGGATAAGAGAGGAGAAGGATGTACAGGATTTGGCCACATGGGAAGGTTGGATGTGGCAATAGAGGGGCCTGTGGCTCAGGGCATGTAGGATGACCTTGACGGAAGTTGAGAAGTTGGCTGTGGTATAATCAAGGGTCACCAGTCTAGGGGACACTGGATACAGGATTCTGGCTAGATCCCAGAATCTGGAAATGGTATACGAAGGGGAAGATCAGGCAGGCTTTTCTGGCTACCCCCTGGAAATGGCTACCAGCCACAGCACAATTTGAATTTCTTCCCAACAGAATTAATCTTTTTCTTTGCACCAAATGCTACTCCTGACAGTAGTTTTTAAAGAAGTGGACAAAATGGCAGGTCAGAATTTCACATTTTGTCAGCATAACAGAACGTAGTCCTCATATCTCGACCCAAATGAAAGTTCAATCTCATTCACTTTGTAGTGCTGCCTATCTGATTTCCAAAGGCAGAATATAGTACTCGATATTTTTCTAATGCTAGCTAACTTGACTGCAGCATACTACCAAGATTTATTTAGTTGAGAAACACAGCTCTCCAAACAGCCTTTTAATTTACAAAATCCATTGGTTATTTTCTATAAGTGACTGGGTTTTTTTTTTCACAAAATTTCTATAGCTCTTTGTCTTAGCCTCTGCACTAAGAAGCATTGGCCATTGCCCCGTAGCTACCTCACTCCATCTGCATTAACATTTTCACCAATCTTGTTGATTTCAACGTACAGACTCTTTTTCACCTGTGAGTTTGGGGTTGTTCTGAATATACTTGCGAAACCAGCCTGCCTCCATACAAGATTTGAGAGCCATCTTATAGTAAAGACAAATCAGATTCATTTCTGCTTTTGATGGATTCTTTTTTCTCAAAGATAGGGCCATGCCCCACCTGTAATTTTAGGTCAAAAATGCCCTGTTCTGCCTCATCCAGTATATCTTTGTTTCAAAAGTTGTTATGATCACCTTATGACCATCACATCTTTGTTTTAGGAGACTGCTATGACTAACTTGTTATGGTTATGTTCTATTTCTGTAACCTTGCCTATTTTGCACATCAAATCCCCCATTTGGAAAGCCCCTATTGTTAAGATTCAGGCTTATGCTGGCCCCCGTCACCTGGCAATATGCACTCCGGTAGAACCTTGGCCAGCCCAGCACTCTATGGCTGCTAGGTTACTATGTTGTCTGTATGCAGGCACTAAAGGTCTCTTTAAGAGACAAGCTCCACCCATGCCTGTTCTCTTCCCATGCTGTTCTTCAGAAGAAGAGGTAAGCTGTTCTCTGCCTCTCTCTCTCTCTCTCTCTCTCTCTCTCTCTCTCTCTCTCTCTCTCTCTCTCTCTCTCTTTCTCTCATCTCCTTCTCCCTTTTTCTCAATAAACTCACTTAAGCTTTGACTGCATGGTGTATGTGTACTTGTCTCTCACTCACCCTGAAGCCTCTGACTCTCACCCACCAAAGTCTCTTGCAGGCAGAATTGCTCCGGGCTCACCTGCAGTGGTTTGGACACACCCACCGCCAAGGTTCCTATCATGCAGAAATCATTGCACCTATCCCTAAGCTGAAAAACCTTGTCTTCCTCATGTCCAATGCTAACATCTTATACCTATCTTATGGGAGAGGCATCTTGTGTACACAAATAAAAATGCTTGCTTTAATTAATTGCTTGCTTTAATTAACGTGGACAGTCAATTTAAGCCTGTAGTCTTTCTCCTTGCATCTTTGGAATGAATACTCTGTTTAATATTTTAATCCATCTTCTAATGTATATTTTTAAAAAGAACGGTTTTTACTTTCTCTTCTTGAAATATGACCTGTTTTGGAAAGAGATTACTTTTCTTTTTTTCTTTTTCTTTTTTTTTTTTCAAGACAGCCCTAGGTGTCCTGGAGCTAGCTCTTGTAGACCAGGTTGGCCTTGAACTCACAGAGATCCACTTGCCTCTGTCTCCTGAGTGCTGGGATTAAAGATGTGAGCCACCACTGCCCGGCCTGAGATTACTTTTCTGAAGAATGTCTTTCTTGGTTTGCAATAAATTCAGTTTATACTAGAATTCCTAGTCTAGCATTTTTACATCTACTAAAATCTTTTTGGCCCAAGAAAGGAGCTAATTTCAATCCATTCTCTGTGAGTACTGTTGTCATCGCCTAGACATCATACCTTAGCTGTGCACCACTCCAAATGCACTGTGATTATCTCTTAATTGTTAGCTGCCCACCCTACACTAGATAGCATGTGCTAATTAAGGCAGAGTCAGCCATCTGATCAGATTTAATCCCAGGCAATGATCATTCTCAAATGTGTCAGTGGTAGAAGTAACTATATTCTGTCTGAAAAATGTCCCTATTCTTGTAAATAAAATTCACCAGTAACAACTCATTCTCCACTTTCTATAGGTATCTCCATTAGATTCCCTCCTAGGGGTAGAGAAGCATAGTCTTTATCTCAGCAGTCATATTTATCCTCTTCTAATTCATTGATAATAGGAGTAAGTCAGCAGGAGAAGATCACTATATCAGGGTAAGGTTTGGATTAGGATAGCCAGTGTGGCTCATAAGAAGTTGAATGACTCTTCTAATAATGCTAGTGGGATATGAATTTGGTGACAGTTCTACAGGCTATAGCACATCAATGATGAGAGAAGAGCCTAAAGTGATTTCTTCTACTGATTTTGGTAGAGCACTAGTGGTCCAGATGGTCCTGATATTGGAAGGATGCGCTTTGGTGGATGGATCTAATTGTTGATTGAAGGACACCAGGATCTTTGAATTTTTGCAGTCTTTCTGAATCGGTATTTCTAATGCATTTCTCTGCTTTAAATAAACAAATAGGAAGAAAATAGGATTATACTTTATGAATACAAGTTCAGGGACATGGTTTAAAGTTGTCTTTATGGACTCAATTCTTGTTCCTTCCTACAGGCCTAGCTTTATGGTATATGATTAGGCTTGTTTTATTTTAATATTTTCTTACATAGTGGCTAGGCAATTACTGAATATTTTGTAATCCAGTTTTAACAATATTGTTTAGTACTCAGAGTCCCCTTAATTGTTCATGTTTGTTTCAGGGCTAGGTAAACTTCTAATAGCAGAACTATGGAAAGTATCACATATGATCCCAACAGAGTCACCATATGTCTTGGGTACTTAGCTTCCTGCTGTCAGAGTTGTGTTTTGTCTTTGGATACTTTCTGGCCTTTCTTAGCTAGTTGATTTATTAAAAAGATTGTATCTTTGAGGCAAGTATCATATGAGGGAGAAAACAATAACATCTGCTGATTTATTTTAGACACAGAATAAAAGGACATCTTGCAAAACAGATTTAAGAATTTGAGAAAAATATGTGGGGTTTTCTGTGTATCCCAGTAGGATCACAGCATTGAAGAGTATTGTCTGACACTTGGCTAGCGTTTGCTTCTTATCTTTTGTGATCTCAAACAGTGCAGTTGACTGTTTTCCTCCTACGTCTGTTGAGTATTTTGACTCATAATTACTCTGGTACTTATGAGAGGAGACTGTCAATTTTCTTCAGAGGGGACTATTTCTCACTCATTCACAAAGTGCATAGAGAAAATAAGGAACTGGGGATACATAATTGCCCACGAAGTTTTAGAACATTTTTCCCTTTGGTGAGAAAAAGACTTGAACATTTTGTTTTTCTAAAGAGATAGGGGAATGATTCACGAGTAAGAAATGTGTGATGACATGCATTTTCTCCTCACTGAAATTTTATGTTTGTCTTAAGGCATTTATGATGGTTTAGAAACGCATGCCTTCTGAGGGGCAGTGTTTTTGAATCTGGTGGGATTTAAACATACTGACGAGCCCAAGTTGGTGCCTTTGTTCTTTCTGGATTCAAAATTATTTTACTTTTTCTACCATATTAGTGTGTACAAAGGAAAAGCTCTGGACTCTTTAGGGAAACCCTATTCAAGTCCACTTTTCCTTTCAGATCTCTTTCCGAGGCCTACAGTCCCCAGTGGGATGGAACCCAATTCAGTTTATTATAATCCGTTCTGAAATGGCCAGGCCTTTTCCAATAGTTAAAAATTGCCTTGCTCTTTCAAGATAGAACAAAATAGTAGGTTTCTTTGTCTGTGAGCTTATTTGTTCAACTGTAAGCTCATAACTATAAGCTCATAAATTTGGTATCCATGTCTGTTTTCTTTCTACTTCTTGAAAATAGTTCTTGAATTTTTGTCTGCTAAGGAAACAAGAGAATCTGTCAGAAGGCTGTTCCCTGCTGTATCATTCTACTCCATCAAAGTGGCCAATCTAACTTCTCCAAAAATGCAAGAGAGCAAAGCACTACTTCTGCGACTCTTGAAGGTTCTTGAGGGGAATTCTCAACTGCTTTTTATTTTTTTCATTTCCCTAAATTTTCCATAAAAATCCATTTCTCCTGGTCTTATTTTACATGCTATATTTCTGTTGGTGAGTGATTTGTCCATATAATTTTTGTATCAAAACACAGACGTAGTTCCCTAATTCATGACAAGAATTTTCAACATCATCATTCTTAGGGTTCTCAAAGGAGTTTCTCTATTCTGCCAAGACAAATCATTTTTTGCCTTAATTCCTTCAGCCAATTAATTAATTTTCATAATCTATAAAATCTTGGTTCATATGTTGATAGAGAGATGAAAAATTCTTTAGCACATTTTAGTATGTTCTGAGCAGATCACTGGACTGAGAACCAACTATTTCAGTTCACATTTGCCGTAGATGCATAAACAGTATCTGGGTCTTTCTGCCTTGGGTTTCATCTTAAAAGGAGCCTGAGTAATATTTTATATCTGTGTAGAATTTTGTTCTCCTTATAAATTCTTGACGTTTTCTTAGGAATTGCAAGAAGAGTAGGATGTGAGCAAAGGAGGAGCAAATGAATTTCTTCTGGTACAGGAGGTTAGGGTAGGGAAGGAGAGAGAGAAACAGAGACTGGAAGACAGAGAAGCTCTGTAGAATTGGTTTTGAGGTTTGGCACTGTTTTTCAGATTTTCTTGTTAATCTCTGTGCTTTCAATGTCTTTCTTTAATGCATATACTGCTTCCAAAAGTCTTGTAATCATATCGTGTAAGTTAGAAATTTTTCCATTTCTTCACTTAGAAATGCTTCTAAATTCTAATAAAATCAGACTTCCCACTCCTTATATTTGTTTTATTTTCTAGGTCTTCTAGATTTACATGTATAGATACTCTTTGGTTGAAATGTCACGCAGCCCCTGGCATCCCTATACCCAAAGAGTCTGGAATGTTCAGGTGGAAGTTCCATCCCATCCCTCTCCACTGGGAGTTGCCTCAGTCCAGATTCCACCTCAGAGAAAGCCCACCAAATGATGACCCCCTTCTCAGAGATGCTCAAGACCACTCCCATAGGGTATTTAAACTGCCTCCCAGAGAACAAACACGTGGTTTCCCAGTCTTCCTTCCCCATCTCCTCTCTGAGGGCCTGGAAGGCTACCTTGGAGCGCTGGTATCCATTAAACCCAGGTTTTTTCCTAATTCTGTTTGATTTGGTCTGATTTGGATTATTGTGTTGGTGGAGAGGTTTATCGGGCCATAAAAACTTTTCATCTAGAGGTTCCACCAACGAGGTTATTTTTCCCACCCGCTGAGCGCTACATGTTGGGAAAATACCCTTCTCCCCTGCACCTGCTCTCTGCCAGGCTAAGATTATCTTGGTCTGGGTAAGTTCTGAGTTCCAAATCATTGCCTTAGGGGCCCAAGGCCTCATAGGATTTGGACTGTCCTGTTGAAGTCACGGCCATGCCAAGCACCCTACCTGACTGGACAAGGACCCGCCTTGTTCTGGGGGATCAGGCAAGCACCTGCCTTTCCCCTGTGAGATTCCTTCATCAGGAGATGTTTTTTTCAAGGAATTCCCACACCCCTATGTTGTTTCTTTGTTTGTTTTTGGTTTTGGTTTTTTAGTTTTTTTTTGACTTAAAGTCTACCACAGTAGATGCATTGTTCTAGGCTTTTAGACTCAAGTCCTGGCATGAACTTATGAAAAAGGAATGCTTATAATTTGAGGTCTGATCTATGCCTTTGGGCTGCTTTTTACAAAAAAAAAAAATCTTTTTAAATTGGGGCTATCTGACACCTTACATCCCTTAATGCCTAAAAATTTTGCTAACATAAAACAAACAAGCACCCTCATGTGCCCATGGTTTCTGGATGCTGTGCTCCTGCTCTCCCTCCCCACTCCCCTTTTATGTTTGTTAATGGTCTACATTCCTGCATGTAATCTGATCATGCTGGGATTCTCTCTACAAGGGACCCATTCTCACTCTCTTTCCACTCTTTCTGCTCTGTCCTTATGTCTCTGTTCTCCCTTACAGCAGGATTTTAAGTTGGTCAGCTGACACAAGTTGCTAAAAAAAAAGTTTTATTTGTTTGTCTGGCAAAATAATGCGACCACAATATTCTTGTTTAATGTCTTGTGTATCTATGTATGTTTCCATAGTATGCTTGTTTTAGTTTTATGTCTCTGTGTATGTGTGCTTGTTTTAAAATCTGTAAAACTTGTAACTCCAGATTACAACAGCTCTGGAAAAATACAAACATGTGGGTAGCTGACATTTTTGATCTCAGCGCCATCTTTGGTAAGAGTACCCATCTTTGGTAAGAGAATTAAGGAAAAATTCGTTCATCTTAACAATGCATTTACTTCCCTTTGTACCAGTAGCGTTCTCCTGGTGAGGACTCTTTAATGAATTGTCGATTTGGAAGTGTTTCTGGGATGCTTTCACAAGGGACCTTTGGGGTGCCCTCTGCGGAGGATTTAGAGGGTTCTGCTCACCACTCTGACGGAGATGTAGCTCCCTGGAATCTGCATTATTTTCTGATGAGATCATTTATAGATGAATGTTAGAGAGATCTCCTCACACTGCCTTTTCAATCTGGGATGGTTCTGACAAGCTCTACCTCTTCTTTCTGGATAGGCTTGTGTATCTACTTAGCTAGTTCCCTGACTACTTCAGCACCAAGTAAACAGGGTCCTTCAGAGTACAAGCCCTTTCAGACCCCTTCAAGGTCCAGCTAAGGCATTACAGCCAGCTTAGGAAAGTAAGGGTATCTAAGGGAAAATAATTTACTTATAGACAATTTTTTTCTCAATATGTCTCTTTATTTTTCTCTCTTACTTGTACTCTATTCTAATTCTTCTGTCCTGTCTGTAATTTCTTAGCTTGAATTCTCTGTCTCAATGCTAATCCAATTCCAATTCTCTGCTAACTTCTTCTATTTCATTTCTTTCTATCTCTGCTAATTTCTGGGATGTTTCTGTTTCTGTTCCCACTTCCTTTGCCCAAAAAAGAAGAAACCAGAAAGGTATAGGCAGTCACATTTTTTTACAAGTTACAGGTAAATACAGCCATTCTAGTTGCCCTTTCTGCCACAAACAGCAGTGGGGATGTGCTCAATAGGAAGCATAACAAAACTCCATGGTTTATTTTAATCTACACAAAAGAGACTGAGAATTAAGATTCATTCCTATAAGAGCTAAGGAATCTTTAGCTTCATGTGTTAGTTTCCATGGTGACCTGAGATTGGGGTCACCATGGAGAATGTCATACAAAAGCTTGAATACAGCTGCGGGTATCTCTATAAAGGAACAAACCCAATTAATATTTCCAAACAGTCTTTGGATGTCATTTAAAATTTCTAAATGATCCATTTGTAACTGAAAAGGCTGTGGAGAAACGAAATCTGTGTGGATGACAAGCCCAAATAAGAAAAGAGAGGATGAATGTGGATTTTCTCAAGGGCCACCTAAAGCAGACATAAAGATAATTGTTGAATTGGGAATTGTAGTACCTCTTGCCAATAGGATTATCAACATGAGAAATCAATATATCACCCATATAGTGAATAAAGTACACATCAGAGTACTTTGTATGAAGTTGTTCCCATAGGCTCAATAATTTCCTTTGTCTTTCTATGATCCTGTAACAATCTCCATTTGTCTGATTTTTTTTCTTAATAACAAACATTGGGGTGTTCCAAGGACTGGCAGAGGGTTCAATACGACTCTTTTGAAGTTGTTCTTCCACCAGACAAGTAGCTGCTGTTGTTTGTCTGGAAAGAGACCCCCATTATTTGGTAGGTCTAGGGTTAGGCCCCTTTGAAGTTTCCCAGAGTAGTCTGGGGTTTCCATTAGCAGCAGCAGGGGTGACTTGCATCAGTTAGGAGAGTGCTGCACCTAGGGAGCAGGACTTAGCCACCAGAGAGCCCTTTTAGCATTAGGGGCAGGGTGCAGGAGGCATTTTTAAAAAATTTATATTCTGAGTTGAGGCTGGGACATTTGGTCCTTTAGAAGAACAATGTTTACTAATATGTTCAAATTGTTCACATGAGAAGCATCTAGAGTCCATGCCCCTTGCCTTTACTTGTTTATTTAAAGGTTGAGAGGTTGATTGTCCCTGTAATGCAGCTGCTATGGCTACACCTTAAAGGTAAGAGGGGCCAACTTCAGCATATGCTTTTATGAATTCAGAGATGCTCCCAGATTCCTTTGTCAGTATCAGTATAGACTGACCAATGGGAGAAACATTTTAAAGACCAATTGTTTCAAAATGATCTTTCTTACTTCTGGGCTAGGGATCATTCTCTCCCCAGCTTCCGTTCCTTTGGCTAGAGATTCTGCAAACAGATAATTGGTTTCTGTGTTTCAGTAACAAGCCCTTTGGTATTAGCACCAGCTGATGGTAAACACTTCCATGCTCCCTGGGCTGCTGTGGAAATTGCCTGCAAAGCTTCTTTTGTTAGTTTCATTGCTCAGATGTTTGAAAACATTCACCAGTGCCCATGAAAATGTCGTACTTAAAATCTTGTCGACCTCTCCCTCTGCCTCTTGTTTTAGACAATTTCTGACAGTCTAAGTCCTCATACTCAACTTTCCATAACAGTTAGGTGCCCGCTGCTAAAGAGACCTTAGCTACCTGAGACCAGCTGTGGGGAATGAGCCATTGGGGATTTAGGCTCTCCACAAGCGTGAGAATGTCCAGTGAGGCTGTTCCTTAGGCAAATGAAGTGTGTTTAATCTTGTTAAGCACTTTGAGTGAGAGAGGTCCTGACATGGGGCTTTCATCCTTTCCCTGACTCTGATAATGGAAAAGCTCTTCAGTACTTCGTCTGGCTGGTGGGCCTGCTTGATCACTCTGGTGAAACACAGGAGCTCCCGTTGCTTCTTTTTACATCTTTTTAAGGGGGTATGGAGTGTACAGATAAATGCTGCAGTGGAATGCTGTCAGTTTTTTGATGGCCTTTTGTCTCTTTTCCCTTTTCAATCTCTTATTCAGGGGTAGACGTTTATATTTTTTTTGTTTTGTTTTGTTTTGAGACAGAGTTTCTCTGTAGCTTTGGAGCCTGTCCTGGAAATAGCTCTTGTAGACCAGGCTGGCCTCGAACTCACAGAGATCCGCTTGCCTCTGCCTCCCGAGTGCTGGGATTAAAGGTGTGCGCCACCACCGCCCAGCTTAGACTTTTCGTATTAACCTGTCTGCTGTTTGGTCTCTTTTGTTGCTAAGAGTATGGTGAGTCCAAGTATGCTGGCCTTGTTCATGTTCTTGCCACTGAGAAAATGGAAACCATAGGGTTTTGTCGTATCTTTATCAAGTGAAAGAAGTTGCCCTCTTTTTATGAATTCCCTGTATATTTTATCAGGAGCATACTATTTACTTTGTTCATTGTTAGGACAAAATACTTGACCAGTATAACTTAAGGGCAGTTTTGCTCTCACCTTCTGTTCTATGTTAATGGTCCATCGTGGCATGGAAAGCAAGTAGAGGGGGGACCTCGCATCTGAACTAGGGAAGCAGAAAGTACAAGCAAGCCGTACAGGGCTATAAATTTGGAAGGCATACCGCAGTGACCCACCTCCTCCAGTAAAGTTTCCTAAACTCTTCCAAGCAGCTTGGGAAGTAGTACCCAGATACAGGAGCCTGCAGCAGACACTTGTTGCAGAATATTTGTTTAACTGGGCAAAGATGTGTTTCATTTGTTTAATTACATAAAGAAGTGCTGCTGTTTTCCATTGTCTGCCTGAGTCAGCTGATTAATGGAATGAAATGCCAAATGGCAGATAGGAGGGAGGAGGTGTAAGTCAGACTGCTGGGCAGGGGGAATAAGGAGGAGGAGGGATTCAGGCACAGAGGAAATGCCAGGAGCTAGCCAGCTGGACATGGAAGAAACAGGAAAGTAGGGTATATACAGTGGAAGAAAGATTAAAAGCCCCCAAGGAAAATCGTCCCTGCTTTTAGCAGACCCACAAAACCAGGAAGCTAACAACTGCAGAGAACCTGGTGCAGACCCATGCAGGACCCCTGCTTCCCACTTCAGTTTCTGTGAGCCCGTATCAGCGTTGTTTAGTTAGTTGGTTCAGTGGAGCATTTTCTCCTGGAATCCTCCATCTCCTACGGCTCCTACAGTCCCTCCTTTCCCTCTTTGGTGGGGTTACTCAATCTCTGAGGTGAGGGACCCAATGGAGCCCTTTAATTTATACTCTGTTTTTAAATGTCTGGCTGAGTCTAGTGCTTAACCATCCTTAATGTACGGAAATCTCACTTGGTCATGGTTTATGATTTTACTGTACATTTCTATAGCACACTTTCTAGGGCCACCAACTAGTTTCCAAATTATGACACAGACACTTATTATTTATTAGTTATAAATGTTCAGCCTTATTTTATGCTTGTTTCGCTAACTCTTATAACTTAAACTAAGCTGTTTCTCTCCATCGACATTTTGCCTCGGGAATTTTTACCTTTTTCCTTAAGTATGTCCTATTCTGTGTCTATCTGTCTGGCAGTTGCCTGGTGGGCTGGTTCCAGAAATCTCCCTTTTCTTTTTCTCTTCTTTTTGTTCTCCCTACTGACCGTAAATTTCTCCTCCTACATATTTTTGTCTGACCACAAGCTCCACCTATCCCTCTACTGTCTAGCTATTGGCCATTCAGCTTCTTATCAGACCATTCATTCACATTACTCAGACAAAGCAACACATCTTTATATTGTTAAACAAATGCATCATATACAAATGTATCACATCTTTGCCTAGGTAAAGTAATAGTCTACAACGCATTTCTGGATTTAATTTGCTAATCTTTTCTGTAGGAGTTTTGTGTTTATATTCATGAGATATTGGTCTGCTTCTTTTTTTGTTCTTCCTTTCTCTACCTTTGATGTGATATTGCGGTCAAAATGAATTAGAAATATTGTTTTTATTTTATAAGAAAAAAGTCTTCAGAGAGTAAAACATTGATACTTTAAAAAATCAAAACAAATACAGCAAATTGACTTGAACTGAATATGAGCCAATAATAACTGAGTTGTTTTCTTTGATTCTTAAATACATTTTTAGCTTTGAAAAATAGAATATAATTACATCATTTCCCCCTCCAATTTCTGCTATTCAGCCTCTTGCTTGCCCCCATTTCTTGCTCCATTTAAAATGTATGGTCTCTCTCTCTCTCTCTCTCTCTCTCTCTCTCTCTCTCTCTCTTTCTCTCTCTCTCTTTTGTTGTTATGATGTATATGTACATGCATTCTCATCTCCTTTAGTGTTACTTGTATGTATATTACTATGAAACTTCAGGGCTGATAATTTGGTATTTCATAAATAAGTAAGGGGCTGATCCCAAGGGAAGACTACTTCTCCTGCACGTACAATTACTTAGTACAATTACTTGCCTATAGTTCTTTGACTATGGGGGAATGACTTGGGAAATTCTCTCCTAACACATTAGCATGTCCACTGGTATTTTCCTTGTCCAGGTCTTGATTAGGCAACCATATTGTTGAAGTATTATAGGTAAAGATGTCATCTCTAGAAAACATAATCTCATAGTAGACATCCTGGTTCTCTGGTTCTTAACATCTTTCTTTCCTTTCTTTGCAGTTATTTCCTAAGCCTTAGGTGCTTGAGTTGTGTTGTAGATGCATCCATTGAGGCTGAGGATGGATGTGTAAGTTTTATCTGCATTTTGTTCAGTTCTGAATTTCAGTAAATGTTTCCATCCATTGCGAAATAAATTTCTTTAATGAGATATTCAAGATACACTTATCTGAGGGAATATGAATAAATATTTACAATGCAGTTAAGAATTATGCTGGTTTAATAAAGTGGCACTTTATTAAATAGATTATTAAATAGATAACTAGATTCTCTTTAAGTTACATTATCTCACTAGTCCTTGGCAAATGGTTAAGTGCCAGGACATTTCTGCCTTTTAAGCGGGCCTTAATTCTAATTAAACATTTTTTTTCCTACAACCAAGATGTGAGTACCATTAGTAAATAAATAGGGATATGTGGCTATGCTGGTCATTGCCGTGAATCAAAGATATCACTTGGAAAGAAGCTATGGAAGCTTGCTTGGAACCCTCCAGTACTATGGAAGTTATTTCTCGTGGAGTAGTGTTAAAATGAAGAACCTCTAAATATTGTGTCTAAAGTAGATGGTGTCTTCAGTAATAAGACTTTCTTCAGCTTCTGGAAGTTAACCAAGGACAATGGCAAAACTCTATATTGTTTTGGGAATTCTCCTGGCAAACAACTTAAATAAGGTTTATCATTGGGGTTTTAGTTAGATGGCCTGTGGTTCTTTGGAGAAACACCGTTAGTCTACAGGGGATAATTTTATTTAAACAATGTATTTATATGTATTGTTATTTTAGGTAAATAAATAATATAATGTATCTTTATGACTTTTTCAGATACCCTTAGTGCTATTTTACTCTCTTCTTCCCCGACCCTCAGTATTGACTTCCTTCCCCTTACTCAATAAATGGTCCTCCATTTTTCCATATGATCTGGCATATACCTCAACACATCTAATCTTGGAAGTTCATAAAGTTTGAAAGAGAGATTTTTCCTGTTTAAATTCTTAGTAGAATCCATCAGATAATCAAGTGATCTGTTGTCATTACTACTTATTGTTTTGATCCTTAATCAGTACAAGCAGATTCAGGCTTCTGTTTATGCAGATATTGTTCCTCACAGAAATAGTTCATTTCATCTATTCAAATTTGTGACCTGAGAGTTATTTGCAGCACTGCTTGATTATACACTCAGTGTCCACTAAGTCCATTCAATATTAATGATGCCCCTTTACAAGTTGAAGCTGGGAATTAGTACCCGCAAATATCCATTCAATAAATGAATGTTCTTCTCATATCAGAGGATAGATAGATAGTATTCTTTTACTTTTTTCTTATAAAGTGGCTTTGTAAAGAACTAATTTATTTATTTTTATAAAGAATTTTTTCATTCTTTTTTCAATTACCAATCAATTCATTGAAAATAGATTTTATCTCTGGGTTCTACAGGGTTAAATTTCTACCTGTTAGCTACTTCGGTACTATCTTTATAGAAGACTTTAAGATTCAAGTCTGAGTAGTTATTATACTCACATACAAAGTCTTTTATAAAGAGTGCCTGTATATCTCTCACGCAAATGTCTCTGCTATTGAATTCTGAGTAAAATATTTAAAAATCTCAATTCTATATCTTTATTAGCTTTTCTCCAGAAAAGCTTTGGCTTCACTCCTTGGCTCCCTTTTAGATATCTTTTGTCATTGACTATTTTTCTTTATTTATTTTTACATTATCTAAATATTCCTGCTTTAGTTTGTTTGGCGTGATTATAATAAAATACATTGTATTCGCCACATTTTGTGGCTGTGATAAAATACCATAACAAACAGCAACTTATGGCAGAAATCATTTATTTTAGCTTATGCTTCCATAGGCCTAGGGTCCATGCTGGTGTGGCGGACGTGGCAGCAGGTTACTGGATCAAGAACCTGAGAGCAAACATCTTCAGCCACAAACAGGAAGTAGAGAACTAAATGGAAGTAGAGTGAAGTTATACATTCTAAAACACGTCCCCAAAAGCATACATCTTCTAGCAAGGATGTGTCACCTCCCCAAACAGCACCACCAACTGGGTATCAATATTCAAATACCTGAGTCTATGGTGCTGTTTTTCATTAAGACCAGGATGTACATGAAATTGATCACCTTCATAATGGAAAGGACTTTATCTCTTCAAGTTTCTGGAGGTCTAAGGAACTAAGTGTGGTAATGGCATCTCTAACTCTGCAGACACTCAGCATGAAGCATCACAGGGCAGATGACACACAGAGCTCATGAGGGGATTCTGCCCTCACCACCTATATTTAATCAGAGCACTCTGATGACCTCTGATCTTAATCACCCTCTCAAAGACACAACTTTTAGCACCAGAGTTAGTTTTCCTCTCCAAGTACCTCAAAATGGTGATTACATTTTAGTACATTCACCTTCAGTAAATTAGCTTAAGCCACATCACATGCATCTCATTCCCAACTTAAAAAATTATATATTGGCAATTATACTTCTGGACTAAATATACAGTATATTTAGTTCCACTTCTACCAAGCAGCCAGTTCCTTACTGAAAGCTATTTCATCATTTTTTTTTCTAAAATTCTTCCTCCCTCCCTTCCTCCAGGCTACAGACAAGGCTAAGATTACTCTTAACAATATGATGATAATGACATATTACTGAAGACACCTCTTAATTATGTCATTGAACATGGAAAAGTTAATCTCTGCCTATCTAAAAGCTTCACTCTTGTTGATTAGTATTCAAGGTGTTGGAAGGTATATTGCAAGCTGTTGGAGGAAAAAATGTAATAATTAGTATCACCCAGGTAGTCTGGCTACCTGTAATACTGAGTTGCCTACCAGATATACTGGTATAATAGTGGCATAAGTGTTATGGGAATAATTAATCATGTATTTATTTGATTTCAGGACCACAGTATGAAATGTAATCCATACCTATAAACTATAACTGTCCAAGAATCTGAGTCTAGAAGGTCATTGGTACTAGGGAGAAACTTTCTATTATTATTCTACTACAATGACACAGCAATAAAATGACTGTAATAATATATTGCTATACTCATAGATTCCTACTAAACCCTCAGCAGAGAAGCTTCATCTTGCAGTAGATAATGAGTAACACAGAAACACACAATTAGACAATATGCAGAGAGTAAGAGATTTTGGAGTAGTCAACCCTAATTTGTTTTTATCAAGCCCTTCCTCTCAAGGTAAAGGAATCTATAATAAGAGAAATGAAAAAGACTGTAAGAACTAGAGGAGGTGAATGTCTCCGAGGAACCAGCACCTTCCAAACACCAAAGAGATGTTAAAAGAGTCTGCGAGGGGCTGGAGAGATGGCTCAAGAGATGGTTAAGAGCACTGACTGATCTTCCCGAGGACCCAGGTTCAATTCCCAGCACCCACGTGGCAGCTCAAAACTGTCTGAAAATCCAGTTCCAGGGGATCTGACACCTTCACACCAATGCACATAAAATAAAGTTAAATAAATCATAAAAAATTTAAAAAGAGTCTGTGAAAGGATACACAAGTATGGCACTGGTTCAAACCAGATAAAAACCTAGCACTGAAAAAAGTAAGTGGACAAAATGTGTCACCCCTGTTAACCAAGAAGTTACTTGCAGTTAATTTGAGCACAAAAAAGGAAAAATGGTTTTTATCAATGGAATGTCACTGGGTGTGGTGTATCAACCATACTCCAGGGCAGGCCTTATGCCCAGGAATGCTGGTCAGCATGCAACAGACTCTATTTTTATTCCTGTGGAGTTTGAATGCAAAATTTTGTTTTGGTATTTTTTGTTTTATTGATTTTTTCTTTTTTTATTGTTTTTTGAGAGTTAGATGGATAGAGAGATGATAGACAGACAGACAGACAAACAGACAGACAGATAGATAATAGGCAGACAGATAGATAGAATGTGTGTGTGTTTCAATCAAGTTGAGTACATAAGGAGATGGTGAGGACTGGTGAGGAGCTGGGGTAGGACAAAGAATATGATCAAAATATTGTGTATGAAAATAATAAAGGAAAAAGTAAAAAACAACATGCACATCATCTTTAAAAGAGTTCTTTCCAATATCTACTGAAAATATTCAGGAAATATAAGGTCAGTAAAGAATCCTCCGAACGTTGACTGAGCATACCTGGTGAATATTCTGTATCATTCAGAACAGGGGAAAGGATAGAGAAATTAATATGAAAAGATGCCATAGCTGGGGCAACAAAAATGAAACACAGACCTTCAGGCTTGGACTGATACTATTGTTGCTGTTTTTCATTCTTCCTTACTCACTTTGGGAACTGTAAAAGGAATCTGCCTGATCATGAGCATTATCTGTGAGTGAGGAAGGGGAATGGAAGAAATGTCAGTAGGCAATTGACACTCACGCTAGTGAAAAACTTCAGACTTACAGATCTCATCTAGTTTGTCTTGTCAGTAAGGCAGAGGTGTGATTTATTTAGTAAGAACGTGTAAGCTGCCTGAAAACACTAGTGATTCACAAAAATGCCTTCTTTCCTTTAAACAACAAAAGCTGTAGTGTGTGCTTGGGACATTGACTGCAGCGATGGTACTTCTTAGATCCCTATGAGTGGGTGTGGTCTTGAGAGTTTTCAGAACCAATGCACGTCTTGGCACATGCTTTGCCAGCTGTGTTTTATAAAAGCAAAAGTGTGTCCTGCCGTGCTGTCTCTTTACCTCCTGGTTCACACCAGGCAGTGAGTGTAATTGTCACCCACTAGCTTTGATTACTTCGTGAGACCAAGAAATTAGCATGATGGCTCAGTCACATATTGAGATGCATCAAAAACTGTTTCATGTGGAGAAATAAAGAATCCTATCCTTTAAATTGTAATATTTTTGACAATTTATAATGTTCTGACATTCCTCTTAATATAGGAACTAAGCTTTTCATTATGATTAAGAACAGGACAAGAGAGATGAAAAGTGTACTTAAGATACTTTTGTATCAATTATTATGTAAACAATGTAGTAAGTGTTCTGGAGAGAAAGGGGAGAGAGGTAATCAAGTGGAATCAATCCTTGGAGACATTTCAGGTTACTGGAGGTGCCTGGGGAAAATTACAGTATAAAAATAACAAATAAACAGCTAAAGTCCGGGGGGGCTGGAGAGATGGCTCAGTGGTTAAGAGGACTGGCTGTTCTTCCACAGGTCATGAGTTCAATTCCCAGCAACCACATGGTGGGTCACAACCATCTGTAATGAGATCTGGCGCCCTCTTCTGGTGTGTCAGCATACATGGAGGCAGAATGTTGTATACATAATAAATAAATCAAAAAAAAAAAAAAACCCAGCTAAAGTCCAAGTTCTCCAATGATAATATTCCAGAAAAGCAAGGGGGTATAGACAAATGTATGCAGAAAAATAAACTTCACAGAAATGTGACCTTTGGGATGGCGGGCTAGAACAAAAGATGAGACATTGTCAGATAAAGACTGGAGTCAGAAGTCACTGAGGACAGAAGTTACTGATGCCAGACGGGATGAACATCCTTTGTGAAAAAAACCTATGGCTGACATTTCTAGTTTTGCTTGAAGACACAGTTAACATAACTTAACCTAGATAAGGCTGGTTGCTTTCACCCAGAATCTCTTGGCGGATGGAACTGTTCTTTCCCCCATTCACATCCCAGAATCAAGAAAGAGGGTTTAAGACACATTGCTATGTTGGGAGACAAAAGTCAGAACTTTATTTGACTCCTGAAGATGCATCATCACAGTTACGTTGAAATGCTGAAAAAAATCCCAAGAGAAGCGACCAGCAGCTCTGTAATGGTAGATTCACGATGTCCACCAGCAGCTCTGTAATGGTAGATTCACGATGTCCACCAGCAGCTCTGTAATGGTAGATTCATGATGTCCACCAGCAGCTCTGTAATGGTAGATTCACGATGTCCATCTCAAGCTTGTGACGATTAGTAAGTCCGAACAAACTACTCACTCTCTGTGGGGCTCACGGAAAGAGACTTGTCTCAATGAATTTAAATGTTAAAGAGGATATATGCATGCCCTAAATACAGCAGTACAGACAAAGGGTAAGGAATAACAGAAGGGGCTACCTGACGAGACCTGTGCGCGCGCGCGCACACACACACACACACACACACACACAAACACACTCCATTAAATTAACAGGGGATTAGAGTACTACTTGAGAAATGGAGAATGAAGACCAGTGGGAAGGTCATAAGAGGTAGCAAAGGTATAGGACGCTAATACATTGTATAGAACTACAAAATTATAAAAAGACAAAAAGAAAAAATGAAAAACTTTAATTAAAAGGGCTAAAAATAAAACCCTACACAATGCTGAGCCACTTCACGTCGCAGTTGGTTTGGTTTCGCTTTACAATGAAAACGAAAGTCATGACTTGATTGTTTTTAATACTAGAGGAAGCATGAGTTGTAAATCGTTCAAGTGGTTCTCACATGGCAGACTGGCTTGGACACCGCTGTTGCTTTCAGGTTTGTTGGCACTATGTTTTGAGTTGGGATTTAGAAATCATACAGTTAATGATCACATTTCAGGCCAGGTTTGCTAGGGAAAAAAAAAACTCATAAAGGATAGAAATATCTAGAAGAAAGGTTCTCATCGTGTGGATCATGACCTCCTGGGGGGGGTGGGTCACAGGTCAGATATCCTGCATTTCCGATATTTACATTATAATTTATAATGGTATCATAATTACAGTTATGCAGCAGTAATGAAATACTCGTGTGGGTGGGGAATCATCACAACATGAGGACGCGTTTGGAAGAATTGCAGCACCAGGGAGGTTGGAAACCATGTATCTAGAATCATTCAGAAACAGAAGACTGTGATTTTCTGTAACATGATAAACACTACAGAGCCTTATCTGATGCTATTCCAAGGTGGCAGACATCTTGTACGTGAGGCTAGCTTTACCCAGGATGCAAGGCAGAGGAGCTTCAAGTCAAAGGGCTCATGCGTGTTTGGGGACAAACTGAAATTCAGAGAAAATGGGAAAATGGTGACCCAGATAGGAGGCTATTTCCATAACTACTGAAAAGTATGCTGTTATGTTAGAGCCACAGCTGTGAGAAAGAAAATGAAGGGTTTGGAAGCACAGAATTTATAGAACTGCATAGTTGACTATACAGTAGAACTGAAGGTGAAAAGAGGAGAAAAGAAAAACGTAGATAAATGTGTTTAGGTTTTTAGAGATGACAGTGATGTGAATTTCAAAGACATCGATTTGCACGTGACTGGTAAACTTTTTTCTAAAGCTACCCAGTCTTCTGGGTGTCTTTCAATGTGGGGGGGGGGGCGTAGAGGCAAGGTTCGCACTCACATCTGCAGAGCGAACTTTGGAATTGGGATATGAGTTCCTCTTTAGTGGAGAAACCTTGAGCAAAGGATAAAACCTGGGGATAAAACTGTGAGCCATGCACTTCTCACTATTTAAAAGTGTTCTTCAGGGAAATGCTAATCAAAAAAGCTATTCAGGCTGGCATTGTGTCTCTTCTGCTCTCCTAAGCTCACTTAGATTCCTGATCATTCTCCTTATCTGTCTTTACCTAACATTTAGCACCACCGTTTAAAGCATGGTGATGAGGTTGAGACTTCCGATGAAATCCCTTAGAGGAATGTACAGATTAGCTTGATGATCTATTTGTCAAAAGAAGAAGGATGAAAATACAGGATTGAGAGCTCATCATTAAAACCTTAACTCTTAGCCACTAAAAGGGGCAGGGTATTCTTGTCTTCGGCAAATTAGAGCAACGCAGCAGTATGAAAAACAGTACAGCAACATATATTCTTGAAATGTCCCCTCCTGCCATGTTGAAACTAGTCCTGTCAGATCGTGGGGGCTGGGCTCCAGTTAGAGGATTGAGAAGTTACCATGAATGTCAGGGATAGGAGCTATCTTGCCTATATGTGCTAAGTATCCCAGTTTGGATTTTGACATGCACAACTTTTATTGCAAAAAAAGAGATGTTGTCTTGAGGAGATGCTTTCCCTGTGCTCATTTTTCCTTTTTGCAATACCGACACTTTTTTTTTTCCTGAAAATTTAGGGAGTTTATCCTCAATGTCAAGTCAGTCTTGAAGAACATTCAGATATTGTACCTTGTAGAAAACCCATCCCTTGCTGTATTATGGTGCCTTCCAGTCTCACTTTAACTATACTGTTTGGAGTGGGTCACAGTCCCAGGATAGAAAAGGTTTTCTTAAAAATATAGGAAAGGGTTGAGAAAGTAAAACTGTAATGAGTTAATTCATTGCACAGACCAATAATGGAAATCAGTGAAGTCTTCCTTGGTGGTCATGACATTCTGAAGGTTGTACGAGAGTAAATAAGTTAAATTGTGCTTTTAATGTTTTCTGCGACATTTGAAAGAAGTCTTGGAGCTTCCAAATTAAATGAGTGTCGTTATCCACTTTCTGCTCTATAGCACGATAACTGTTTCATTATTTGAAAAATGAGATTGATTTAGCTCACAGTTCTGGAGATCTGTAAGTATGGTGCTGGCATCTGTTGGCTCCATGTGAGCTTTTCTTGCTATGGCATCATCATAGTGGTAAGACATGCAGAACAAGGAACCAGGCATAAGCAGAAGGAAGAGGTGCATGATTCAGACCTGCTGTGTAACAACATCATCTAATGAAAACAATTCATAAAATGCTGAGTCACTTCTCCATTTATAAGAGTGTGGCCATCTTGATCTCTATTTCCTGGAGGTTCCACCCTACTATACAGAGAACCAAGGCTTTAGCACATGGGATCTGTGGGTGACACCACACCCAGAACCTATTTATTTATATCTAGTAGTTATCGTAGAGGTGAGAATTTTATGTTTTCCATAGGCACTTAATGTATATGTTACTTTCTCTGGGTGAAAAGAACTTCCTATGGGTATACATTAAAAAGGGAATTCGTCTTCCTACCCAATGCAAAGAAACACATAATAAATTCACTTATTTCCACACCCTTGAAGAAATCAGCAACTAGAATGCAGCTAGGAGAGAATTCATCTAAGTAATCTAATAGGCAGCTGTGTCATTTTCTTAACAGAAATTGCCTTATGTGGTAGGTCTCATTAAGGGGAATGCCTTTAACAAGTCTCATGCATCCATTTTAATGATTTACCCTAGGTGAGCTACATAGGAGTCAGAAAGTTCACATGTCTAATCACATAAAAAGCAGGTTTCAGGATTCACTCCAATTCATTCACCCGTTGTTGTAGATTCCACCAACTATATATATATATATATATATATATATATATATATATATATTTCATGTTGATTATCATTATTTTCTTCCTTATATACAAATTTGATGACAGTATTCTGCTACTAAAAATTTATAAAGTCAAATTAAAAGAAATTGATAATTTTTCTAAGTGATTTTGGCATGAAAGACTACTAATAGGCATTCTCAAAGCAATGAAGAAAGATAAATAGGAATGTTCACTTTTACAAGTATTTCTGTACAGGGAACAGTTATAGAGTTATCTTTTGGATGGAAGATGCACAGGTAAACGAGACTGGTAATGACATTTATATATTCCTTTTAGGTGCATCTATATTAATATGAAACTATGCTTTTCAAAATAATTTTGACTCACTGGATTATTAGTGACATTTAAGCAGAGTGAAAGAGTCTATAAAATATAAACAAACAAATAAATGTCACATCTTCATGTCTCCTTTCTGAAGAAAAATCTCTAAAGTTCTCTGACCTTCACCTTATCAAACATTTTCAAATTAAAGACATATCACTAAAGTGTAGTGATTAAATAAGTACCTTTCCTATCATCAAAGAAGACTAAGTAGCCTAACACAGACAGGCCGAGCTTTTATACTGTTTCATTGTGCATAGTTGCTGAGAAATGTGGTTGCCGAGAACTATGCTGACCTCTGAGTAAGGTAAGAGCCAGAAGTTTACCAAATATAAGGGAAACAAAGAAGCAGAAGTTAGTTATAAAAGTGCTTTTTTGTTTTTGTTGTCTTGATAACTGTTTATGGTTGGGCTTTTCAGCACAGACAAGAATTGGGGGAAAAACTGCTATCATAATTACATGCTTTTTTCCCCGAAGAAACCCCAGTGTTCCATCTCTCTGTTCAGAACCCCATTTCCAGCGCTCTGAAAGTGCTTCTTATAGAGATGTGTGAAATTCCACAATTTCCAAAGGTTCTGATTGACATCTTCTATTTGGTCCATCACTGAATAAATTCTTGAAATTAATTAGAATGTACAAAATTGAGCTGATCATGTCAAACTAAGTTACTGTACAAAATATTTAACGCCGGTTGTCAGCTTGGTACACCTAGGCTGAGAAGATGGAACCTGAATTGAAGAATCGCCTCTATTGAGTTGGCCTTTGACCATGTCTCAGACATTTTCTTGCGTAGTAATTGATGTAGCAGGGCCCGATTCACTGTGAATGGCTGTATCTCTAGTCTGGTGTTTTTAGAATGTATAAAGAAGGCAATGAATATTAACCTGCTAAGAAGCCAAGCCAGTAAGCAGTTTTCCTCCATGGTCTCGGCTTCAGTTCCTGACTCCAGGTCTCTGCCTTAATTCTCTACCTTTGCTTTCCTCATTGATGAACTGGTATGTGAAAAGGTAAGCTGAAAATGCACTTCTTCTCCTCTAAATTGTTTTTAGTCATGGTATTTATCACAACAATAGAGGAACTAAACTATAATGTTATGCTTGACTTAAAATAAAAAGTTAGATATCATGAGTAAATTCACCAGGAAAGGCTTCATTCTCCAATTTAATAAACTGCAGTTTTTAATTCTAATTGTCAAAGAACTTAAGGATTTCCACAAAGTGCTATATGGAAGCCACCAGCTGGAAATGGTTAACATGTGAAACTTCTCACTCAGTGCTAATAGGAAGCAGGCATTCCCTAGGTAGTATTTCTATTCATTTTTATCTTCCCAAACTGTATTCAATTTCAAGTAAATTGAAAGTAGATTAGCTTATTTATATTTACAGATAGAGAGCAATTGTAACTATAATTCCTCAACTCTATTCCTGTGTGTTTGCACACACAGTACTCTGACTTGGGAATTCAGCTGGCCTGCATTTGAGATTATTTTGCAAATTCATCAATTAGTACTTGCTTGATAACTATTTTATATTCTCAGTAGGAAGTACTAATTCCTAGAGCTCTGGATTTGGCTTATTTTTTTTTTTTTAGTTTAGTTAGAGCAAGGTAGTTTTAAAAGTAGTTCAATACAGCTAAATAAGACAAGGGGAACTACATAAATTCTGAGTGAGTATATGCAAAGTATTAAAAAATCAAACCAATAAAGAATAAGATAGGAAATAAAACATGTAGCTTTAATCACTGAGTTGAGAGTGTCTGAAAATTAAAATACTCCATTACTGTAGAAAAATGGCTGTACCTCATGTTCAAAATTAGAAATACCTATTTCAAGTGATTCATTTTAGACAATCTGTACAGCAGGGCCTCTCTGTGGAACTGTGACCGAGTTGGTAATATTCCTAGAAATTGATGTTGCCTTCAAGGCAAGACATGGTTATTCTTCAGAGCTAGGTGTCTGAGTAACATTGGCAGCTAACAGATGAGCTTCTTAAAAATGGTGCTGTTCCTGGATGGCAGCATTAACATGGCTTTCTTTCCCACTGAGACAAAGTATGTTGTGACTGCGCATTCACAGATTTGGTGGTTGCAAATCCTTTAGAGCAAATGTTCTGCTAAAAATTATAAAAATGTTATCATAACATAAATCAATAAATGAAAAATATATGGTTTCAATTCTGCGTACAAATGGGTCTTTAAGACACATGGGAAAACTTTGGACAAATTTCCTGTACAATTTTGAATGAAAAGGACAGAGAAAGAGAAGGAAAGCAGCACCCCTCACAACACAAAGAAGTGAGTGAAGACAAGCCAGTCACCCTCTATATCCTTGAAAGGAAACAGGGCCAACAAAAGGCTCACTTGAAAGTTGAGGAAAGCTAAGATCTAGTAAGCATCATTACCAGGAGCCAGATTTCCAACCCCACAGCATACATAGCAAAGTCATAATTGAATTAAGGTATGTTTAAAGACTGATGCTTAATAAGCACACAGTAATATGCTGGTATTTTCTAAGACAGTAGCTTTTTCATAATGTTGCTATAAATTTACTTTTAAACGCAAGCTCGAGATGAATATTTATGTTGAGCTCTATAAACACAAATTAGATGGGTAGAGAATTGGCCAATTCGATGACCTCAACCAATTAACAAATAAAACTAAAAATAAATTTTCATGTTATTCCGTTTACCTCAGGATGAGGTCATTTATTTTGTTATATGTCACAGAAAGTCACCATATTTTACATTGAAAAGTAACCCAAAACATAGCAACATCTTCAACTAGGATTTTTTATTAATATGATGTTAAATTTTTAGATTTAATATAATATTTTGATTTATTCTTGGTATTCACAATACGTTTTCATATTTTTTTAAAAAAAACAAATTAAGACATACTTTTTAAACTCTTTTTTCTTAACTCTCAAGAGGTCTGGCTTTCTTTTTCTCCCCAGAAGCTTTTATGATGATATTTTTTTAATTAGCTTTTGTCCACTGCTCAGAACTAAGTTCAGTTTATTTTTTATTATCATTTTTTGAGACCATTTCAAGAAGCTTTGCATGACCAAAAGCATCACTTTACATTATGCCTTTATAGAGTACTCAGTCCATTGTTCTTTGATTATCTAAGGTCAGCTATTACAACTTATATGGTCTCATTTTATAGGACACCCAACTTCTCTCTTCTACTGTAAGCTTTATTCTGGCCAGGCACTTTCAACACATGTCAGTTATTTAACAATGAAATTTCCAAACAGACCTCACTGAACTACTGTTTGCTCAATAAAAATGTTACACCGCTATGGCTACTACTTACATCCAATGTTTAAGTTTCTAATATGTCAACTACAACTTTAAATTCTGTGTTTTAGGCATTTCCTGGTCTACTAGGCAGTGCCTGAGAAAAGAGATTATATTGTATTAAGGCCACAATAATTGCCTTTTAACCATCTATGTAGAATTAACAGCCATCCAAAAAGAAAAGTGCAACTGTGCAAATGAAGAAGAAGAAAAGAGTTTATATACATATATACAAACATGTAATGCATAATATACGATATAAATCTAGGCAACTAAAAGCTATGGCTGACAACATTTTTCCAAGCATTAAATGACACCACCAGTTTTGCTTTATATGTATTCTTTCTTTTCAAGGACTCAAAGAATGTAATAAACATTATCTTAATGTTTCAAACATTTTAGGGGTAGATTAGAATATTACCATTTTTTTTTCACAAATCAAAAACCAAAGAACTACCATTACTTTTGTATTATTTCCAAGAATAGAATAAGAACAGGTCTAGCTAATCTCCTCTGGGATATTAATTAGTACTGTAAGTTTTTTTTGTATGACTTAAAAATAGTATCACTCATGAGAAACAATGTCAAAATTATGATGCTATTAAATTATGTTAAAGGCCTAATGAAGAAATACTTTAGCAACTATGAGGTGCATGCTAGTTGTAGGCATGAGGAATGTTTATATTGGCTCTTTGGGATGTATACATTAAATGCAAAATCAGAAAGAAATCGTGCAAAGATTCAGTTGCTCATGCAAGCACCCCAGAGTCTCATCCTCTCCTTTCAGCTCTGTTGTGAGGCCACAGGAGAAGTGGAGACTTGTAGGCTGCTGTCCTTGTAATGAATGGGAAGAGGCTGATAGTGGCATGGTCGAACCTTCACCCCTTCCTTCCTCTGCTATGGGGATCCTTCCCAGACCTGTGTTGTGCTGTGGCAGGAGATGCAAGTCCGAGAAATTAATATTTGAGGTGGGGTTTGCTGTGTGGTTCAAGTACATGATGCTATTGCATGGAAAGGCCATCCAAGGATAGCGATGCTGGTGCTAGTTAGCATACCAAGCACACTTAGGTCTCCAGGCTCCTTCAAAATCACAAGTACCTGGTATGCATTTCAAGCTCCACCCTGACACTTCTCATTTCCTCCCCTACCCTAAACTTCCTCAAGTTCAGGAGGTTCTCCTTTACCCTCAACTACTTATTCTCTTTATAGTCCTGCTATCCCAGCTAGGTGTTCTTGGCCTAACTTGCTTCTCTCTCTCTCTCTCTCTCTCTCTCTCTCTCTCTCTCTCTCTCTCTCTCTCTCTCTCTCTCTCTCTCTCTGTCTCTCTCTCTGTTCAGTTACTGCTTTTCCCACTCTGTTTCTATTTCTCTCATGCCCAGATCCACTCTGTTGGCCTTGTTCAGTCTACTACTTTTCTCTTTCTCCTCTGTACTCTTCCCGAGGCCTCTGGCTGTCCTCTCCCTCTTATCCTCAACAAATACCTTCCCCTTAACCATCCCATCAAGTGGCCACATCATTATGCAGCTAGGAAAGTTTCCTAGAGCTGTTAGAAAAGAGGTTTTTCCCATAAGCTGGAACTGGATGGGCGGGAAAATACTGATTTAGGGAAGAGAAAAGAAAACCCTCCTGAAAATCAGTGAGAAAGTCCTAGTCGATAGGATCCAGTTATTCTTTTGCTGATTTAATTTTAAGACCCTCCTATTGTTGTAAATAAAGACTGTGAAGCATGGACTTGTACCCACACTCGCCCACAAGAAAGAAAGAAGACTTTTGAGAGATTTGGTAAGGGACGTAAAAGAAATGTGTTCCTTTTTAGCAATTGTTTTAGGATGGGTATAAATTATTTTAAGATTTATGGCAACTGAAGTTACTGATGTTTCCTTGAAAGATGCAGTACTTGGTATACTATACTTAAGTAGGCCTCACTCTGTTGCAAAGGCTGATACTAAAGGAAACAAAACTGAGAAGATCCAAACCTCATGGGCTTTCAGTGCTTGGGAACAAGTCCTGATAGTAATTTTAGCATGTGTCTTGTTGGTTATTTTCATCTGTAGACTTCCTATGCATTACCAAGGTTTGTTTTTGAGAAGCCTTGTGTTATGTCTTTTACATTTAGATATACAATTTACCTGGGATTGCCTTGCCCTTACACACAAAGTGATTCTAGGAGATTATGTAGATATTATTATAAATAAAACAAAATTAGTATATTAATATAAATTGATATATATTCATATAGTTATATCAATTTCTCAAAAAACACTAATAAGGAGAGTTATTAAAATGGATTATTTAGAGGTTAATACTAATTATCAAGTATAAAGATGACTGTATTCAATATTACTTAGATAAGAAGACTGCAATTTGTTAAAATATCTCTCAATAAACCTGAGAAAACAATTGTGTGCTCTTGGTGAAGACTGGATTTGAAAATGAAGTAGTAGCACAGCAAAGATTGTCTTTGCTCTTTTGTACTAAAGTGGCAAAGATCAAAATTATAAAGCATTTCTTCTTGCTGAGAGGCATTATATTCCTCTACAATTTCTCTTGGATTACCCTAACAAACAGCATGATTCTGAATAGTTAAACTTTTTGTTAGTGTTTGCTTTTCCATAACTGGATACAGAAAATACATGCTGTGCTCAGGCTGAGTAATAAAGCCCAGAGGAAGCCAGAGAATTCTTATAAACCTAACATGATTTCCAGTAAGACAAATTAACTAAATCAAGTCCAACTCAGGTTCGATTTGCTTACATTATGTTATAGAATACAACTGAGTGACTCTTTAGAACAAAACCATAAGCAGTTACTGGGTCTGATGGATTTTTCAAATCCAGTATCGTAAGGATTCAAAGCATAACAGAAAAGAATTGCAATATTATCTGATACTATGAAAGTTTTTGGTGCAACACATACTAACACTTCTGTTTCTTATTCTGTCATGTAGGAAACGAGCAGAATAGTCCAGTGACCTTGAAATGACATGTGCATCGTTGAGACTCGTATATTCTAAATCTTAGCCTTATAAATAAAATTTGCAGTCAATAGGATAATGAAAAGCATATACAAATGAAAAATTTCACATTGTTAAACAGGCTAATATTCCATTATGCTTTTAAAATGATGTAGCAGTTCAATATTATTTAAGGATGAATATTGTCAGGGTACAAAGATATTGATGTGGACTTACTATTAGAATTAATTCAAAAACTATGATTTGTTTGATGGAATTAAGGTTTTTTATTTCATGCAGTTACAGTAAATTTTCATGTGTTTTCAGTCATGAATGTACATTGCCAATCACTGTGACTTACTCAAATAGTCAGAAATGAAATGCTCTCAGCTCACATTTCTTAGAGGGGAGTAGCACAGTGATACTTAGTGGGCATACAGGTCAGTACTAGGGGCAAGAGTGTGGTGTCTGAGATGATATCAAGTAATGAATGAAAAAATGAATAAAACACACATTAACACAGAAAAACAACTTATTCAAAATCTCCTTTCTAGATTATGTCTTTCTATAGGGAACAATTATTTTTCTGTAAGTGAGTAGGTAGTATTAGCAGCTTATACTATCTTTAGGTATGATTTTTTTTTTTTTGGTTTTTTGAGACAGGGTTTCTCTGTGGCTTTGGAGCCTGTCCTGGAACTAGCTCTTGTAGACCAGGCTGGTCTCGAACTCACAGAGATCCGCCTGCCTCTGCCTCCCGAGTGCTGGGATTAAAGGCGTGCGCCACCACCGCCCGGCTAGGTATGATTTTAATAAGCTATTGTAGTCAGAAAAACCTGAAAATCGAGGGAACAATGATTTTATTTCTCTATTGTAGCTAAATGTTAAAATATTTGAAAAACACTACTCATTGAAGTGATAAATGTTTGCCTGGGGATTAGGGTTGAAACTCAGTGGTAGAACCCAGCATTTTGATGTTTTTGGTTCAATCACCAACACTGTAAAATATAGAGGGCTTTAACAACCTTGTGAATCCAAAGCAAGGCCTGACTATGTTCCCTTTCCCCTGTAATGAACTTTTGAACATTAGTCAAAGGATAATGGGACAAGAATATTGCTCAGGTGGTAAAGTGCTTTTCCTGTAATCTTGAGAACTAAAGATTGATGTAAATCTATCCGGTGGGGTATTTCTGGTTATTAATCCTAGTACCTGTATGCCAAAATGGGAAGCAGAGTAAAAGAATATCAGGAGCTCATAGCGAGCTATCCTGGCATAGGAAGTAGTAAGTAAAAGACATACCGTGCTCACAAAAGATAAAAGGTGAAGACTAACACCCAAGATTACCATCTGACCTCCACAAACCCACTGTGCCTGAGTAAACCTATGCTTATACACATAACATATGCAGATCCTAAGTACATTCATAGAAATCTTTCAGAAAAATAATTGGTTGTTGCTTTAGTTAGGGATAGTTTGAGGAACCACCATAACTCAAGCAACTGGGAGAGAAAAAGATATATTTGGCTTATACTCCCATATCAGTGTTCATTATCAATATAAACTAGGACAGGAATTCAAACATGTCTGGAAGCTGCAGGCAGGAGTTGATGCAGAGGCCAAGGAGGCATGCAGCTCACTGACTTGCTCAGTTGGCTTGCTCAGGCTGCTTTCTTATAGAACCTAGGACCACCAGCCATGGTGCAACTCCAATTATAATGGATATAATTTTTATCACTAATTAAGGAAGTGCTCCCTAGGCTGTGTACAGCCCGTTTTTATGGAGGCATTTTCCCAGTTGAGACTATGTTCTCACTGATGACTCTAGCTCTCAAACTGACACAAAAATAGCTGGAATATTTATTATAATTGTCAAAGTTTCAGGTGGGTTAATAAAGTTCCAAATAATTTTCCTTGGAGACTAAACTGATTCCAAGATGAGAAATTGCAAGGAAGAGAGAGTCATGCAAATATAATGATCTGACTGAAAATCCTTAGGAAATTCGCAGTATCTCTCATTTGCAGTTCTTCCCCGATGTTGAGAGTATAGAAGAGTATTAAGAAATGTGTTTATACTTTTGTGATTTAAGAAAATCTAAAAATATAACTATGAGAAATTTCATAAGAATACCGCAAGGGACAGCATAATTATAATGTGGGGAAAGGAAAATGCTTGTACTTCAAGCTCTGCAGTAGATAATTATATCATAATTTGAGGTTATCATATCACCCTCCAAGGAAGAGCAGGCAATGGTGATGGTGGTAGAGGGTTTAGACTAAAGGAAAAGGTCTTGGATGTCAGGAGTGGGAAGTGAAGATTTAGTGGGGAACCTGCTCCATTAAGAAGAGGAGAGCTAGCTTTAAAGACACAAAATTTGGAAAGCAGAACGTTAAACTATCCTTCTTTGTAGTCAAAACAGTGCTATATTGTA
Source organism: Arvicola amphibius (assembly GCF_903992535.2). NCBI lineage: Eukaryota > Metazoa > Chordata > Mammalia > Rodentia > Cricetidae > Arvicola > Arvicola amphibius. Next base: position 110,257,966 of record NC_052057.2, on the reverse strand, counting down.
AAAGACCAGGGGACTCCTACACAAGCAGACTTGACAATCACTTTCAGTAAAGCTGACGGATTAGAAACAATTACAGAAAAATTGGTAGCTTTTATATATGTAAATGAACTGCTGCGATAGATCCAAGGAAAACTATAGTACTCATAATAGCTTAAAAGTAGAAAAGGCTTAATAGTAAAAAAAAAACAAACCCAAGGAGGTGAAATATCTGTGGCAATAAAACTCTATGACCCTGAAAAAGCAAATTGAAGAAGACACTGGATGATGGAAAGGCCCCCCCCCGCTCCTAAATTGTCAGAATAAATACTCCAAATATTTGTGTTCTTCTGAAAGTAACCACTAAAGTAACCTCTAAAATCTCATGAAAATAAGATTAACTCTGAAATCCATATTAAAATACTGTAAATGGTGCATAGCTAAACCAGCCACAAGCAGAAAAAAATAGATGCTGGAAGTATCACAGCACCTGAGTTCAAATCATACTTCAAAGTTATTGTGATAAAGTCTGTGGTACTGGTACAAAACTTGAAATATAGACCAATATCACAAAATAGAGGACCAAGAAATAGCTCCACAAAACCATCATTACCCATTTTAGACAGAAATGTCAAAAAAACATAGACTTGAAAAAAACTACACCCTATATAACCAAAGTGTACTGGCAAAAACTCCATAGCCACCAGCCTAAAAATGAAAGTAAATAGACATTTGTCACTCTGAAGAAAAAATCCTGAATCAAGGGGATCAAAGATATAAACATAAAACCTGAAACACAAATCTCCTCAAGTAGTACATGAGCTAACATTAAGATACAAGTATAGTTATGAACTTTCTGAATAATAATTCCACTGTCATAAGAAATGGATCTAAACATTGACAAATGGGATTAAGTAAAATTTAAAGACTTTCATATAGCAAAGAAAGTATCACCAGGTGAACAGTAAGCCTACAAAATGGCAAAAAAAAATCTTTGCAGGCTGCATCTAGAGTCATAAAGAAAAGCAAAAATTAAACACATGCACACACAGAGGCAAGTGCAGACACAAAATTAATGAATAAGTTGATCAATCAACATTAACAGAGATAGAAATGAACAATAAATATTTTTAAAATATTTAATATTTGTAGTCATTGTTTAAATGCAAATTTAAACGATTTTGCAGTTCCATCTCACCTCAATCAGAATGGTCACCAACAAGAAATTAAATGACAAAAAATGATGTTGAGGATGTGGGGAAGGAAGAACACTTAACTCTGCTCTCAGTGTTCCAAACTGGCTCAGCCACCATGGAAACTAGCATGCAGGATCCTCCAAAAGCTATAGTCAAAACTTAGATTCACCGTGTGATTCAGTTTTGACTCTCCTGGATATATATCCAAAGGATTATACAACCTTCTAAAGAGACACATGTACATCTAAGTTTATTGATGCCCTATTCATAATAACTGGGCTTTAAAATCACCTTGTGTGCCTATCAGTAGACATGAAACATATAAACAATATAAATTCATTTATCTGTTAAGAAGATGAGATTTGGAAAAAAAATCTAACTAGAAAACAACATAATAGACTGATACAGTGAAGTCCTGCATGCTCTCTTTTATATGAGCATTCTAGTCTGTAATTTTAGGTATTCATTTCTATGTGAATGTTGGTGCTATAGAATAATCCTTTTGTACACTGTGAAGATCTTGTGCTGTGGTTGATTTAGTAAAAAAGCTCACTGGCCAATACTTGACCAGGATGAAGTTAGGAAGGAGAGCCAGACTAGGAGAATGCTGTGAGGAGGAAGGGTGGGATCAGAGTAGTCACCAGCCAGAAGGAGAGGGAGCAGGAGATGGTCATACCATGCAAACAATCATATCACCACATCGCAGAGCATAAATAGGTATACGGCTTAACTTAAAATGTAAAAGTTGGGTAGTAACAAACCTGAGATATTGGTTGAGTATTTCTAATAAATATTAAGCCCTGAGTGATTATCTGAGGGCAGCTATAGGATAGGAAAAGTCTGCCTTCAGTGGGTCATAGAGAGTGACTTGTGAGAAGATCAAAAGATTTGGAGATAGGAAGAATAACATGTTTGATATTGAAGTGCAAAGGGGAATAGATGGAACAGAAAGACACAGATGGATCGATTGTTGGAGAAATGGGGGATAACAATGAGCAATCAATGTCCTTATAAAAGTTGTCTGAGGAAACCTCTAATGTGTCAGCTCTTTCAAAAGGAAAACCAAAAAAAAAAAAAAAAAAAAAAAAAAAGAAAAAGAAAAAAATTCTTCAACAGGCTGAAAGATATGTGAAATTGAAAGGAGAGCACAGCTGGGTCGCCCTAGAAATCCCCATTGTTACTGGTAAGCACATATAAACAATTTTTCCAACGTGGTTGGTTTCTAAGAAATGGTTGGAGGAAAGTTGATGCAGGGTCTTAGGGGCTTGTGAGGTTATGGACAGAAGAGAGCCAGTGAACTCTAGGTAACAATAAAGAAAAATGCCATCTTTGTATGCAGGGTGATGGATTTCAGAAATGTGGATATCTATTCAGTTGATTATTTAAATACAACTGTTTTCCAAAACTATTTAAAAATGCCTTGATCATTTGCTTTGTAATTGACATAAATACAGTAATCTCTGCCAAAAATATACTTCATAAGAACGATGTCTTCTTCTGCTGATAAAATGTCCACCTGTTCATAGAGCAAATAGCATAGAAATTTTATTTACTCCTTTCAAATGTATAGTAGATTATCAGTCTATCTATGTATCTATTTAGCTATCATCTTTCTGTCTCTGCTTGATTGTCTGTCTGTCTATCAAACCCTTGTCTCTTCTGTTCGCCCATTTTTATGTATGTCTTAACAGAAATATCATTTTAGTTCCCCATTATACTATATACAGGAAAGTTACTCTTCTTGCTGCAAAATGTGTAGGGAGACCTCTGGGAAATGGGGAGAGTTCTGGGAGAAATTTTCATAAAATATTGTTTGTGGTCCCAAGAATGACGTGAGTTCCATGGTACAGTAAAAAAAAAAAATCAATATATGCCTTATAAAGTTAGCAGGCACCACATTTCTTTGTTTAAACGCATGAAAACTTTCGCTGTATGCATTGTGTGGAGATTGTTTGGATATTGTGAAGTATTACTAATGCCAACACAGCTTCCTTGCTACTTGGGATATTTTGTGATACAAAGATAGGACAGTATCTCTGCCAGCTCATTTCTCTTGTGACTTAAAACAAAAATGACTTAATGTCTGCAATATAAATCAGTAGTGTGACAGTAAAAAGAACTAGGTTTAAACATGCTACATTTGTGATATTTTACATTTTTTATTTTTTTAGAATTGTGGTGTTCTTTCCCTTTAATTACGTGTTTCCACATAATGCATAGCTTTAGCAGACTTTTTTTTAACATAAGATTAGGAAATAATAATTTTTACTTTCAAGTATTTGTTGATTTCTCTCTTGAAATTAGTTTTCTCAGGAGGTGTGTGTGCGCGTGCGTGCGCACGTGTGTGTGTGTGTGTGTGTTCATAGATCAATGTAAACAAAGGTAAAGACAGGCAGATAAAGATGCTGTTTTCTGATATATATCAAGCTTAATTTTTCCATTCAAATGATGAAAAATGATAGTGTAAAAAGGGTTGTAATTTTATGGCTTCTAATAAAAAATGATTTCTAGTAATTTAGTGAATGAAGAACATGGATTATGAATCTATCTTAAGAACCAGCAGCTGCCTCTCCAAGTTTTTTTTTATGTTGATTATCTCTCAGACACTTCTCCCTGCTGAGATTCAATTTGGTAAATTTGTAAAAGAGCCTTCAGATACATAGACCTGAGACAATCTCAGTTCCTTTTACCTTGATGTTTCCAGTTATAACAAAGAGACATTTATTTCTCTTCAGTTGCTCAAGGTAGAAATTGTGAACACTAACAATGGAAGCTTACTTTAATTCAATTTTAAGAGATCAGCATGTCCTCTCCTTCAAGAAATTCTGAACCCTGAATGCTCAATCTTCCTCGTTTCAATTCATAGGATTTTTTTTTAAATTATTTCATTCGTTTCACATACCAATCAGAGTTCCTCTTTTCCTCCTCCTTCTCCCTCTCTCTCCCTGCCCCACATCCACTCCTCAGAAAAAGTAAGGCCTCCCATTGGTATCAGAAGCCTTGAGTACCAGCCTCAGCACCCCATCAGGGTCCAGTTAAGATTCGCTATAACAAGCAAAAACCCGAGTTAATGGAATAAATCAACTCACATATGCTTCCTCCTCGTGTTCTTTATTCCTTTCAGTAAAGAAGCAGCTAGAGAAGGGTTAAAAAAGGCAATCCCTACCAGGTTTTTAGATTTTATAGACATATTTAAAAATTACATAGGCATAACAATGATATCTGAATGATATCAGAGTCAAAAAGAAGGCAGGTAGACGATGACAAAGTAGCACTCCAGGAAAGAATGACGTGACCCAAGAGGGAATAGCATTCAAGGGGAAATAACTGACATTGCAAATCATTAGATAAAGTCACTAAATGCCCCTGAGCCCTGGACATCACACACACTCTGAACTGTCTGTCTGGTAAGGGTGGTGGCTTCCTATGCTTTTGAAACTCCTATGTAGTCTGTTATCAAAGGTAATTTTCGGGGATTGACTGTGTAAATTTGGCTGTTAGATCGAATAGTGAATGTTATTGTACAAGACCCCAGGTTTGGGGGAATGGAAAGATGATTCCATTGCCTGATCAGAAGTTTCACTGTTGAGGTATTTTGAGAATTAATCCCATTTTGAAGGGAAGAATCATGGTTTCACAAGGTTTTTACAGATTTGATAGTGACTTTTCCAAAAATCAAGTGTTCCCACAGCTCAGCTGAATGGGTTTTACCATGTGGATGTGTGCATATCCACTTTCTGCCCATTGCTCTGTCAGCTGTACATTTTCTGTGTAGTCTTGTGGGCTCACCACTCATGCGGAGTCAACAAAGTCTGGTACATCAAGTTGAGGCAGGATGAAGCCCTTCCCCCCTGTATCAAGGCTGTGTATGGAATCCCATCATAGGGAATAAGCTATAAAAAGCCAGTTAATGCACCAGTGATAAATTCTGGTCCCATTGCCAGGGACCCCACAAAAAGACCAAGTCACATAACTGTCATCAACATTCAGAGGGCCTAGTTTTGTTCCATGCAGGCTCCCCAGCTGTCACTCCAGACTCCATGAGTTCCCACAACCTCAGGTCAGCCGTCTCTGTGGATTTCCCATCATGATATTGACCATTGACCACCCTTGCTCATATAATCCCCCTCTCTCTCTTTGACTGGACTCCAGGAGCTTGACCCAGTGTTTGGCTGTGGATTTCTGCATCTGCTTCTATCAGTTATGGTAGCCTGTAGTCTGATTACAGGAGCAGTGGGCTCAGGCACCCTTTCCACTTTTGCTAGGCGTTTTAGCTGAAATCATCCTAGTGGATTCCTTGGAAATTCCCTAGCACCAGATTTCTCCCTAAATCCATTATGACTCCCTCTTTGAAGACACTTCTTTCACTGTTCTCCCTCTCTGTCCCTACCCCAAATCAACCATTTTGTGCCCTCATCTTCCTATTCCCATTTCCCTCTCTTCTTTCCTCCTTTCCTCCAATTTACTCAGGAGATTATTTCTATTTCCACATCATAGGGTAATTCACATGTGTCACGCCCAGGGTCCTCCTTATTACCTAGATTCTCTAGGACTGTGTATAGTAGCCTGGTTATCCTTTGCTCTACACTTAATATCCACTTATGAGTGAGTACATACCACGTTTGTCTTTCTAGTTCTAGCTTACCTCACTCAGGATGATGTTTTTCTTCTCCCATCCATTTGCCTACAAATTTCATCACATTGTATTTTAGTACTGAGTAATACTCCACTGTGTAAATGTAATACATTTTCTTTATCTCTCCTTTGGTTGAGGGGTGCCTATTCTGCTTTTATGAATAATCCTGCTAGAAACATAGTTGAGCAAATGTCTTTGTGGTATGGTTAAAGATACTTTGCATATATACCCAAGAGGATTATTGATGGGTCTTGAGGTACATTGATATTCAATTTTCTGAGAAACTGCCAAACTGATTTCCAAAGTTGCAGTACAAGTCTGCACTCCTACAACTGGAGGAGGAGTGCTCCCTTTTCTTCTGCATCCTCTCCATCCTCTCCATCATCAGCAGTCATCACTGATTTTGATCCAGTTTACACTGAACATAATAGAAGAGAAAGCGGGAAGTAGCCTTGAATTCATGGGCACAGAAGACCACTTCCTAAATATAACACCAGTAACACAGACACTGAGAGCAACAATGAATAAATGGGACCTGCTGAAACTGAGAAGCTTCTGTAAGGCAAAAGACTTAGGAAATAAAACAAAATGGCCGCCTACAGAATGGGAAAGGATCTTTACCAACCCCACATCTGACAGAGACCTGATCTCCAAAATATATAAAGAACCCAAGAAACTAGACATCAAAATACCAAACAATGCAGTTAAAAATGGGTACATATCTAAACAGAGAATTCTCAAGAAAAGAATCTCAAATGGCTGAAAGACATTTAAGGTATTTGTTAACATCCTTTGTTGTTAGGAAAATGCAAATCAAAATGGCTCTGAGAAACCTTTTTACAATTCATGGGTTTCCAAGAATAAAATATTTTATTCAGTAAATTGAATTTGGCCTATAAAATTAACCATAGATATTCATTGGCAACAGAAATCTCTGCTTTCAAGATTACAAGAATATTGGTTTTTTTTTTATTTCTTGGCATCTGATATTATTAACTACAGAACAATATTGGTTCTTGTTTGATTGTTATTTTTTTTTGCTTTCTTCTATATGTTGTGTGCATATCTATATCTTGGGAACTTGTTAAAAAACTGGAGGCAGATGCTCTAGATTTATATCCTTTTGAGCAACCTGGGTGTCACTTATCAAATGGGGCACATGTTTACCATGTGAATATTGTGATAACAGATGTTACCCAGTGTTTTTTTTAATGTGAATTATATTTTTTCTTTTTTATTCATGTTTCCCACAACGCATTTCGATAATCCTTTCCCCTCCTTCTAACTCCTCTCGTATCCTCCCCAGCGTTCTTCTCATCCAGCCTCACATTATTTCTCTTTCTCTTTTTCAAAAGCAAACAAAGAATAAGGGAAAGAACAGAAAGAAATTCCACTAAAACCCAAAGGTAAAAATCAAAACAACCCAAAATGTATGAGGGATTTAAAAACTGTGAAACAGAGTAATACAAAACAAAAGTTTACAGAAGAATACCATTGTTTCTTTTCCCATTGACTAATTAATTACTCCTGAATGTGGCAACTGCCCTGAAATGTGGTTGATACACCTAGTGAAACTCCACTGGAGGAAACTCTTTTGCCCTTTTCTAGCAAATATCAATTGCAGATAGCTTCTTTTTTTGGTGTGAAACCCCATGCTCACTTCCCCCTCTCAGTGCTGGGAACCCATATGGCTCAAACCTGTGCAGGTCTTGATTGTGGTGACACAGACTCTGAGTTCGTACGTACCTCAGTTTTGTCAAATAAGGAATTCAATAATTTATTGGAATCATCCACCACTTCTGAGGCTTACAATCTTTTTGCTTCCTTTTCCACAAAGATCACTGAGGCTTTATGTAGGCTTGCCTTTCAGAACAGAGTGATCAAAAATATCAGTTTCTGCATATTATCCATTTGAGGATTTGTCTGCTGGTTTTGATCTGTTGCAAGAGGAAGCTTCTCTGATGATGACTGAGTGATCTATGGGTATAGCAGTGAACCATTAGAAGTCATTTATTACATAAAAGGGTAGTTGATTAAGAAGTAATAGTAGTAGGTTTTTCCATAGGTCTATGACCTAATCTTAAGTTCTTGGCAACATTAGCAGTGTCACGTCTTCATGGACCTTAAACCCAAACAAAGGTTGATTGGCTACGCTCACAATATTTGTGCCATGATTATGCCAATATATCTTGCAGTCAACTTGCTGTTTTAGGTTGTAGGTTTTGTAGTTGTTTTATATTGATGATTATTTTTCTCATATTGTAGTATTCAGAGTATTTCTTGTATCATGGACACTAATCAGTAGGGGTTAAATTTCTAGTTTGACTTCTGTGTGTTCAAGGATATAAGTAAGGGCTTGAACAACTGATTCCAGAGAGAAACAAATAGCCTGAAAATAGCCTGGGATGTGTGATAAGCCCAATGGGAACTCTTTGGTCAATGTCCCACACAATTTGGTTTGAAGTTGAGAGACTGATGTATCGCAAGAACCGGAGTCATCTACATAGATTTAAATACTAATGCATGAATGTTTCTATTCACTCTAAGGCAAAAGAATGTACTAAAAATGCTTATTCAATCACAGACCTATGGGAATGTATTTCACCTGTTTGAATTATTTGTGTTTCTATCTTAACTGCTGTTCTTCATACCTGGAAAATTTAATAATATCAACAATTACACATTCCCTGTGAGACCTAAAACTGGTCAATGTACAGAGTAAAAGAAATTGTAGATTGACCAGCCCTAAATAGGACAACTATATCATATTTTCTCTTCTAAATGATCAGAAATCATTGTAAAAGAGAGGGCAGAAGAATTGTAAAAGTCAAAGACAGTAGAGAACTACAACAAAATAGTGTTTTCCAGAGAAAAACTGACATTTTTACACACGAACTCAGAGTGTTTATTACGGTACACTCAAGGGATGCACACTATCCATCCAACAAAACCCAAGCATAAAGGAAAAGAAGGAACATGGTCTCACCTCTGACAAAGGAGCTATTGGCATTTGATGCCTGCTGGGAAAGGGATATTTAGTTTTGTTTTAAGAAAGTGTGACATGAGGAGGTACCTACTCTCCATTAAATGTTCATGCACCCATTCACATACACGCAGCCTTAAATTCACCTACTCAATTTAGCTTAACAGAACACTCGATGTTGGGGGGAGGGAGTGATGGTGGATACAAAGGAGATCTTGGAGGAATCAGAATGGAATCTGTTCAAAATAGATTATGTGTGTGCATAAAATTCTCAATAATGAATCATTTGCACGCTCGGTAACACTTACTGAACTTACTAGTTGCTTAGTAGATGCATTTTGCTTTATCTTATTAGATGGATAATATTTTAAATCTCCATTAAATAACTCCCTACATTGTTCACAGACATGTTTTTTTTTTATTTTTTATAACCTTGTACAGAAAATATATACCTTGTCATTGTAGACAGATGTAGGACTAGCTTGTTTATTATTGTAATGCTGGAAAAAGGATAGATATATCCGTGCAAACTAGAAGTAAACAATGAAGATTTCAGAGGCACCCTTGGATTCCCTCACTACTGAACATCTCTAATAGTATTAATATCTCTAATAGTATTAATATCTCTAATAGTATTAATATCTCTAATAGTATTAATATCTCTAATAGTATTAATAACATGGTCACTTGGATTTCACCCTCTGTTAGATGGAAATGGATTTAATTGACCCTAAATGACACTATTAAGAAATATGGTAACAAGACTAGAGACATGGTTCAATTGATAGCTTGTTGTGCAAGTATGAAGGCCTATATCTGAATCCTCAGTATCCACATAAAATCTGGGTGCTGAAATGATCATTGCCCTATACTTTTTTCTTCGTTGCCAAGTTCTTTATGCTCCTTGTGTATTCCATTCATTAACCCATGGCTAGGTATATGATTTGAAAATAGTTTCCCTATATTGTACATTGTCTTCTACTGATAATTGCTCTATTTGCTATGCAGCAGCTTTTTAGATTTATAAAATTCTATTAATAAAGCTCTATTTATGAAAATTCTATTTTTCCTCTTGTACATTGGGAGTTACACACTAAAGTTCTTTAATGATCTCAATGGCATGAAACTGCGTTTTCCTCTCGCTTCAGGCTTTAGGTATTATCCTCAGGTCTCTTATTAATTTTAATTGAATTGACATTTGCCTGCGATGTGGAGTGGGGATCTAGTTTTAGTCTTCGGTAAATGGACAAGACTTTTTCTCATCACTCTTTGTTTCTTCCCTTCTGGCGCTGATAAGTGGGTTCGCTCCTGCCTCTCCACTCTGCTCCACTCATCTATTCCTTTCTTTATGCAGGGCTGCACCTCATGGATCGCAGCTTTGTAATGTACTCTAAAGTAGTAATTCCTCTTTTTCAATTTGCGGCGTTGTTTTGTTTAGGATTTTCTAAAGTTATTGAGTTTTGATTTCTATCATTTCTATTTTCTTTTACAAGGAAAAACTTTATGATAGAACTTTCTAGATTTGGGTGAAATATCCAAATCTTACTATTGCAATTTTTGTAAAATATGATACACAGATTTTACAGAATGTTTATAGTAGCATGCACTTTTGAAAATTAATGATTTTTTTCTAGTTCATAAACAGATATTTTTCCACTTCTTTGTGATTTCTGCTTCAATTTATTTCTTCCTCTGGCTATATGATTTTATTTCTTTTAGCTCTTGAAAATGAAATTACATTTTCACTTATTTTTTAAATAATCTTTTATGGTTGAATAGCAATAATTTTCCTGTATGTATTAGTTTTATATATACAGCTTGCAATATTTATAAGTTTCAATGATTTTTTGGTGTAATTTTTGAGATTTCCTGAATATAGCAGGACACTATTTGGGAATGTTTGGCATTTACTTTATATTCTTTAATTAGTGCACATTTCATTCTCATACCTAATTCCTGTGGGTAGGACTTTCAGGTCTCTTTTGACTCAAGTGCTAGCAGTGGACATCCTGGTCTTTTCTGAAACCTAAGAACATCTCCTATTATTACACATTCTACTATCCCTGTGGTTTTGTTATCATGAGCTTTTTTGTACAGTTAGAATTTCAAAACATTTTGAACTAGTTCTCAGAGTGTCATCCTGCTTGTGGGGCTGGCATATGCCAACCTATGGTCCTCAGCAATAGACATTTATAAAACTCATTTAACAGTTCTTGCAAATTTAATGTTTTATATTATTTCTTGAGGTCAAAATTGACAGTAAATATCTTGGGTTTATAGAAAAATTTAAATGCAGACAGAAGAAAAACTTAGCTGGACACAGATAAAAACTTAGCTGCACTCAGATATCAAGGATGGAATACTCTGGAGGAGAGAAAGCTGTTGAGAAAAAGTTCATCCTGCACTAACAATACTTTCCTAACATTCTCATTATTTTGTTTCCATGTAAGCTTCTAACACCTTATTACAAACTTATTTATTATTTTGATTGTTCATAAAAAGATGAGAACCTAAATTATACAGCTCATTACAGACTAATTTTAAATAAAGTCGTGGATCAGTGATTAGCTATGCTCTTTGAGGTAATTGTCATGTGCTTATACATTAATTATGAATATACAAATGATGTTTGTCAACAGTTTTGAAACACTGATGATTACCACCGTGAAATCATTTTCTTATCTTAAATTTAGTTGTGGGAAGACACAAACAATATGAAACTTTCAATAATGCTCCTCTGTTACTCAGAATCAAGTAAGCCGTTGTGTTCTTAGGTTTTGGTGAGGCCATACAACATTCTAAGCCAAAACACTGGTTAAGTGATCTAGGGTAATTCATTTAAATAGCATATGAGAAAATTCTTCTGTAAAATTTTGAGACTATGTCAAGTAAGTTCCTCCACTATTTGGCAACACAGAATAGCTGCAAACAGCACCTGGGAAATAGGTTGTGAGAGAAAACTCCATTTTGCCAAGCAGTACTTTCTTCTTTCAACTACAACACCATTGATAGTCTGGGAGTCCTGAGAAACTGGTGTAACTGAGTTCTCTGTCATTCTGACCATGTCTGTCATTGTCTACACAGAGCACTACAGAAGTTCCAACTCAGAACTCTGACAGAGGTACGGAATTTCCAAGAATAGACAAGCAACTGTTTCAAACTTCACAAATCTGTCAAGACACAGTCACAGAGAGTATAAACCAAAATAATAATTCCATGCCAAACCCCATCTCAAACTTCTGAAATTATATACAAAAAATCATAGCCGGGCGGTGGTGGCGCACGCCTTTAATCCCAGCACTCAGGAGGCAGAGGCAGGCAGATCTCTGAGTTCGAGGCCAGCCTGGTCTACAAGAGCTAGATCCAGGACAGGCTCTAGAAACTACAGGGAAACCCTGTCTCGAAAAACCAAAAAAAAAATCATTGAAATTTGCTGTGACAAAATATTACATTATTTATATGGTCAATAAACAAAAGTTAACTATTCACACCAATTCATGGAAATCAGAAAAAAATTTTATATTTGATTTTAATAGTTATGTTATAGTAGATAATACAGCCTACAATTAATCCATTTTGTATGCATTAAGTTAGTGATATTTACAGACCAGAATTTTCAGAAAGGTGACAGGATAGCTAAGTGTCTAGCAATATCAGGACTTCGCTCTCTCTTCTCCTCCCCCCTCCATGCTCCTGATTTTGTCAGGTGATTTTGTCTATTTTGACTTTCCAGGTGGATATATGTGTTTCTCTTAGGGTTCACCTTGTTACTTAGATTCTCCTCGGATCATGAACTATAGGCTCACTATCCTTTGTTTATAGCTAGTATCCACTTATAAGTGAGCACCTACCAATTACATCTCTTTGGCTCTGGGTTACCTCACTCAGTATGGTGTTTTCTAATTCCATCTATTTGCAGGCAAAATTCAAGATGCCATTTTTTAACCACTGAGTAGTACTCTAATGTGTAAATGTGCCACATTTTCTTTATCCATTCTTCAGTTGAGGGGCATCTAGGTTGTTTTCAGGTTCTAACTATTACAAATAATGCTGCTATGAACATAGGTGAACAAATGTCCTTGTAGTATGATTGAGCATCATTTGTGTATATGCCCAAGAGTGGTATATTTTTGGCTCCTGAAGTAGGTATGTTTGGATGTATATATGCACGTTTCTATGTATATGGTCACATGTTTGTATAGGTACATTTTCATGAATATGAATGTCGAGGGCTAAGGCAATATACTTGATCCTACTCAACCTTGTACATTGAGGGAGAATTTCACTGACCACAGCTGGTTCCAGGACAGGCCCCAAAGCTACAGAGAATCCCTGTCTCAAAAAGTAAAACAAAATAAACAAAAAAGAAATAAAAGAAAACATGTATGAAGAAATTAGATGGTGGGATGTTTTGATTTCGGTATTAGTGAATGCATATTCTAATCCTTTCACATATAAGATGCTTAAAAGCCATGCTAGTTAATATGTCTTACTCTTTTCTATCTTAGGAGCAGGGCTGATAGTTTTAGAATCTGTCTTATCTTTTGAAACCTCTGACATTGTGAAGAACAATAGTCACATTTTAAAGTATTTAAAGGAGAAATACCAACGTGGCAGACCATGCTCTGGTGAAAGCAGCAAAACGACAGATGTCATCACTAAATAACTAAAAAGAGGTTGATTAAAAAAAAAAAAAAACACATGACCCTGTCAAATAAGAATTGACAGTCTTTCTCTGTTTCTAGCTGAATAACTCAAGAAATCTGATAAGGTAAGTTGAAAACAAAACAAAACATCCAAAATAAAGTAAAGCAACAACAGCAAAAACCCCAATGAAACTCTGCAAAAGCTTAAGCCTTCATTCTGATTGTCAGTCTAAGGAGCTGCGATGGGAATGTGGGAGTGTGTGGCATTGTTTCATGCGGGTGAGCAAAGACCTCCTCTCCTTGATATTTGAAAACAGCCTCACAGAAATGCAGAAGGATGCAATACTTTACAAAAAGCACCGATAAGAAGGTAATGGCCCCAGCTCATCAGCATCCCACCAGAAGAGAATTGTTTTAGTTACTGACATGGGCTAGAAGGGATTTTAACCAGAATACTGGCTCCCTGTGGAAAAGAAATAATTATATAGATGTCAGTTCTGGATTTTTGATCAATGTAAGGGTGCCAGTTGAGATGTATGTCACTATTGCAATACAGAAGGGCCTTGGTAACAGTGACAGCTACTTTTATATCAACCATACCCAAGTTAGAATCATTTTGGAAGAAGGAACTTCAGTTCAGTATAAGCAGATTAGCCTATAGGGCTTTTTTATGATTGATGGTTGGTATGGAAAGGCCCAGATCACTGAGGGCAGTGGTAACCTTGGAGTGCTGGTCCTGGGTTATACAAAGAGCAGGCTGAGAAAGTCATGAGGAGCAAGCCCGTAAGTAACACTTATCCATGGTCTCTGTATTAGCATTTGAGGATTTTGTCTTCTACTAGGTATGATGTAAAAGCCTCCTCCCTGAAGATTAGCTCTCGCAGTACCAGAAGTTGCTATACACGTCCAAAAGATAGAAATAACAAATGGTGCTGCCTATCTGTGACTCACACAGGCCACAAAAATGGTCAGCATGACAAGAAATCCCTATGATTGCCATAGTGGCCCTCCTATATATTTTAGTGGTAACCAACAGCTGTATAATTGTACTTTAAGGAAGGTCCATTCATTAGGAATAAAATCATGCCTGGCACAAAACCTAGCCAACTGCCTAGAGAACATAGGTCTCAGGAGAGCCTACTCGCACCATTTTATTAAATAATTATAATCCCCACCTGCATTCCAACTACATATGCTGATTTCCACAGATAGATGCAGCTGTCACTCCTTATCAAGAAAATTCTCTTTGCAACAGATGGATACCATTAAAGAAAACTACAAGTAGTCAGAATGCAGAGAACAACTGAACATGAAGTATAAAGCCCCAATGGATTGCCTAAAACAAAACTCCTATATCTAAGGCTCAGGAATAATCTCTGAGGAAGGGACAGGAAAACCTCTAAGAGTCAGAGAATAAAAAAAAATCTACTGTGTTGTTGTGGCTTCTATAAATCTTAGTGAAGTTTACTCCTGATATTTTAGCAATATGACTACCTAAATAATATTTAGTGAAGAAAATTTTATGGAGTCCACCAATAAAAGAATGCAGGCAACAAAGAGATGAGAACAGGAGGATTCATCTTCTATAAGCTTATAATCCTTAATGGATAATCCAATGCCATATGATCATCTCTAAAATCATATACATAGAATAAAACTAAGTGGACTTACCCAGTAATATTTATGGATATATATCTATATCAAATCTATATCTATGTGTTTGTAGGTATAATAACAAAGTAATAAAAACTATGAATTTGAGAGGAAGGGAGGCACAAGGGACAAGACAGTGGTTGGAGGGAGAAGGATAGGCAGAAAATGATATAGTTATGTTTTAAATTAAAATTTTAAAAAGAAAATACTTAGGAATAATAAGACTGATGCTGAATACATGTAAACTCTTATTCTTTGTTTTTAGCCCCTAAACAGTTCCCTGTACATTGTACTGGGTAATTATAATTATTCCAAGGTCTATTTGAGTATACAGGAAGATGTTCACAGGCTAGGTGAAATACTACATTATGTTACATAACAATTTGACCATTCTGACTGTTGGTATCTATGGCAGTATAGGAACAAAGACCTGATGATAAGGGAATAATGTAAATGTACCCCAATCAACAACTTCATGGCCAGCATAAATAGATATCAAAGAGTTCTTCACTCAACTTTCAAGTCACATTTCTATTTCTATTATTTTTCCTAACATGTAAGAATAATATATTTTGCCCAAATGTAATTATCATGTACATATAACATCAAGAAATACTATTATTGCTGACTAATGTATATTGTTTCCTGTTAATTAGCAATTAGCACCCATAAGAAATAGCAGAAGAGACTGCATAGGCTAATATACATTGCCAAATATAGCATGTTTCGTCCCTTATGCTATTTCTTTGGGTCCTAATTTTTGGCATTGTACAGATACATATATACATGAAATATAAATTAGTGTAAAATGAGGCTTGAATTTAAAGGAGAGTGAATATGAGTATATGGGATGGTTAAGATATATAATTATATTATCATCTCAAAAATAAAATAAAAGAAATAGCATAGCTTACCTGAAACATATGCTATCATGTAGACAAAAATCTTTTGAAATTATAATCACAATATCTCAGGTCTCGGTTCTGCTACTGACACAGTTTCTGAAGGCAATGTAACTCTGCACAACCCAGTTAATCATGACCTAGTTACCGAACATATTGGGTACTCACCTTCATCAAGTTCCATTTGGGACAGTGACTCTGAGTTTGTTGTCTCATGCCAATGAAAATTAAAGAGGCATCTCCTCAGGGCAACATGCTAAAGGAAAGCAAGCTTTCTCAAGAAATACTAAAGAAAACCTAGAAGGTAAGAAATAGTAAAGGAAATCATTGAGATGAGGAATTTCTAAGAGATTTTAGTGTCATTTGATTTCCATTATCTAAGGTTTTTACAAGTCAATGGCAGAAATGAGACAAAGGATGAGATATATTGTATTAAGAGAGCTTGATTCCAGATGCTTTCATAGCTTGAGCCCATAGCTGAACCACATACTTCTGTGGAATAATGCTCTTGTATACTGTAAAGATTTGTCACTTGTATTGGTTTAAAAAAAACAATGATTGGCCAGTAGCCAGGAAGAAAGTATAGGTGGGGCAACCAGACTGAGAATTCTGGGAAGAGGAAAAGTAGAGACTCAGTCACAAGCCAGACCCAGAGGAGGAAAGATGAGAATGCATCACTGAGAAAAGATGCCAAGCCACATGGCTAAATATAGACAAGAATTATGGGTTAATTTAAGTTGTAAAAGCTAGTTATTAATAAGCTTGAGCTAATGAGCCAAACAGTTTATAATTAATATAAGCTTCTGTGTGTTTCTTTGGGACTGAACAAATAAATGCAGGACCAGGCAGGACAAAAACTCCTGTCTACAAATGGTACCCAAACTTTTGGTAAAAATTTCCACAAAATGTCCTTTAAAGTTAATGACAGAAATTGTATTGTTGTGGTGTATTGAAAATATCTTGTGAAAAGCAGCACCGTATCGAGCACAGAATCGATACTTCCTGTTTCACCCACATTTCTCTGTGTTGTGAGCACTGGGTAAGTAAAGCAGAGTCGTGACGGCTATACTGACCACTTTCCCTTTCTAGAAAAACATGTCCTGGTCAACTTGCTCGGCAAAAAGGACTTAGGGCTTCTTTGGAAATGAGTTTAGACATAAACATCCCCTAGGCTGCCAGGAACAGAGTTTAAGTTTAAATTGAGTTTGTAGTTTTCAACTAGATGCTTTGATACTTTGAAAAAATAAGCAAGCAAACAAGTGAAACAGACAGGAAGAAGAAAAACCTAACTGCAAAGCTACCTCAACATGTAGAGTCTTAAAAGCCCCTAATTCACTTGAGTTATTCTCAGTGGAAATTGAATAGTTTTGGCAAAGACCATTTTCTGTTCTCTGTGAGAAAGACCAGACACATGCTGTTGAGGCCGCATGCTCCCAGGTAGTGTCTGCTAGAGACAGAACCTGCCTATTTTGTCACTGCTGTTCAGCTGAATTACAGCTTTAAGACTCATCATTTTTTAGTCCCTGTGTTACTTGTATTCTAAGAAAAAAAATGAAGAACAACTATTACCATAATTGTGCAGAAAATAGTAAAATTTGTGTCGCTTTCTTTAGATGCAATTCACTTCATTGTGGGTTTTACTCGTCTTGAGCTGCGGGTTGTCACTTTTGCAAAGACCACGTAAATGTGAGTCTGCACTCTGTCCAGACATGCTCCTTGGTGTGAAATAAAACACAAGCTTATTTTTAGCAGTTAATTTTTAAGCTTTGTAGCGTGAAAAATATACCCTTTTTCAGATACTTTATGCATTTGCAGCATTGTTTAATGCTCCAGGTCACTAAAGCAATCCTCTTCCTGATATTTTGGAGCAGATTTCTCTCATATCCCAGGTCCATTTTTCCTAGAATTCCCATTACCAGAGCAACTTAGTACACATTCTGCTTATTGACATGGTTAATGGGTTTTGCTATGTTCTGATTACAAACCATCCAGGGACATTTTGGTGGCAACCAATTTCCATTGGTAAGGCTGTTACAATAACATGCTGGCTTTCCAAAATCACCACTCAGGTTACAGCTAAGTACTAATGGGAAAACCCTTCATGGGCATTTTTCCCATTAGCTGATGTTAAAAACATGGGTTTCATTGAAGTTTTTAGGCATTTGCTCATCATAATTGAAAAACAAAGATTGTAGTCTATGAACAGGGTTGTGCTGCTATGAATTTAGTAATGTTGCTACAAAATTGGCATTTGTAGAAGCAGTCAGTGAGGGAGGTCTGTGGAAATCTTGGATCTGTCTTTCAATTAAGGTAACTTTATGTCACCTGAGGATGCAGAGCAATCTTCCCTCTCTCTCCCACTCACACAGCTCAAGGTAGCTAGTTCACAAGACAAAGAAGTAGGAGGGCTGCACATACCCTGCTGAGCCCACAGCCAGTGAGTCTGGGTTGAAGGTTAGCCTGCACGGAGTAAACATGAAGTAGTAGAAGGCTAGCTGGGGACTGCTGGGTTGGAACTAAGCCCATCTTCTAAAGAAATAGTCAGTCGTTCTTTTTTCTTTTCTGCAAGTTGCTATCTCATTAGATAAAGTATTGGGGGCTAGTCATTCCCACAGAACCAGTGTCAAATTATGAGGTGTAATTATAAGAATGGAAAGTAGAGAGAAAAAATTCAGAATCACATTTTAACTCAAAAATTTCAGCTGAAGCTTGTCTCTTGAATCAACCATCTCCAGGTGAGTGCTCCACGCTCCTTGTGCTCTGGAATATTGATCTACAGTTTTGTGCAATTACAGGCACATACACTCCACAGAGCAAAGCTAGAATTTATGCAATACACATAAAATTTTTTCTCAGTTTATCATGCTGTCTTCATGTTTTCTGATTTCTGATAATGAATCAAGGATCATGATCAGCTTGACAAATACTTTTGAGAGAAATACCGCTATGCAATCAAGTAGAAGAAATAGCTAACAGAGCTGGACTACTTTAAAAAGAGTTTTCAGTTCTCATTCTCTTTGAATAGAGATGGTTCAAGAAGTGATTTAAAAAGTAGTGGATCCTTAAGTGTTAGCTACTTATGAAAATAAGAAAAAATATCATTTTGTCTTTTATTTCTAGATTTTTGTTTGGTTTTTCAAGGCAAGGTTTCTCTGTGTAGCTTTGGAATCTGTCTTGGAAGTTGCACTATAGACCAGGTTGGCCTCAAACCAACAGAGATCCACCTGGCTCTTCTTCCCAAGTGCTGAAATTAAAGGCGTGCACCACCATCACCTAGCTATATTTGATGAACTTATGCTTGTGTTAAAAATACACATGCATAAGCAAAATAAAAACAAAACAGACAATTCTTTTGCTTTCAGAGTGGATGAAACTAGTTATTTATGCCCGGTGGCACAGGCTTATAACCTCAGTTGCCAGGGAAGCTGAGGTAAGAAAATTGACCTCAAGTCCTGCCTGCACTGCAGTCTGAATTCAAATCCAAATTGAGCAAGTTATATAAGAGCACGTCTCAACATAAATATAACTAACTATAAAAAGATGGATATTTCTTCAGCGTTAGAACTAAATAAATAAGATAAAATATGTAAATCAAACTAAGCCTACCAACCAAACAAGCAAAACTAAAGAAACAAAAGAAACAGGGCATCATTTTCACGGAGCAAAGCAGGAAAGTTCAGCGGCCAGACAAGTCTCAGGCAAGATAGTAAAGAATGAGCATTTATAATTCTTAATGTAGTAATTTGAAAGAGGCAGAAAATTATTCAACTTTAGAATTCAGTGAATTCTTCCCAATGTAATTTCAGACTTTAAAAAAACTTGCATTTTAATAGAAATTTGTCATATTTGTTTTTCATTCAGTTCTGAGGGAAAGTAAAGACAGTTTTCTCAGTTCCCTTTAAATGCCATGTGTCCAGTGGGAAAGATAACACAGAAGATCTGTTGACTCTGATGTTTGCAGATGTTCAAGAAGTAAGGAGACAGGAGCAAGACTCAAACAAAAGCCTGTGGTTGAAAATTTATCTAATAAGCCAAATTTGTGAGCAAGGCAGCAATAAACCATTTTACCTATGAGAAGACAATATCAACATGTCTCAAATTATAAATAGCAAGATTTTCACAATAGAATAATTGCCAGAAGTCCATAAGGAGTGACCTATAAAATATGCTGGAAAATGGGTGGGTTCAAAATAGCTTTAGAGCCTGCTAGTTATTACCAGACCAGATTTCTTAATATAGCAGCAGAACTTGCCCTAGGAACCTGCAGGTATCTGTAAGACAGCTGGAGCAGATTTACATCTTGGTGTCATAACAAAAGGCTATGGCTGTAGGTTAAAAGGCATGAACATTTTAGAAGACAATTAGAGGGAACTGGAAACTCTGAACCTCTGAAGATCCATCTGAAACCTGTTAGTTTTGGACTATGAAGCCTGTAAAAGAGGCACACCTGTCTGCATTTTTAGCAGGAAACTTAACAAATGAAGTAATGAGCTACCAGTACCTTAAGTCATCAAACGTCATCAGACAGATATGAGAGGAATAAGTAAATGAGCAGAACTGAGACAACTGTTTTTAGCTACACAGGAAATCCCAAGTCTCTTCGTAGTCTGGTGAACACCAGTCTTAGAAGCAGTACTTCCCTTTAGCTGCTGAACCCAGGAGGCCTGACAGATTTTCCCATTGGCAGTTAACAGGCTCAGTCTATCTGTTTTGGCAGGATGAGATTATCGATCTCCTGGTGTAGTATCCAGGAAGCTGATGAGGTAAAAGGCAGTTTTTTTTTGTTGTGTGGGTAGCTTTGCCTTATCCAAAGGCAAGACTCCAGGTGGAGGTCTTCTGCAACCATGCATCTTCTTGGAGGAGCTATGGGATGCTGAAGGAGCTGGCATGTCTCTCTTTTGTTAAATGTCATAATCTCAGGTCATTAAGTCACTTGAGAATCAGGGTACTAATATTTATCCTGAGTGTATTATCTTGATTTTTGGAGACTGCCTCTGGGGAGAACAAACAGGTAGTTTTCCGGTCTTCCTTCCCTGACTCCTCTCTGGGGGGTTCTGGAAAACCATCCTGGAGCATTGGTATCCATTAAACCTGGGTTTTTTCTAATTTGGTTTGATATTGTCTGATTTGGATTATTGCATCAGCGAAGGAACTTACTGGGGTACAAAAACTTTCTGAGAGTCCAAGAATCAAAGGGAAGAGAAGAGAGCAAATCCACTTATAATCCCTCCTAATGACCCTCTAGGGAAAGTTTTACTTTCTGTTTCAGTAACATTAAGTTCTGATGGCCTAGAAGTTTTGGTTTCAGAAGGGAAGTATTCCTGTCAGGAGCCACAACAAACATCTTATTGACTGGAAGCTCAGATTTCCTCTGGCCACTTGAGCATCTGATGCCCTTAATACAACAAGCTAAGAAAAGAATAACAGTGATATAAGGAGTGATTGATCTTGCTTACAAACAGAAGTAAGACAGATTATGTCTGCAGTACAGGAGATCCTTCAGGCTGTCTCATGATGCTATCATGTCCTGTGATTAATGTCGATGGGAAACTATAGCAAGCTAATCCAGGCAGGATGACAAGGGGCATTCTATGAAGAATGAAGGTATGGATAACTCCTCCAGGGAAAGAGTCAAGACCTGTTGAAGTACTTTTTGAGGGTAGAGAAAGTAAAGAATGTGTAGTAGAGGAAGGTAGTTATAAATATGATCTATGACTAGTTGGAGAAATGAAGATTATAACTGGCATGCATGTTTTCTTAGGAATGTGTTTGTATATAAATTTGTATTTTGATTTCCCAATCTCTTTATCATGTGATTCACATTATTTAAAGGAAAATCAATGATTATTGCAGTTAAGTTTGGTATTCTAAAAGAATGTACCATGAAGGGTATTGCTTAATAGTGTAATGCATTTGTGATTGCATGAGGGATAGTTATATAATGTAAGGCATAATTATGGCTTGGTTATTGTTTTATTTAGAAATTAAACATGGCATAACTTAAAAAGGTGTATACTTTTGATTGAAATTTACAGTCCATGTGTCAACTCCCAAGACCATGTTGGGGGCATTTCTCATCTCATAAGCGGGGACAGCTAGTGAAATATTTTGTCATGGTTCAAGGCTGGACCAAGTAGTGGGATTTTCAGACCTACCCATGGTCATTCCTCTGCTGTCTCCCTTTCTTCCTCTAGTCATATTTCTCCATTTTTTGAGACAGGATTTCTTTGTGTAACAGCTCTGGCATTCCCAGAACTCACGTTATAAAGCATACTGTCCTCCAACTCACAGAGATCCGCCTGCCTCTGCCCCCTGCGTGCTGGGATTAAAGTGTGCACCACCACCACCAAGATCTCTAGTGATCTCTTTGCCATCTTTCCCACATGTCCCTCTGCAAAAGGACTTCAGCCCAAGTAGCTATTCTTGTGTCTAGGACAGTCATTGCCTCCGTTCATTAGAATCCTTGATTTGTCATAAGAGCTTCATAACTACATGAGCTCAGAGAGGCATACCAGAAGCCCCATTATCCAGATTCACTAGCCACATGTGATGATGTGATGTGTTGCTGTGTTCCAGGCTTCCTGATTTTGAAATACAAGTCTAAGACATTTCCCATGGTTAGTAAGATACATTTCACAGAGATAGTATCAGCCAGATGCAGATTGGAATAGTATTTTGACTTTGAAAAGATGTTTTACGTGGGGTTTTGCTGTGGAATATTACTTTAGCCATGTGAAGGTATGCTACATTCGTTTCTACTGCCTTTGTTAACATTGTAAAGAAAGATGTTTTGCTTGTGCTGCATTTGTTAACTGTGTAAAGGTGTGCTGCATTTGTGTTAAATAAAGTAAAATTAACCCGGGCTCAGAGAGGCCGGATTTACAACTGATTGACCGAAGTAACAGGGAGGATCTTAGCATGGGGTTTTAAAGTTGGGACAGTGTGGAAGGGAGTGGCTTTTGGAATGTCAGCAAAGAGAGCACCAAAGAGGCTCCTTGTGGCATTGGTTAGCCATTTGGGTAAGAAAATGCTCTTGTCTGAACTGCTTGATGCTATACTGTATGAACTGGACATGCAGAAGAGTAGATGAAGGTGTTTTCAGTATGCTACTGTATGAGCTCACTAAGGAGTTAGTCCACTGTACATCCTCTATCACCAAAGCTCTAAAAGACTATTATTTATTGACAGGAATTTTATAGTGTAACAAGAATTACACTCTGATATGATTCTTCTGACTATCAAAGAATGAGAACATTATGAATCTGCTCTAATTCCACAGTCAGCAGTTGGCCAGATACTCACAATAGTCTGCCTGTTTAAGAAGCAAGTATTTTAGAAGCAAAAACCTTGAAGACCCAATTCAAATTTCCTGCTTTTATAAATCATAAGTAGACTATTCTTCAGAATATATTTTGATAATCTTAAAAATGATGATCAGTCCTACTAGCATTAATCTCACAAAGCTGTATGAGAAGACTGTTCCCAAATGTGATCCTTACAGAACAGCAAAAGTATGGAGCACCTGTATGCTGTTCTGAAAGCAGTAGTTTCATTTAAATGCTTAAGAACACAACATGGATTTCTTAATTCATTACTGAAAAAAATATAATAATTCAACCACAAAGGATAATAGAGTTGCTGATAAATTAAGTAGATTCCATGTCTGTGACACAACAGGGCATAAGACCACATTAGCACATAGATTCTTAGAATGAGGACACAAGAAGAGATCAAAGAATACTCCAAAGGCTGCCTGGAATTCACAGATACAGTAGAAATGCATGTGCCATGGTTGGTTTGTGGTTGATGAATAATAATCAAATGATTTTCTGTTTGCTTTTATTGTCTGTGCTGAAGATAAAACCATTCATTTGCATTTTGGTTAAGGTCCAGGTTTTAGGGCTTTAGGGGGAAAATGACCAGGTACTATGTAAATAGAACATAGTGTGATTTTATTAGCATTTTGAAGGATTTGAGGAAGGTCCAAGATTAGACATTGAAAGACCTTCCTTGAAGTTTTGATTTCTGTTTTACTTATTTATGTAAAATAAAATTGGTTATAATATAGCAACCCTGTAGTGCATGAAATTTGATTTTAGTTAATTCCTATGAACTGGTCTTCAGGGTATCGTTTCTCATGCTATTGTAATGGCTTTGGAAAAAAGTTATTTCTGGGTTCCTTTTAAAGATTAGTACATATTTCTTAGTGTTACTCCAGAGGGAATCTGTAGAACTGCAGAATATGATGAATGGATTTAAGCAAAATAGTAACGGAGTTGTTCAAATAATTTCATTTGGTAAAGTAAATATACTTGAAGGGAAAATATTCTTTTGCCCATAAGAAATGGGAGCTTCTTATTTTTATTTGTATACTAAATTATGAAAGAAAGAGACCATCTTATAAATAAAACCACAGTTGTTATATAAACTTGAAATTGCAATGTTGGATATATTGGGATCACTTAAAATCATTAAATCCCAATAATAATAGAAATTTTGAAGTAAGAAAACATTGAAAATGAATTTTAGAGTCAAGGACATAAATACTTCATAAATTTCAGAAAATTTTTGTAAAGTATATGAAATACATTTTTAAATGTTTCAGTAAGAATTACAATTGAAATTGAAAATGTAAGCTCACTAAAGTATATAAATCAACTATCTGAGCACTGAAACATATCAGCAATTTCACCCAAAAATATAGACGTG
Source organism: Arvicola amphibius (assembly GCF_903992535.2). Lineage (NCBI taxonomy): Eukaryota > Metazoa > Chordata > Mammalia > Rodentia > Cricetidae > Arvicola > Arvicola amphibius. The sequence continues at coordinate 110,233,265 of NC_052057.2, read as the reverse complement.
ATTTCTCTATACAAGGTCCAGAGGCCTGGAACTTATTATGTACTCCAGTCTGGTCCTGAATTCAAAGAAATCTACCTTCCTTTGCTCCCCAAGTACTAAAATTAAAGAAATACGTCACCTATCCAGCTAAAATAAATATTCTCTTATCTATCTATCTATCTATCTATCTATCTATTTATCTATCTATCTATCTCTATCAATCATCTATCAATCTATTTGTCTGTCTGTCTGTCTATCTATATATTGATTTTTCAGAGACAGGATTTTATGGTAGCTTTGCAGTCTGTCCAGGAACTAGTCTTGTAGATTAGGCTGGCCTCAAACTCACAGAGATCCACCTGCCTCTACCTCCCAATTAAAGGTGTGCACCACCACCAACCAGCCAGATAAATACCATTAAGAATGAAATTAAACCTATTTTCTGAAAGCCTATATAATGAAATATTTTGCAATATATTTTTGTTTTGAATTAATGAAATATATGAGAATATATTTTGATGTGGTCAGTTTATATTAAATGTTTCAAATATTAAATTGTTTTCTAAGTAGGTATTTATTTTTATTAAACATTTGTAATTACTATAAAAATACATATTTTTAGACAATTTAAACAAAATGAAAATCAGCAGAAATTAATCAGACAATGTTGAAGATGTTGTTTTAACCTAGAAATAAATAGTGAATTATGAAGATATCAACGTTAACTAATAAATAAGATTGCAATTATCAATAATTTCTCTAAATGTAAATTTGTTGACAAGAGAAAAATATCAAACCAATAAACACTTGAAACTTTGTTAGCCATAATAATTGGAATAAAATATTATAGAATAAGGCAAAATAATTTTGCTAAGATTGCTTTCTAATTACATTGCTGATTATTATATATATGATAACAGTAACATAGAAAAATGGCAATCTAATCAAAAACAGTCTACAGATTCTGTGCAATGTCCATCAAAATCCCAGAAAAATTCTTCACAGACCTTGAAAGAATGCTAAACTTCATACTGAAAAACAAAAACCCACCATAGCCAAAATAGTCCTAGGTTGTTAAGCTGTTTCTTTTTATTGTTATCATTTTTAAAATTTAAGTATATATTGATCATATTCTTCTCTTCCCACAAGTCCTCCACAGCCTCTCTACATCCCTACCCACATAACTTTAAGTTAATTCTCAAAAAACAAACAAAACCCCAAATGCATGAACCAAATCCCCCAAACTAAGAAAACAACCCCCTCCAAACACCAGCCAAGTACGAACTGTAAGTAACATTACAAACAAAAAAACTGCTGAGTCCAGCATATGCTGGTCAACTACTCCATAACATGAAGTGTGCCCTGGAGTGGTTGATATACCAGTGTCAATCCTTCAGAGAAAATTGATTTTCCCTCTTTAAGAAGGTATAAATAATAACTCAATTGTTGACCTTTATATTACTGACTAGGTTTTCATTCACTCATTCATTTTTGGAATGTAACAATATAAAATATAATAAGATAAAATGAAGACTATCACATCAAAGTTAGAAAAAGCATACTAACAGAAGGAAAGAGCAGAATAGAAGGGACAAGATTCAGAGACACATTCATTAAAATAGTAAACTAGAAACCATAATATAAGCATAGAAGATCTGGTGCAGATCTCTGCCGGCTCGGTGCATGTTATGTCAGTCTACGTGAGCTCATATGAGCGTCACTCATTTTTACTTAGAGGGACTTATTCCCTTGATGTCCTCCATCCCTCCTTCAATTTTCAGTTAAGGGGCATCTAGGTTGTTTCCAGATTCTGACTATTATGAATAATACCGCTTTAAACATTGCAGCCTCAAATGCACTGGCACAGGAGACTACTTCCTACATTTAATACCAGTAGCACAGACACTGAGATCAACAACCAAAAAATGAGACTTCCTGAAAGTGAAAAGCCTGCGGTAAACATCTTCACCAACACCACATCTGATGGAGGACTGATCTCCAAAATTATAAAAAGAACTCAGTAAACTAGACACTAAAATACAAAACCATCCAATTAAAAAATGGGGTAGAGAGCTAAACAGAGAACTCGCAACAGAAGAATCTCAAATGGCCAAAAGGTATTTAAGGAGTTGTTCAACTTCCTTAATCACTGGGGAAATGCAAATCAAAACAAATCTGAGTTATCATCTTATACCTGTCAGAATAGCTAAAATAAAAAACTCTATGGACAGCTTATGCTGGAGAGCATGTGGCGTCAAGGGAACACTCCTCCATTGCTGGTGGGAGTGCAAACTTGTACAGCCCCTTTGGAAATCAGTATGTGACTTCTCACAAAATTGGGTATTATTTACCTCAAGACCCAGCACACCAATCTTGGGCAAATGCCCAAAGAACACTCAATCATACCACAAGGACACATGCTCAACAATGATGTAATTTTTAAACTGTTGAGTGGTACTCCATTGTATAAAAATACCACCTTTATTTCATCAGTTCTTTGACTGAGGTTCATCTAGGTTTCTTCCAGTTTTTGGCTACTATGGATAAAGCCTTTATGAACAGAACTGAACAAGTGTCTTTGTGATAGTATGGAACATACTTTTGTTAATATGCACAAGAGAAACATATCTGAGTCTTGAGTTCGATGGAGTTACACTTTTATGTATACATTGATTTGCATAGTGGTTGGAATCGTTTCTTCTCCCATATGCATTGGAGGAATGTTCCCTTTGCTCCACAACCTCACCTTAGCTGTCACTTATGTTAATGATCTAAGCCATCTAAAAGTAGTTTTGATTTGCATTTCTCTGATAGGTAAAGCTGTTGAACATTTCTTCAAGTGTTTGTCAGCCATTTGAAAACCCTTTATTGAGAATTCTCTGTTTGGATCTGTACCCCAGTTTTTAATTGGTGTAATTGTGAGCGTTCTAGGCTATGAAAGCTTGTAACTTCATAAAGCACACACAGGTTTGCAGTTTTAAGATTCTGCAAACTATTCAAACAGGATAAAAACAACAAATATCCATGATAAAGCATCATAATCAAATACTTACAATTTACTGAAATGAGAAGACATGACTCAAATCCTTGCTATGAAACCAAGCTCACTATAATCTTGGCTGTTAATGATAAATGGTGAAGAAAATACTGGTTTGAGACCTCTGGACCTTGCAGTGTTCAAACTATTATTTCAATCCTGATATTTGTCTGGGATTTATAATTTTGTGATTTCATTTATCACTCTTTGATTTGTATCTACTAGTATGATTTTGCATAACTAATTATACAAAATTAATGCTTTGTTTCTTGTACTTTTCTCGAATAAAATTGGACTGATCCTTAAAGTTACTTGTAATATTACCTTCTTGTTGGCTAGAACTAATTAGTTTTTTCCTAATTAAGACTCAGTTTTATCAACTTCAAAGTATTCTGTACTAAGAAAGTTCAATTCAATAAGGTTAATCCAATGATTTCTATAGAAAATGCTGTAGTCATTTTTTATTAGATATAAAATAAGTATATGATTTCAAAATATTTATTAAGCTTCTATAGCAACTTCTACTTTAATAAACATTTTTCTCTGCTCATTATTATAATTATGATTTAATATCAGATGCTATGAATTTGGCAAGTGGTTCTTTTATAATGGAATTTAAAGAAAATTGAAAATTTAAACTATTAATTTAAACTCAGAATTACCAAGAAAGAGTTAACTATAAATAATAAGCTTCCATTACAAGGGTATATTATTTGGGAAATGATGCCAATGGACAAACATGCTAATTGAGAAATAATCAAATTCACAAAGGCCTTTGATATGAGTGTCTTCCAGTTTATACTGCTCTAAAAGACACCATTACCATGCCAACTCTTATAAAAGAAAACCTTTAATTGGGGTTGGCTTACAGTTCAGAGGTTTAGTCCATTATCATCATGGTGGAACATGGCAGTGTGCAGGCAGACATGGTGCTGGATAAAACGCTGAGAGTTCAACTCAATATGCAGAAGCAGCTATGTCACACGGAGTGTAGCTTGAACAAAAGTCAGGTGCCCTAGAACTGCAATTACAGTCAATTTTGAGCCACTGTGTGGTTGCTTTGAATCAAGCCTGTGTACTCAGTGAGGCCAGCTGGTTCAGCACAAACCATCTCTTCAACTCTTTAATTTGGTTTTGAAAAAGTGTCTCCCTTTCTAATCGAGGATTATCTCCAACTACTATCTCCAACTAGTTTTCTGTCCTTAGTCTCGGGAATGTTTGTATCACACAGGTTTCTGTACCAGGATGAAGTTGTTATTTCATTTGTTTCTTTTATTTTGTTTGTTGTTTTAGATTTGCTGTGTGTATGTTCCCATGGAGAACAGAATAAGGCATCAGGTCCCTACAGAGCTGGCATTGCCTGTTGGGAGGCTAAGAATTGAACACAGGTCATCTTCAAGGGCATGTACTCTTAATGAATGTGCCATCTTTCCAAACTCATAGAAACTTTGTTGTTGTTGTTGTTGTGGTTTTCTCTGATTGTTGGGAATTGAACTTAGTTCCTCATCTATGCATAGGCTAGGGAAATTCTTTGCCACTGAGCTACATTATCATCCCAAGAATAATTTTAACAAACATTACTCAAACAGTTGTGTATACATCTGGAAACAAAACAGGCAACTTCAATATATGTAAGCTAATCTCAAATAGTTGATAAATTTATCTGAAGCTAATGTCTAGAATATGGAGACTTCTTGAGATGAATATAGAAAAACTGAAATCTCTATCTAAAATAATTTCTAAGATATAAGTTGTGTTTTATATGATAATGAAACAAAAAGGAAAAAAGTATGAAATATACTTTATCAGATTCAGAATACGCACTCACTATTTCTAAGAGAATGAAAACGAAGGGTTACAGTGTTTGGCTGAAATTTATATAATAGAGGACTCCCATCACGATTAAAATTTTTTCCATACTGAAGAAGAAACCATTAGTTCTGCTGTTAGGTATGAGTTATCATCTTCCCATGTACAAGCAACTGATAGTCTCCTGTTCTGTAGACTGGACTTTTTACTAACTGTTTTACCGGGCAGAAGATTTTTAACCTCCTGCGATCCATTCGCAATGTTTAGTTTTATTTCTCAGCAGCTGTAACAACACTTTAGAAAGTTCTCACCTGTATTCAGCCTTAATGTAGAAGGAAAATTTAATGTTGGGTAGAAGATGGAAGCAGCTGGAGATCATCATATGAAATATATCAGAGTAGAAAAGGAAAAATTGCATATTCTCACTTTTTTGTATTCTATATATCACTTCTAATTTCATGTCATATGCAATATATTAATACATAGTACTAATTAATTATAAATTAATATACTATGTAAACATTACATATGACAGGACACTGGAAGTGAGATGTTCCTGGGTAACAGTCAGAAATATTTGAAGGGGAAATGATGAGGAAATTGGAAGGTAGAGGATAGTGTGCTCTAAGTACATGATTTTCATGCTTGAAAATATGCTTATGAACCCAAACACATGTAGAACTAATATATACCTACACCAATTTCATAATTAAAAATCACTGTGATTAAGAGATGAAGAGATGGCTTAGTGGTTAGGAGTCCTGACTGCTCTTCCAGTGGACCCAAGTTCAGGGTCCAACACTCACATGGTGTCTAGCAACTGTCTATAACTCCAGTTCTCAAGGATCCAACATGTTCCTCAGGCTTCTATGGGCATAGTATGAACATGATAGCAGGAAAACACCCTCACACATAAAATACAAATTATTTTAAAAGCCTAATAAAGTCAATATTATTGCATAAAATTTGTATAATGCTAAAGAATTTGAAAAAACTACGGTAGAAAGGAAAAACAAGCCAAAAACAACTGTGTCACATTAGCATATAAAAAGATATTCATCTTAGGAAAAAATAAATTTAGCCTCTCTTCTCCTTCATAATAACATCCATTAATGGCAATGCCAAGTCACACTGAGATCTGGAGGAGCAAGTACAATGCTTTGAAAGCTATAAGAAAGTGGGGAACTACTTTGAAATCAAATTAAAAAAATATACCTACCTTAGAGCAACACAATAGGATCCCAGGAACTTAATAATGTAAAATGAAAATTTACTACTACAAATATGTCTTTGTACATCAAACTGTAGAGTGACATTTATGTAGTCACCAAAAACTAGAGCCAAGTAACACTCATCTGTGGTGAGAAGACACAAGGCTTAAAGGCTCCACATAAATTTCCATAATGAAATCACATAAACTGATGGACAGCATGAGGGAACTCAGATGCACTTTAGTAAGAAAGCTGCCATGTTACCAAAGTGCCCTTGTGTATACTATACATTTGAAAATGGAAAACTATGACTAGAGCAATAGCTCAGTGAAATTTGATTCCAAGAATCCAGATAAAAACCAGGTACAGCAGTCCATGTATATAAACCTAGCAATATTTGTGTGTGTGGAGGGGGACAAAGGTAGATCTCAATATACTTGCCAGCTAGTATAGCTATTTTGTGAGAATCAGGTTGAGGGAAAGACCTTGCTTTAAAAAAAGAGTGTGCAGAGAGATAGTAGCAGACACCTACATTTGACATACCTCTGGCATATACCACTCTCCAAATTACAGTAAAGAAAGGAAGGAAGGAAAGAAGAAGCAAACGAATGAAGGAAGGAATAAAGAAAGGTATGAAGGAAGGAAGAAAGGGGAGAAGGAAAGAAGGAAGAAAAGAAAAAAGGTAAAAAAGACAGATATTAAGAACTGATCAGGTGTAGAGTTGTAGACAGGCCAGAATAAGGTATTGGAATTGTTACTAACTAGTTCTTTTTATTTATTATATGTTTGTGCATGTGAGGGAGATGGAGAGATAATCGTTTTAAATATTAACCTTGGTGTTGCTACAGAGCTATATTCATTTACCAAACACAAAGAACTTATTCTAAAACAAAAACTTTAAAGTTCTTTAGAGCAACTTATTTTCAAATACATGTATACCTCCACTTTTGCTAATATCTACTTCGCTTTTGAAAAAGCATGAATTTCATAAGACAAATATATTATTGTTGTTACTCAAGCTAAAACTGTTAGCCACAAGTTGGACACATATATCTTATGGTCTACTCCCAAGACCCTGGTATGACTGCGTGTAAAAGCCACAGGTGGCAGAAGACTACATGGAAGCCTTTTCCTGCCACAGCAGAGGAGTTGCACATATGCACTCCCAGGAACTGTGACAGCATGCACAAGAACTGCAGAAGCTCAAGTCAAACCAATGGAAATGAGAGCTTAGACATGGAAAGAAGAGCTTACAGAAAGCCTCACCCCTATCTGGGGATTTATTAACAACTGACAGCTGATGCGAACGGTAGAATTAGCTTTCATTAAGACTAGAATCCTTAGCCAGGCAGTGATGGTGCATGCCTTTAATCCCAGCACTCAGGAGGCAGAGGCAGGCAGATCCCTGTGAGTTCGAGACCAGCCTGGTCTACAAGAGCTCGTTCTAGGACAGGCTCCAAAAAAGCTACAGAGAAACCCTGCCTCGGAAAACAAAACAAAAACAAACAAACAAACAAAAAGACTAGAATCTTTGTAGGTCAACCATGCTCCAGGATATTTTCTCCCTCCCCAAAATGATGACTTTCTAGGGAGATGGGGATGGATTATAGATGAATTGCACAGAGGGATTGAAGAAGATAAAAATATATGGTGTAAGAAATTCCTAAAGGATAAATAAAGTACTTCTAAAAGAAAACATAAGAATTATATCAATTGAGTTCATATATTTCCTCTGAATAACTGTTTCCTATTGCATTTGTAAAATCATGGAGCATTGTGTTATTACACCTATTATAAATGTCATTTGTCTAGTGTGGTAGGGAGAGAACCAGTGCCATTAGTCTTGCTAGATCAGCACTGCCCTGCTGAATTACTACACCAACCTAATTGTTTTTATAAAGACACTCGATGCACATGCTTGTACATCAATTTAAAATACTTTATTTGCTTCTCTGTGAAAAAAAAATGATGGCTGTAGCAACATTCATCTAAAATGTGCTTTGCTTATTTTTACTGGTGTTAAGACTTACTATATTTTTTTTCTTTGTATTCAGTTCAGTTATTGGAAATATACATGTTGGGTATTTACTATCTTTTGCACAGGAAGCTTAATTTTCTTTCTGCTACTCAAACTGAAAAAGATAGAACAACAGCAACAAGTTGGAGACGTTTTAGAGTCCATTTAGTATCAAGGACAATACTGGAACTGTTTTGAAGAGAATCTTGTGAGCATGCTTTTATGACATTGTAATCACCTGAATAACAATTACCGTCCTAAAGGCAGGAACATGATACCTCAATAATTGCTCCACAATTCAGTTATTAGTGACAAGATAATGATGTCCTTGGCCTTCCTTCTCAATTTAGATACTGTGCCTAATGGACGGCTACGTAAATACCAAAGTGGTAATGCTTTCAGGAGTTGTAACTCCTTGATGGGTTAAGTAATTTGGTAAATATCACCTTCCTTAGGTCCCTGCTCTAAATCAGAAGTCAGACACCAAATGTTCATGAATATTAATGAACCAAAGCAGACTGTGTTTTTGGTTTGTACTCTTGGCAGAGAGGTCAGATTTTCCCTTTCACATTCAATTTTCTTCCATCAAGATTAGAGTTTAAATTTATGTGAAACTTACAGATCAAAGGCAGACAAAGAAATACAAAATTGAAAGTAGTAAAAGCTTCCATCTTTATTTTCTAGTAATGCTTCATTAAGAAAGGGGTTTTTTTGTTTGCTTTATTTTGTAATAAATCATTAATGAACGCAAAGACAGAGTGGCAAGTTATAACAGATCTGAATTTACATTTTAGAAACGTCCACCAAACATTTAAATAGGAAATAAATATATTTACATTTTATCTTTCTATTTCACTACATTGTATTATGTATAAAATATATAACATTTATATTATTTATTATCATTAAAGTTAAGATATAACGAAAAGTGACATGAGTTTAGGGTATTAAGGAGTCAGAACAAAACACAAACAGAAATTCTAGAGATGTGGATGAAGAGAGTCCTTAAGCTCCTGAGCACAGCAATGCCAGCAGGAACAGAATATTTATCATTAAGTGTGAACACAGACACTTACCTTACAAACTTAAGCTTGGCCGTGCACTGGTCGAGCTTCTCCACACTTCAGGTTTGAAACAGTCAAGTGAAGTGGTTGCTACGAATCACTGTTTCTCAGTGATCAATCTAGCATCCCTTAAGCCCAGCATTCGACATGGACTATACTATGAACAGTCACTGTGACCTAAGCAAAGAATATGTGGATTCATCAGCTCATGTATCCAGAAGAAAACCGCACTGTCTATATGGAAGTTCTTTCTCTGTTTGCCATATTGACTTGGTATTCATTGTCTTTCTTCTTGTTGGACGACTTTTATGAGCAAAGGCTTTATAACAGGTCTGTTCATGCCTGAAACGTATGAGAACGTAGTGGCTCATCCTTCTCTTTAAAAGTAAGATTGGATGGGAAGCATTGGAGAATTTATTATTTTTAAATCATCTATTAAGGTGTTTTTGAAGTTGCGCTATAACAGATGCAGATGCCCCTGTTTTGATATATTTCAGTGCTGATGGTTTGCCATTTTAATCACATAAAAGGCATTCTCAACAGTTTTCAAGTGGTTTTGAACTCCTGTCTCTAACTCCCATAACTACATTGCCCTTTAAGTTTACACTGTGTACACTGTAATAAGCCCTTTAATTTGTTCCCATACACATGCATGTGCATACACATCCACCAAGGCACTGGAGGGGTTAAAACATCATGAAGCAGTCTCATATGTGCTGAATACTCAAACTTGCAATTTTTGGAGAAAAAAATCTCCTATATTGGAACCTACCTAAGTTACAGAGAAATTGAAATCTGTGTTTCAATTCATTTCTAAACTTTCTCATTTAAGTAGCCCAAGAAACAACAGCAAATAACAGTGCTTAATAGCACTATAAAGAAAGCATCAAACACTAACTGTTAAACTGATGAAAATCAGAACAGTATTTTCCTAACTGCTACTTGCGCCACTAATCGTGTTAAACAGCAATTTCAGCATGAAGATATGTCGATCAATATTACAAATAGGAACAATACTGAGGTTGTTTTAATATGTTTTATTTCAAGCAACACTTTATAGCTGAATTCAAATTATGCTATATATGTATGTGGAAAATTTTATTTCAGTGTAATTAAGGTCCTCAATTTAAACTTGTCTCTATACATGTACTTATGTATCTGTAAGTACACTAGCTCTGTACTCAAAGATCTCATCTCAAACTTTTGCTGTTTTCACAATGGGAACACTGGTAGAATATTTGAGATAACAACAATAAAAGCATAATTTGTTTTTGTATGTTTAAAGAGAACCTTGTAAAATCTACATTATTTTATGTGTTGTTTTACCTGCACCACATGGGTCCCCAGTGCTGCTGAGTCTGGAAAATGGCATCAGAACCCCTGGAACTTTAGTTACAGATCACTGAGTGAGTGCTTGAAGCAAGTCTGCCTTCTTTACAGGAGCAATAATAACCCTTAAAGCTCAGTCACCTCTCCAGCACCATGAAATTATCTTACATGATTACAGAAGAATTCTGCATTGTTTAAAGCCCCAGATTATTTCCTTTTTTAGTTTTGATGGCTGTGGCATATCACAAGCCCTACAGACCAGGTCACCCACCATGTGGCTGCACCTTGCTTAGTAGCAGAGGTTTCAGAAAAAATAGCAAAATGTGTCCATATTCACTCCTTCTACTTTATGTTAGATAGTCAGAACTCTGATATTGGTGCTATCCAAAATTTGCCATAGTTTTTGTGTCTGGTTGATATAGTAAGCAACAATTTCAATATTACTATTGTAGGGATACATTGAATTTCTTATAGTGTTTGTAAACATTTATTATTAAATTTTTTGTTCCTTTTTAAAGGCATTTTAGTTCCAGTCTTACATTTTCAGTTCTCATTATGAGATTTCACTTAACCTGATTCAAGATGAATTAATAATTCTAGTGATTATGAAAATAACTTACTATTTGTTGACTTTACTTTCATGGATATGTGTTCCTCCCCACAAATTATTTTATTTTCCTCTTAAGTCTTATGTGAGATTTTCTTCTACTAAAGGAAACAATAGTGAACTCCCTGTTAGAAAACCGGTCATTTAAAAAGCAATAAAACAATTATCAACTGAAATGTGTACAAGCAAAAATGGGCTTCCTTTTTACTTTTCAATAAGTACTCAGTTGTTTAAAAGCAGACATCTACAGAGCCTTAGATGAGGGCCAGAGAATGCTCCCTGCTTTGTGTGACTAGCAAGACTCCATTCCCAGCTGTGAGTACATTCTCCATATCGCCTATTTCTGTCCTTTTGCCTTCCTAACACTAACACAGCTGGCTACAGCAGTCTCGATCTATTATAACTACTTAATCTTACTCCCTGGCATTCTAGGACACGTATTTTGAGAATTGTTTCCAAATCTCACTTAATTTACTCATAAATATACTCAAATGAAATTATCACCTCTGTGGCTACTTTTCAGGAACTTTTCGATTCATGACTAAACAGAAAAGGGTTACAAACTCCTATTTCTTACACAGAATTTGTTGAATTTTGGGTCATATCAATTTATTAAAGCTTAGTTTGTTCGTAAATATCATTAGGCAAAAGAGCATAAATGTGTTTACATGAAGAACAGGAAAATCATGAGTGTTTTAGCCATTCAGGACTAATACCATTTTTAATATAACACATTTTTGTAGCATTCATCCAAGAAGGAATGTTTCATTTCTTAGTGTGTATCACAGGCCGCTGTAATTATCTTTACTTATTCTTCGGAAGATTTAAAATCTGGTAAACACAACCGGAGTGCTCATGTGTAAACATAAGATGGGAATATAGGAAGAAACTCTTGTGGGTAGGTTAAGGTACTTATATCCTTGAGGTTTTAATGTTTTATTATTGTTATTTTTGCATGCTACTTGCCTTGCTTTACTTTTTAACTTATTTACACTCATAATACAATGATAGGGCATTGGTTCATGATCTGGCCCACTATGTATCTGTCATACAAAATAATCTAAAATAGAGAAATAGCCATTTAATTGGTATTTTTATTTATAGGTAGCTTACAATTTCTGTGTTATTTACATACTTTACACCAATCATTCATCACCAGACATGGTGACAGCTGTGTCATGATAAAGATCAGAGGAGAAAGAATAGGCTGCTCTGCCCATTCTGGGTTATTTGCGGATACCTGCCAGGGTAAGATCCACTGCAGATACCTCCTGACATTTTTCCCGCTGGAGTTGCAGTCTGACTCCACTGTTGACATGGTGACAGCATGGTCTCTGCAGGATGAAAATGAGGATTGACAGTGGGGACTGCTAGGCAGAACTCAGTACGTCAAGCCACGTGCTTTGCTTTGCTTGTAGAAGCAGAGGTGGCAGTAGCAGAAGCAGCTGCCTGATTACCTAAAAACAGAGGGTCCAAACAAGCTACTTTGGCAGCAAAAAATGAATGAATACAGTGAAGAACAGCAAATAAATTTGAGAATTCCAGCTCCTGGAACGAAAAGAGAAAGAAGTAAATCGGGGGAAAATTTTATTTTTTCACAAAGTTGTCAATAAGCAGTCATTTTTATGTATAACAACCTGGAATCTAGGATATGTAATATATTAAAATACAATACCCTCAGAGACATGTTATAATGCCGAGAAAATTGAAGACTGATTAGGAAATGTATAAGCTTAGTGAAACTGATATACAGATTATTTATGACCGCAATGAGAGTAACTCGTATGTAGTAAACACCTGAGATTAATGATGCATATATTCTATTATTTAGTTTCACATTTGTGATGGAAGATGAAGAAATTAGAACAGATGATAATACATCAGAGAGCTCCTAAGAAAATCAACAGGCCCGCTGTGTCATCTTGGGGTTTGGTTTGCAATAGGAACACAGTAGCCTTCAGCGTTCAACAGTTGTCTTTCAGTTTTCACAGCTCAGAGTCAGGGTAGTACAGTGCGATTTCTGAAAGTAGTAAAATCCGTTCACTTCTTTATTGTATTTCCCCAAAATTTCCACTTACAAAGTCTTTTTAAAATTATTTCATTATTATCTAAGGTTTATTTTATTCAAATTAAAAAAATATATCAGTTCTCTTCCTCTTTCTCTCCTCTGCAATATTTACCATGTCCTCTCCTCCCATTCTTTCCATCCCAACTATCCTATTACATCCATCCCTCTTAAATCTATGGTCTCATCTTCTCTGATTTTATACATATATACATTATATATAATATTCTATATTATACCATAATATAATATATATATTATATGTATAGATATTATATACAGATTTATACAAGTGTGTATGTGTTCTTCTGAGTTCACATAGGTAAAAATTTTTGAATGCCACTGAACACAAATATTAAAGCAGTGTTTCTTAAAATTATTCCTATTAAGTTGAAGACTATAGCTTGTTTTTTAGTCTCTCCAATTACCTAAATATCTGGGCACTTTAAATAAGATCTAGGTTTTTAATTATTCTACCCATCTTGTTCATTATTGTCCAATCATTTGGTGCTGATCAAGACCTTACAGTTTTATATCTTTACCAATTTAAGGTTTGTAGTGTATGGTAGGAAGACATCGGTACTGAGAATAGACTCTAGAGACTGATAATCTGGGTTTGCCCCTAATTCAACATCACCTCCTCCGCCCCATGATCAACTCCTAAAGCCATGGCCGTCCTCCAGGCTTCCTTGTTCACACCTGTATGAATTCACAGAGGATAGTCTTTCCTTTCTACCCATTTTTCGCTTTCCTGAGACTTTCATATATCCACAGGCTTTACATGTTGTTTCCTTACAACAGAACTTTCCTGACTTTTTTTCTTCCGCGAGCCTTACTAAGCAAAACCTAATTTCAAAATTTAAGTATTTGGTCATTCAATAAATATTCCTCACAATACTTCACTTTCTTTAGAAAAACGTGTATCAGAAAGAATGACAGACAAGAAAAGTCTGATGGTACCTCAGAGAAATCAAGGGTTGGTAGAGTGCATTTAAGAGACTGCAAGCTAGCAAATTCACATTTCCTTTGTGGGTATAACTAAAAGGGATACCAGGATGAACCAAGAACCATTTTAACGTTTATTGGAAAGTATTTCAGACAGAAGTAATATAGTCCAATAGACAATCATTTAAAGGCATTCTAGGAGGATTTTAGACATGGAGCATAGAATTTAGAGATTTTATAAGTAGAAGATTAAGTCAGAGAGACAACAGAGTCAGCATGAATACCCCAGCTATGCTCTACAGATTTTTATGGTTTTTACAGTGAAAAACATTAGAAGAGGATGTTGAATCAAGATGTAATAATGATAAAAACTGATATAGTTACTAAAATGGTCACTGGCTACTATATTTAGGACGAGCTCTTAAGGATTGAAATGGGTGAGAAACTGGAAAGTTTTTTATTAAGAAAAGATACTAGCTTTGACAGTAAAGTTGTACAAGTGAGAGAAGCTACCATTTCTAGATGCTGAGACATTTTATGAAGAACAGTTCTAGCACAAAGATAAAACGGTTTCATTACCTTTGCTATCACATTGGATATACAAGGCAGAAGTCATAAAATACGTGTACATTTTTTTTAAAAAAATGAAAAGTTTTTATATATCAACTTGTATGTGATAGATAAGATTTTTTTTGGTGAGCTCAAGGTACATATAGTATGTAGAAGAAAAAAAATACGCCCTCTTCCCTGGAATCCAGAAATACATAGAAATAATAAATAGAAAATCAAGGAACAGCAGCCCTGCTTGAGCGGGAGAGAAATCAGACTGCCTTGTATATTGGTGCTTTAAATAGGTCATTTTGTTTAACCACATGAATATCATCTTCTTATTATTAAAATGATATTTTTTTGTTTTCTTTTTTTTTCTCATGGTTTATTTTTTTTTATATATTTAAAAATTTCCATCTCCTTCCCTCCTCCTTCCCCCTCCCTCCGCTCCTCCTCCCCCTTCCCTCCCCTCCTTCTCCCCCTTCCCTCCCCTTCCCTCCACCCATACCTCCCCTCCCTCCCTCTCAAGGCCAAGGAGCCATCAGGGTTCCCCACTCTATGCTAAGACCAAGGTCCTCCCAACTCCCCCCAGGTCCAGGAAGGTGATCGACCAAGCTGAGAAGGCTCCCACAGAGCCCGTCCATGCAGAAGAAATGATATTTTTGTAAAAAAAAATTGAAGAAAAGTTTATTATGAACTTGTAAGTGATCTAGAAAGATAGACAAGCACACATTGAATATAGTCTTCTCTTTAGTGAAGAAAGTAGAGAAATAAACCAATAAACCAAATCAAAAATGGTTGTCACTTGCTATTCTTGCAGATTCAAACCATCATTCTCATTTGTAACATTGCAATTGATCATCATCTGCAGCGTCCCTTCCTCCACACATCTCCTGTGGATCCCATAAATCATCCCCACCCAGTTTCCCTCCCCACACTTCCTACTACAGCCTAGCCCCAAACTCAAGCAAGAACCTCCTGTTCAACTATAACTAGAAACCAGAAAACCAAATAGGCTGCCTGCAAACCTTCTCTTCTCTCTTTATACTCATAGAACCAGTGCCTCAGTCATTCCTACAAAGGCTGCAAGAAAACACCAGTTAACCTCCCTCCTACCCTGCCAATTCTTCTAGGTCCACAGATCTCCCTGACTAATCTTCTTTCCCTAATTCGTTGATAAATCCCAGCCTCTGGCACCAGAAGGCACTCACTATGAATATAACAGCTTAACAGGCCAATAAAACAGGCACCACACAGTCCCTACACTCTCCAAAAATTCACCTATGAAACAGAAAATGAAGCCAAAAACATCCATCCAAACAAGATAAACCCACAAATCAGTACCTAGATTTATAATCATCCCAGACGCAGATGTCTAGATGCCAGCATAAGAAAAAAATCCTTACGTGCCAGGGCATTCTGCCTCTACCAATCCCAACAATGCTACCATAGCAAGCAGAGGCACAAAGGAAAAAACATAAAAGCAACTATATGAAGATGATAGAGCTCCTGAAAATATGAAAAAAAAATCACTTACAGAAATTTCAGGAAAACACAAACAAATATTTGGAAGAAATGAGAAAATCCTTTAAAGAAATCTAGGAATAGACAAACTGCTAGATGAAATTAATAAAGTCCTTTAAGAAAGCCAAAAAAAAAAAACCCACAAAGACAAAGAAAATGGATAAAACTCTTCAAGACTTGAAAGTAGAAATAGAAGCAATAAAGAAAACAAACTGAGCAAGTTCTGGAAATGAAAATTTTAGTAGTGTTCAGATGGAAATCTGCAACAAAGAGCCTCCAACAAAGAAAAGATACCAAACGTCCAGTTCAGCGTTTTGGCTGCAGCTGGTGCTCCTCCCAAGAAGTTACAAGCAATTCAAGTTCCTGCCTAAAAGTGTACCATACTTGAGTACAAACCCAGTTTATGGAGAACACATTTGTCATCACCTGTCAACTTAAACTTCCCATTAAAGTTTGGGAACATAATTCCCCCTAAGTCTTCTCGGGGGACTAGAGAACTGATCCAGGAATTGCTTTACTCAAAATAAACATGTCCTTTTACTTTTCCAATTTGGCTTGATCTGTCTTACTGTGTTGGCAGAGAAACCTACTATTAGGGTACAGAAAACCTATTAAATAGAACAGAAACTACAGAGGCAAGCTTTACCAACACAATACAAGAGATGTAAGAAAGAATTTCAGGCTCTGAGGATATGGTGAAAAAATGGATACATTGGTTAAAAAAAATGTTAATTTTTATAATTTTCTGACACAAAGCATCAAAGATATCTGTGAGACTATAAAAACACCAAACCCAAGAATAATAGTAATATAAAAAGAGGAATCCCTGCTCAAAGGCCCAGAGAATACTTTCAACAAAATCATAGAAAAAGAATTCCAAACCTGAAGAAAATACTTATAAAGAGAGGTACAAGAAGGTTACAGAACATCAAATAGATTGAACCAGAAAACAAAATCCCCATGCCACAAAATAATCAAACACTAAGCTAACAGAGCAAAGAAAAAAATATTAAAACCTACCATGGCAAAAGAACAAGTAACATATAAGGTAGATCTATTAAGATAATACCTGACTTCTCAAGGAGACTCTGAAAAACAAAAGAAGTGGTTTGATGTACAGCAGACTCTAAAAGATCACAGACGCCAGCCCAAACTACTAGATCCAGAAAATTATCCTAATACTATAGAAGAAAAAAAAAGAAATTCTGTAATAAAGTCAAATTTAAACGATATCTATCTATTAATCCAGCCCTTCAAAGTGTGCTATAAAGAAAATCCTAACTGAAGGAGGTTAACTACACTCATGAAAACTCAGAAATTAAGGGATAGCACATCAACAAACCGAAAAAAGAACACACACACACTACCACCACTAAGTTTATCAAAACTCTGCTTTCAAAATTTTTCTTCTCCAAATACCTATTTTTGTCTCTATGGTACCTTTCTTTGAATATATGTCTATAGAAATTCAAACTCTCTGTTTTGATATGAATACTGTTTAAGTTTTCCACAATGAATAATAAATTTTTCCATAGTAATCTTTTAAGTTTCCAGGAAAAAGATGTGGCCCCACAACAATGATTCTATCTGGTTGATATGATGCCATTATGCTGATAGCACCATCGGTTTGGGGCTGTAAACTGATCAAGATGATTCTATCTTGGCTAGCTGAGATGGTGCACCTCCTTACAACATTCTGACCAGAACTACTTCAAATAAGAACTTCAGAAAAATTCTACCGACTACTCAGAGACTATCTGTAATAGTACTAAACAGTAAATTTTGAAACTTAACCATCATTTTAGTTATTGTAGGATATCATAGAAATAGCATTTTCCTCATGACAGCTGGAAATAATTCTAGAAAACGATGTCTTCTCTCCCAACCAAGTTTGTCCTTAAGGTTAGGGACAATTGTCATCTGTTAGGGTTGGTTATAAGTGGTATAGGGTTGGGGGCAGAAATGAAGTAGATTCAGGGATCTCTTCTGAAAAAAAGGGGAATGGATGTATCTATTTGTGAGCTATTAGTTATAGACAATTTACATTGGAATAGATTCTTGTATATTGATACAAATTATATTTATTATACTAAATTGCTCCTATTTCTGTTTACAATAGTTGCATATCTATACAAATTTATTTTTCATATTGTATGCATGCATGTATCTACCTCTGCTTAAGTTATTTTGTATATTGCTGCAATTTTAGAATATATTTCTCATATTGCACTATATGTACATGTATATGTGTAGGCGGGGAAAATTTGATGGAATGCTGGGATGAAGAAGGCAGAGTCAGGGAGAAGCTATGGAGCTGTTGGGGACAGATGCTGAGAATTTTACCCAGTAAACCACAGCCTCATGGCCTTATACAGATTCATAGAAATGGGTTAAATTAATATGTAAGAGTTAGTCAAAAGAAGCTAGAGATAATGGACCAAGCAGTGATTTAATTAATATAGTTTCTGTGTGATTATTTCGGTTCTGGGCAGCTGGGATGAACAAGTGGGCCCTAACCTAGTCAGGCAGCCAGGAAGAACAAGCAGCTGCCTGTCTCCAACAGTCTTATAGGGTCCTATAAGTTCAGATGAAAAGCATTTTTGGATCTCTTTTCTGGAGAAATACAGGTTAATATTAAAATTTAAAAAAACTAAAATAAACATGTAGTATCTGCTTATGTTGCTGGTAGCAATACAGAGAAATATCCCCCCAATATTGCTAATGGGAATATAAAATATTACAGGCACTGAGATTCTGATCCACATCTTTTGGTTTTTTGTTTGTTTGTTTGTTTTTTGTTTGTTTTTAAGTTAAACAAGTGATCTCATTACATGTAATTTTAGACCTTTATCCCTTAGATTTGAAAATGTGTGCATGCAGGTTGTTTCCATAGCTCTGCCCATGTTTTAAAAGAGTTGTGATGAATCTGGCAAACGCTGTGAGGTGCCAGTCAGACTCAGACTCTTCATCTTGACTGACAAGTAGACTGCCACGCTCACTGTGCTATTAGTTCCTTCACCCTTCATTCTGCTTCATGCATTTAGTGTCCTCTACAGAAATACTGTGTCACTTAGGGAAGCTATTAGCAGTAAAGAACTTCACTTACTTGCGAAAGTCCAAAGCCTTTCATAATTTCAGCTTTTCTTTCTCTCATTACATAAGAGCTTCTATGTGTTTCACATTAAATTTTCAATGAAATATCTACTTGTAAAAATTGCACATAAGGAATTACAGATATAATTATGTTTGGAAACAAAGCAATACTGATTATAAGTGGTATATGCGAAACTGACAGGTAACCAATGCACAAGAAAGTTTATCTCTTTCATTGCATATTCATATTTTAAATATAATAAATATAGTTAAACTATAAAATATATAATAAATAAGTTAAAGTATAAAGCTGAATATCAGTTATTGGATTAATTTTACAATTCTAACTCGTTCAGTAAGGATTTTTGTTAGATTGTTAAAATATGATAGAAAAGTAACAACTAAAATCCAAATACTCCACTGCTGTTGTAAGCTCACTTACATTAGAATGTGTGCAGTGTTTTTAAAACTTAAGGCAGCCAACCAAAGTTAACATTAATAAATTTATATTAATAAGCATTTATAGAACATTGTATTTATAGAAAATGAAAATCATTTTAAAGAACAATGTAAGTGTGAGCCCAGTGACGCTTCATTGTTAGCTATGGAGAAAAGAAAGAGCAAGGAACAAAGGCAAGTACTGTGGAGGAAAGAAGGCACATGAGATTGAGGGTTCAGAAACCAAGCCACAAGAAAAGGGAATGACAAAAGGAACTTTTCTACCTGATGGGGTACAAAGGCAAGGCAAGATGATAATTACATCCATGTGTTGGAGATGTGAAAGAGAAGGAATGAGTTCATAAAAGCTAGGATCACAGTTCCTACTTCAAAAATGAAAATATAAATGGAGAGAGATCTCAAGAAGAATACAGACATAAGAAAGGAATAGTGGGAAAATGCCTGGGCAGACATACTAGAAAAAGAAGGATCACATTATTGGAAGGAAGGCTTCAGGTAAGGATGTAGAACAGCATGGTAAGCTACTGTACAGAACATCACAAGATTCATGCTTGGGAAGTCCTTGAAAGTTTTGCCAATTACTTCATAAAAGAAAAAGTACAGTAGGTTTCCATACCACAGGATTAAATTTACAATTTGGTATTATTTATTCTTTATTCAACAGAGGAATAATATTTTTATGATTTATTTAAACTAAAAAATCTTACTGTTGATTTCATTATAGGGTAATAGAAAAGGAAAATTTTTGAAGTTTTGCAAGCATAAATCCTTATACATATAAAATTGTTTAAACTTTCCATTGACCTAACAACAGCACTATCATATTCCAGTTGACTATAACTTAGATAAAACTATCTGGAAAGTCATTGACTAATTCATCTTCTTTAAATCATAACTAATTAGCAATTATTCCATATTTGCTTAAAACCATATTCTTTGCAAATTTATACTTCTATTTAAGGTTTGATAGATTACTATGAAGCAACTAAATTTCCAAGGTATTTTTTAAAATTAAGAAACTGCTGTATGGCCCTTTCAGGTCTTGGCATGTTTTAGGCTTATGTAATTGTAGTTCATACCAGATTAAAACTAAGACCCAGAATCAGTTGGGCATAATTTATCTGGAGCATTGTCTTTCAGTGAAAATCTGTCACTAAAGTAAAAGTACTCTAGGGTCACAGTGATATTTCAAGGTAGGCAGAAAACATTTGTGTTTATTCATCCTACACAAGGCACTGAAGTATTTGGAAATGTATTGTGTGATAGATCTTTTGTGTTTACCTTTGCTTCGATCTGTTTAGTTTCTGAATTCTGAAACAAAAATTTTATTTTGCTTTTGCCGTCATCTGAAGAGCCTTTAAGTTGAGAGAATTTATACCTCCAAAGTATGGCCTAAAAGGAAAGAGAAATGGAAACAAGTAAGTCAACAAAGTTTATGTCTGCATTTAAGCCAAAAATTATGTATTTTAAATATAAAAGTTAATCTTATGTAGTAATATACCCCAATATTAATATATAAATTTAAAGTCATTCTTTAAAGGTTATCTTTTAATATTCAATCTATCATTTAACATATATATCAGGTGTCACTAAAGTTTTTCAAAGACATAACTTAAGAAAATTCTTCAGTGAGATAGCCCTATTCTTTTCCTAGTAAAGAATGTCTCCGGCAGAAATTCTGATCTCTTTGGTTATCTAACATTAGTCCTGAAAAAATAAGGTTAGTACAATTTCAAGCGTACACGTAAGAGTCTATAACAAAGGGTAGGAAAATATTCATGTCTCACCAAAGTATATATGTAAATATGTACAGTATGCCATCAATATTGTTTATTTAGTTTACTTGCCTTGAGAAACTAATCTACTATGGAGTAAGGGGAGCACTCCTACATTGCTGGTGGGAGTGCAAACTTGAGCAACCACTAAGGAAATCAGTATGTGCAAATTTCAGAAAGATGGGAATTAGTCTACCTCAGGATCCAGCTACACCACTCTTAGGCATATACTCAAAGGATATGTCATTATACAACAAGGACACGTGAGTCATCATTTTTATTGCTGCTCTATTCATAGTAACCAGAAATTATAAACAACCTAGATGTTCCCCAACAGAAGAATAGATAAAGAAAATGTGGTAAATCTACTCAATAGAGTATTACTCAACCCTTTAAAAACATGACACCATGATATTCATGGCAAATGAATGGAATTAGGGAAAATCAGATTTGCTAGGTAACCCAGACTCAGAAATACAAATATGGCAATGTCTTCACTCACAGACAAATATTATCCATTAAATAAATTATAACAAAGTTACAATCTGTGGATACAAAGAGGTTAGACATACAGGAAGGAAATGGGAGAAGTGGATATATATCTCCCTTGGAGGATAAAATACAATAAATTTTATGGGAGAATTAAGGCTGGGGTGGGACATAAATGGAAGGATCAGGTGGAGTGTGGGAGGGTAGATGGGGTTGAATAAGAAAATGTGGATGGACAGAGCTAGAAATGAGAGCCATTTAGAGGAACAGTGGGGAAATGCAGTTCAGTTAAAACTTCCTGAAATGTATAATAGTGATCCTAATGAAGTTTCTAAATAACAAGTAAGACAGAGTCCCTACTGTCCATCTCTTGTCACTAAACAAAGCTTCCAGGACTGGGACTATGATACATCCAATTGAATCGTTGGCCAAGAAGGCCTCATGGAAATCCCCAAACAACAGTTTCTCCACACAAACTGACTGCAAGGTTCCATTGCTGAAGATAACACCCACATAACTAGTTGAATGTAGAGAAGGAGAACTGTTCCTACATAGGACATTCACTCATATGTTCTTATGTTCTTACTTCTTTGGTATGGAGATGAAAGGAGTGCGTGCACCAAAGGGGTTGGAGGGCAACAGAATAAGGCCCTCTAAATCAACTGAGCAAAGCTCATATAAATGCAAAGAAACTGAAGACGCAAGCACAGGGTCTACACAGGTCTTTACCAAGTCCTTTGTGTAAATATTATACTTTGCAGTTTAATGCTTTTATGGGATTCCTGAATGTATGAATTAGTGGCTCTCTGATTCCTATACCTTCTCTTGTGAATTTTTTACTTCTACTGGTTTTCCTTATCCAACGTCAAAGTGATGATTTTCCTTTTATATTGTTTTATTTTATTTTTTTTAAAAAGTCATGAAGAAAAAATAAAACACTTGTTATTTATTAAAATGAAAAGAAATGAAATGGACAATTCCTAAAATTAAACATCAATTGATTTTTTTTCTCTTCTAGTTTTTTTAAATTTTTTTTATTATTAAAAATTTTCACTTCCTCCCCACCTCCCTTTTTCCTCCCCCTCCCTTAACTCCCCTCCCCCTCCCTTGCCAGTCCAAGAAGCAGTCAGGGTTCCCTGCCCTGCAGAAAGTCCAAGGTCCAACCCACCCCATCTGGGTCCAGGAAGGTGCGCATCTAACTGTTAAGATGCGCATCAATTGATTATTTACAATCACTAAGACAACATTGGCTGAGAATAATTTCTGGGCGTGTACAGCTTTAATACCTCAGATTTTTCCTACAACATACAAGATCAATTAGATTTTCTGCAAAAGGAATTAGTTACTGGATCCACACCATCACTGAATAGTGTGCCACATGCTGAACATTAATACCATCAAAGTGTTTGGTAGTAGGGCCTCTTACAAGAGCCACCATTTTTGCTGATAGCATTGAGCCATGAAGTACCTTTTAAAGAAGCCACGTCTGTGCTCACTACCAGCAGACAAAAAAAAATGCAGCTACCAAGAAACCATGGCACACTATTCAGTGATGGTGTGGATCCAGTAACTTCCCAGAGATGGGCAATAAACACAGCTCCCAAAGTTGGTCGTAAACATGTCTCCTCCATGAAACTAGACTCTCAGAGAATTGAGAAGAAAGTGTCAGTCACCAACATACCGTGATATAAGTTACAACAGTTTTTTTGTTTTTACTCACACAATAAGAAAATAATACAGATGCTCAGTAAGTACAGATTCAGACAAAAAGAGCCACTAAGTGGGTCACAGTGTGTGTTTAAAGATGTGTAGACTTAGAAGAGAGAATAAAATGAATATATACAGTCTTATATTTAAGAAATAAAGTTTTAAAATAATAAAAATATCCTTAACATGGTATAAAGTAAAATAAGAGAAATAAGCCACATAAAGATGGGCAATACACAGAGAGTCTAGATCCTGTATATTGTTGTGTCTTCTTTGAATTGTTTGGCTGCTAAGAGGCATTTAATTATAAAAACGTGCTAGATTCAACCAACATATACATTGTAAGAATAACTTGACATCAAAGTTTAAGACAAAGGGTCTGTTAATTTGGAAGAGAGATTTTGCTTTTATTTCCATGGAAAATGAAAAGCTATGAATTCATTCAAGCTTAAGGATGATCAGGTTGATCAAGGAAGACTTCCTGAAAATTCTGGTTACAGACGCAAACAAATAAACCTAAAAGAACTACTAAACAGGTGACATCATCTCTCTGGCTTACCTATTTACAATGCAAAATCTATACTTGTGTTACTGCAGATATGTATGTTACCTTAAAAGTTTTACTATTTCCAGACCAAGGATACCAGACACTAATGAAAACAGGTGACCCAGGTGATCGAGCATTTAAAAATGCCTCTGTTAACAGTTTCCTAAAAATTCTGCATCCAGAACACCTTCAAGGGTACTGGTGAGATGATCCAGCCTCACTGAATACACCAGCCAGTATTTTACCATAATCCTAAATTTTCTTTGGGTCCCCAAATGATTTCCAGTGCTCCCAAACAACAGGAAGCACCCTAGACAACTATACTCACAGTCCCAGAAGATGAATTATGAGTATTTATTATCAGAGAAGATTATAGGAATTGAAAAAACTTCATATGGAGCTGGCTTTCTTCATCATAAATGATAGACACGTGGACAAAAAAATGCTCTTGCCTCAATTGTGGACTGTTAATGGACAAACTGGAACAAGAAATGCAAGAAAGGCAACTGCTAAACTTTTTCAAGAAAAGGTAGGTGTGCCCTTCAAAATCCCCATGCCTCTCATAAAAGTTTGTCTGATATGCAAGGCCCATAGGCCAAAGTTTGATATCCCAGCATTGAAAAGTAACTTTGGATGACTATTTAGGCAATCTGATGTCCTTGTCATTACATAACATTTAACCCTTCTGGGGTCTTAGGTGGAGTTAGATACTAAATATTTAAACTTATAGTTCTCTTAATTATGATAGGAAGCAAACTAAGTATAAATCTTTAGAATCAATAACATAAGATAGATAATTGAGAATTTTCTCTAATTTTGCCAAATGCAAATGGACTGGATGTTGTAACTATGATTCTTGCTTTATAACTGTTTTGAGTATATGTAGTTTTAGTATGATAATGTTAAAACTTTCCTTTTTAACTGGGGGACAATGAAGAAATGCTGAGGAACAGTCATTCTGTACACTGCGAATCTGTATTACGGCCATTGGTTAACAAAGATGCTTATTGGCCTATAGCAAGGCAGGAAAAAATTAGGTGGGACAATCAAACTTAAAATACTTGGATGAAGAGAGGCAGAGTCAGAAACATACCATCCAGCCATTGAGCAAACAAAACATGTAGATAATAGGGTAAAGTAGCAAAGCATGAATAGAAATATGGAATAATTTAATGTAAGAGTTAACTGGTGAATAGCCTGGGTTATTGGCCAAACGTAAGAATACTAAGCCTCTGTGTGATTATTTGGAAACTGGTGTGTGGGAGAAGAACATCTAACAACAATCAAAGTTCATATGAACACACAAAGACCAAGGCAACATACATAGTGCCTGTAAGGGGCTGTACCTGTTCCTCTACAGTTTAGTATTTTTGTGGAGTTCCTGAGTATGTGAAAAAGTGAGTCTTTGAATCTTGTGCATTCTTTTGGGATCTCTACCTTCTGCTTGTTTTGTTTTTCTTAAATTCACAAAAGCAGTTTTTATTTGAGGCAAAGAGAAGTCTGACCCAAAGGATTGTGCTGCGCACCGCGCCCCCGTGTCTGCGTTCAATGCACTTTTACCCAGTTACTGAGCTTCGAGCAAGGGGCTGGAGGTTAAAATACACAAACACATACAGACAGAGAGAGAGAGACACGGGTCATCCTTGAATTCTCCAAGAATGCCCCCTTTATTGTGTTCAGGGGCAGATTATATAGAGATAGCCATGCCCCAGCCAAACCCACCAGAAACCACTCTGCCATCAGGAACTCCTGAAGGTCTCGTGCTCAGAGCAGCTGTAGGCACTCAGATCAGGGGATTACAAGAAATTCAAGATCTGGGGTCTCACTGCTCCCAACAGATTGCAGTTCTAAGCATTCAAAACTTAACTGTTAGTGGCACTGTTTGGACTATAAATTTTGCTTCTCTGCTTGGAAAGGGTTCTTGTTGTAAATGTTCTGTAGGGGGTAAGAAGAAAGGCTAAGAACGGCTGAAGAAAACTCCTCACCTAGTGATAATGCTCTCCAGAGCCTTTGTCAAACTAACAGAACCTCATTGTCTGATCTGCCAGGTTTCACCAAGTGCATGAGGACATAGGCCATACTACACCTGCTTCATAGATTAAGCAGGAAGATCATATGTAAATTGTTTTGGGGAGAGCAGGTATCCACAGCTTCAGACTTTGGCAGGGAGTTGTCAGTCAGGGTGTGTAACGTGTAGCAGTCATGGCCAGCCATCTGGAGCTCAATAACAGCGCCAAGATGCCCACCCTGGGCCTGGGCACTTGGAAGTCTCCTCCTGGCGAGGTGACTGAGGCCATGAAAGTTGCCATTAACATTGGGTACCGCCACATTGACTGTGCCCAGATGTACCAGAATGAGCAGGAGGTGGGAGTGGCAGGTGTTGAAGGGCCAGGAACTCTTCATTGTCAGCGAGCTGTGGTGCATGTTCCACGACAAGATCATGGTGAAAGGGGCCTGCCAGAAGACGCTCAGCGATCTGCAGCGGGACTACAGGGACCTCTACCTTACTCATTGGCCAAGAAGTTTCAAGCCTGGGACTGAGTATTTCCTATTGGATGCATCAGGAAATGTGATTTCCAGTGACACTGACTTTGTGGATACTTGGGCAGCCATAAAACAGTTGGTGGGTGAAGATTTGGTGAAATCAATTGGTGTCTCCAACTTCAACCCTCTTCAGATTAAGAGGATTTTAAACAAACCTGGCTTAAAAGAGAAGTCTGCACATGAATCAGATGGAGTGCCACCTGTACCTAACTCAAGAGAAGCTGATTGAGTTTTGCTATTCCAAAGGCATTGTGGTGACTGCATACAGTCCCCTTGGCTCTCCTAACAGGCCCAGGGCTAAGTTCAAAGACTCTTCTCTCCTGGAGGATCCCAGGATTAAGGCAATTGCATACAATAAATCTACAGCACAGGTGCTGATCCGGTTCCCCATACAAAGAAACTTGTTGATGATCCCCAAGATGTGACACCAGCACAAAATGCTGAAAACACGAAGGTCTTTGACTGAGCTGAGCAAGGAGGATGTGACCTCTCTACTCAGCTACAACAGGAACTGGAGGGTGTGCGCCCTGATGAGCTGTGCTAAACACAAGGATTACCCCATTCGGCTTGTTTTATACAATTCCAGTGTGTTGGCTTTTCTTTTATCTTTGTTGGATTTCATTATTTCCCTTAAAATCCAGACGAAAGGGAGTGGATACAGTTGGGACGGGAGGTTGGAAAAACTGCCAGGAGTAGAAGAAGGAGACACTGTAATCAGGATATATTATGTGAGAAAAAAATCCATTTTCCATCAAAGGGAAAAAGTGAATAAGTGGGTCAAAGTATACAAAAATCCATAAAGCAATTTGAAATTTCTCTCTTTACAGTGTATGATATATGCGGGTATGCTTCAGGGACTGTGCAAGATTTTCTCTCAAGAATGTGAAAATTGGAACTTATTTATTCGTTAAATATTTCCTGCTAATCATGGTAATCTTGAATTTGTTGAATTTGATGGTGGTTATGTCTAAACACAGAATAAATATATAGACAAAAATAGCATTAATGTGTGCAGAACTTTCAGTCAGAAAAATAATCTTTTAAGTAATGTGAATTGACAGGTAAAAAAATATCTAGGTTTAGAAGAGAATTAAATGTTTTATGCGACTTCATATATATGAATAAGTATCCAAGGAGGATCACACAACACATGACTGCAGTTTTAGTAACTCAGAGATTCATGATCTGTTCAGTATAGATTAAGTCAATAAACTTACTAAACCTTATAAGTGAACTCATAGGCAAAAAGCATATGATTATCTCAGTAGATGCAGAAAGAGTCTTGGAGAAAATCCAGCACTCGTTTTATGATAAAAGCCCCGGAGAGAACAGGACTGGAGGGATATATCTCAATTTAATAAAGGCTATATATGACACTCTTACAGCCAACATTGTCCTAATTGGAGAGAAAACTTATGCTTTTGAACTACGATATGGAATGAAATGGTGCTCTTCGCTATCCCCGCACTTTTCTTTATATAATGGTTGAAATCCTAGTCTGAGCAATAAGAGCAGAGATGGTAATTAAAAGGATATAAAGCCGGGTGGTGGTGGCACACGCCTTTAATCCCAGCACTCGGGAGGCAGAGGCAGGCGGATCTCTGAGTTCGAGGCCAGCCTGGTCTACAAGAGCTAGTTCCAGGACAGGCTCTAGAAACTACAGGGAAACCCTGTCTCGAAAAACCAAAAAAATAAAAATAAAAAAAATAAAAGGATATAAATAGGAAATGAAGAAGTCAAAATATTCTCCTTTTTTTGGTATTTTTCGAGACAGGGTTTCTCTGTAGCTTTGGAGCCTGTCCTGGAACTAGCTCTTGTAGACCAGGCTGGCCTCGAACTCAGAGATCCGCCTGCCTCTGCCTCCCGAGTACTGGGATTAAAGGCGTGCGCCACCACCGCCCGGCAAAATATTCTTATTTGAAAATAAACATTCTGAGAAAGAGATCATTGAAGCATTCTTATTCACAATAGACTCAAAGATATCTAGGATTGATTAAACTGAAATAAAAGGTGAAAGGTCAGTACAATAAAAATGATTTGAGTTTTAAGATCACCATTCATCCTCAGGCCAGAAATCAAGTTTCAATGTCATAGCAACCAAAAATTAATCCATGTGTGTGATAAGATGTCAGTTTGTGTGAGGAGATTGGGGGTATGTTGAGCACTGTGTCCTTTCTTGTTGAAGACAGCTTGCTTAATGTTTGAGATGAACACATATCACAGATACTTGTTATAAACTCTAGTGAACTTTTGAGAACAGTCGCATCACCTTCCTGACTAATCAGGATGAGAATGACATCATGATAAGACATTACATAGATCACTAAGAAAATTCAATATACTAATAAATATACTAATGCATCTTATATTTAAGTTTTGTACCTAAACCGTGCCAAAAAATAAAAGTGCAAACTACAAATATCCTATATTTAGATGACAGTAAATTTCTCTCAACTCTTTCCTTACATGATATTCTTTTCATCCATATATTTTTCTTTATGAAGTAATTCTGTTCCTTCTATATGCCTTAGTCTGTAGGAAAAAATTCAAGCTGATAATTTTGCCAGGCTTTAATTTTATACTGGTGTTATAGAGGTGAACAGGTGATATGCAATCATAAAAAGAATATGGAATTCTGAATGGTGGTGAGTGAGGGAGCCCACATGTGACTCAGTTTCCATCTGGAGTCATTTCTGGCTTAAAGAAGTCTTTTGAGTTCAAGCTTGCCTGCTCTGCTTCATTCAGTATCTTCGAGGGCTATGAGCAAAAACTGTGCTAGCCACAGACCGAGCAATTTGTCCAGCTGAAAGAGCGCATTTTTCTAATAAGATTTGGACTGGTGTATGCCAGCCAGAGGCACTCCTTCTTAGAGATCAGAAGCTATTTAGCTCAATAAAAGAATGCGCCTGCTTGAGCTTCCTCCCAAGGACAGTGCAGGGAGGTAGTTAGCTGACTGTACTGCTCTTTGTTCTGTCTTTTAACTGTATTTAGAATATATGCTGAGAAATAAATTCAGGGCTGTTTGGTATTGGCCTTCAGTCCTCCCTATCTATCCTTGTTTCTGTCTTCATTTCTCTTAATCTGCCATTTCCTGTAACCTCACGCCCCCTCCCAGGTACTCTTTGCTGATTCCTGTCAGAGTGGACTCTGACAGGTGAGAATGATTTGGAAGAAAAATGCTAGGATCAGCGATATAGTATGCATCAGAGTAGCATAAACCTGATCTATCAAACCTAGGGCAGAGCAGAAAATTATTTAAAACGTAAGCAAATGCCAGATCTCTGAGAGGCTTCCAGTCTAACAAAAGCACAAACTTTAAGCCACATTGGACAGAGTGAGGCTGTAACACTAAGTCATGCAGACAAGAGAGAAGAACTTGTGCCTGGATGACTTTTGATTCCATGACTCCGTATTTTGATTGGTTGTGGTTTTCTGTATTGGTTTCCATTTGTTGCATGAATTTACCTCGATGCAGGATGAGGACAGCACTTATCATGTTAGATTCTGGAGAGGAATGGTCAGCATCTGGCTGAATGGAGAGGTTAGAGCCTTTCGGCCCAATCTTATGGAGGCATTTTATCAATTGCAGTTCTCAGATAATGCTAGCTTGTGTCATGTTAACCAAAATTAAAAAGCAAAAATCAACAATTAGGTCAGTATGTTATTTGTTACTAAGTTTACTTTCTTAAAAATTGCATGTGTCTAAATAATTAAGAGACAGGCAAAACTTGTGCTTAGTTGGCAGGAGTTTTGGATTATATGGGTGACAGTGTTGGTTTCTGCAGATACACCAAATACTAGATACTGGGTAATTTACAAGTAACATCACTTTTTATAGTTCTGTTGACTTGGAAGCCAAATATTAACAGTATCATAACAGATATAGTTCATTATGAAAGCTCACAGTGTTTCGGAACTTTGTCCTGAATTGAAGTGCTACCCCCTGGAAAGAGAAGAGAGGCTCTCAAGACTGGGGAAACCAATAAAATCAACAGAGCTTGGGTAATAAAAGAAAATCTCTGAAGCTCAGAGTGTTTCAAGATTCACAAAGCTTTTCAACAAGGCTGTAAAAGCAGAAAGCAACTGCTAGAGAATTATGGGTTAGAGCATCACTCTGCCCAATGTAGAGGTTTCATTCTAGTGTGAAGTGTGTGCTTGTAGTTTAGTTTTAATACTAAAAGCCTTTTGGAGTTCTGACTTTGCTTGCAGTTTAAGTAATTTTCTGCTCTGTTTTGATAGCTCAGGCTTATGTTATTCTAGAGGAGCAGTGCCAGGCATTATTTTTATTTGATAGTAGCCTTACTAAAAATATCAGAAGGGTACATCTGGAAATTTTAATTACTGAATGTTCTTTAGGCATCCCACAAAATATACAGAATAAAGAACAGATATTAAGAGACTGACTATTCTTAAAGATATGATGGTTCAGGAAAGTCCATGAATGTTTTGTGAAACATAAAACCCATCAGAATATTCAGCATTCACATTAAGTCATGTGTTTAAGGCAGACACTCATTTGTTAGAGTTTCCAAACACCCAAGCTGCACTGTTCCATGTGTAATTCTGAGACATTAACTATAAAAAAGTCTTCCTTATATTCATCATCTAGATTTAATTCAGAAAACTCGTGACAGAACTGACAGGACTCTTCAAAATAATATCTAAAGGAAAAAAATTTTCTCAAAAGTATGAAGCTATATTTTCAAAAGGAGAATAAATCTGTATCTACTATTAATCAACTGTTATCCATCTTTCTATCATCTATCTTTAAACTGTCTGTTGCCTATCATCTGTCTTTCCTTTATTCATGTACTTTCCACAATCTGCCTATATGTCTGTCTCTGTCTCTATAAAATCTCTCAATCAATCATCTCTTTCTATGTTTATATGTATATCAGGACAGAGTGATATGTATTTACTTTGGTATATTAATTATTTGCATTAAGCATGCTTTATTAAAATTCAAACTTTGTTTACGAAAAACACATTAAAATGTAAATTATGTTCCATGAATGAAAATGAGGATCTTAAATCCAAAATACAATTATTTTGAGTCCAGCAAAGACTTCAAAGGCTTTTCACTCATTCTCAGTTGACAATGTTGTCTCTCTACTTCTCCTGGCACCCGGAACATATTTACCTTTGTTGCTGCATCATAGCAGATAAAACCCGTGCTGAAGTCAATTGTAAGGCCCATTAGGTGACTCTCCAGCACACAAGCATAGGTCTTGCACTGGGAAAAGCAGAGAATACTGTTAGCTTCCAGGTGATTGATACAGCATCGCTATCAAGGGGAATATAACATATTCTCTATGCATGTAATACTTAGCATGTGCATAAGTGAGGTTCAGTAAAATAATAAATTCCTAACATGAATATGACCCTAGGTTTGATCCCCTGCATCATAATTTTACTTGTAGCACTTTGGAAAAATAAGTAAATATAGATACTAAAATGTTAAAAGGACATAACTCATATATGAAACAATTTGGGCCTCATATACAACATGAAACATTTTTATAGCTAGTTTTTTAGTTTTTTGAATTTCATTTCAAGCTAAATGGCTCTATTGGATGAACTATAATCATAAATAACATGTGAGAGAACTATTTCCTTCAGCAATTTTCAAATGCTAATTTTATATTGTATTTGTATTATATTTATACAAATATTGCCTATCATAAGTGCCTATAATTATGACTGAACATAGCAAGTTATCTTTATCAGAATGTTATATACATATGATTAAAGCCTAATTTGCATTAAAAACTTAAATCTATGATAAATGTTTCTTTGGAGTTAAAACAGTAGATTAGAAGCCATACTTAATGGGTCAAAAAAGTAGATGCTTTGGTGTGATTGTATTTGCTTAATACATGGACTTCATAGATAGCTGAATTCACTCATTAGTAATGTATTAAAAGTAAGTCAACATTAAAGAAGATTCAAGGCTACAGTGTTTAGTTTTTATATGGTCTTAATTATTTGTCATTTCATTGTACATCTAATTAAAAGGAAGACTCCAGGTGAAATTGCATTTGCTATGGTGCAATAATAGAATTTTCTCATTTAGTTCAACTTTCCAAACTAAGTTATATTGCCTCAATAATCCTTAAATGGAAACAAATAAATAGAATAAGTGGAGATCCAATAAAATGGTCATGTATAACTTAAAATGTCAACAAATCTGAGTGTATTTAATGCACTTGTATAATAAAATGTTTGTTTATTGTTTAATTGGTACATTTATGTAATAAGAAGCTATTTTACTGTGAAAAAAATTATAAACAAATAAATTTTTTGTGGAAGCTCCAAATGAATCACGTTGCAAGATTTTTCCATAATTATATATTATATAGCATCTACAGGTAAAATATATGTAGGATAAATATCTTAAAGGTCCACTGGACATTTTACTACCAGATAAAGACACATACAAAATTAATAATAAATAATTTTAAATAAGTGTAATTATTTTTTTGATGTTAGTATACTCTCCAAAACATATTAAAAGAGGTAATTGTTGAACTGGGTTAGTATATAGTTATAGAACAAATGTGTCCTTCACTGTCAAAATTCATTGACCCTAGTAAAATTATAAAGCCAGTAATCTTAGCCTAAATGAATTACATCTCACATTATTTTTTTAAGTTAGGAACTGTAACCTACTTACCTAAGTTGTGACTTTAATGTTTCAATATTCACTACATTTCTTAAGTTTAATTATAAATTTAAATAATAATGTGTATTGTATTCAAAGTATGTACTTTTATGGATCGTCCTTTCAAATAAATATTTTAGCATTTATACTAAGTTTATTACAGGTTCAAATAAAAATATGAATAAATATATATATTTCAAGGTAGACAATGTCACTTTGTAGTCTTTGTAATACAAATCTATTTCAAATAAAAACACTTTTATTTATCATTTTTCAATAGCATTAATCAAAAATTAGTTTTCTTTCTTTGCCCATTTTTCATTAGGTTTACTTTTCCTATTGTTGTATTTTACTATGTTGAGACAGGGTCCCATGTGGCACAGACTGGACTCAAATTACATTCTACAGCTGAGGATAACACTCAACTTTATTGACCTGCCTTTAACTCTGAATTGCTGGGATTATAGGTAAGTACTGCCTGGCCATGGCTTCCATTTTTCCATCTTTAGCGAAACTGAGATAGTCATTCTATACATATTGAACAACATTCTTTCTGTTAGTTTATTCACATTTGCAAATCAAATTTTATGAAAATGAAAACTCCAAGCCATTCAAATAAATGTACCAATTTCTAATGTAGTAAACAAAGAGAAATTATAAAATATGAACAATCCAGAAGTTGAATAAATTCCAAATATTTTCCTTTGATTTCTGTCATTGTATGTGTTTAAAAAATAACTGTCCATGTATGTTTGTCCTTGATCTCTGAGTCTATTGCAAGGGGCAGGAACCAATTTAACTTTGACTTTTGCTCTATCTTGTTCTAAGTCAACCACGAAACCAATTCTATGAGGTGTCTTGTTTCAGGATCTCATGTATTTGAGTAAGTTAAAGGATTTATCAAATCTGACCTAGCTATGACTTCATACTGAAGAACTACAATTCAGTAAGTACCCACTGGATACTTGTGATTTGCAAAATGTAGTAAACTTCAATAAATAGAGGAAAAAAATAAGCAACCTCTGACAACAAATATTTCCAATGTCACGATGTGAGCCATCTGAAGAAAACAGTAAAGGAAAGTGGTATTTTTGCTCCAGTGGGAAGAAGGGATAGTCAGCACAGCTGCTGTGAAAGAGCTATGGTAGGAAGCCTTAGAAATTATGAGGCTGCCCATGCACGAAGTAACCTCTGAAGAAAGCTTCACATACTATGCTTTGCTTTAAAGGCAGAGATGAAGGGAGGCATCTAGAAACTAGGTGGTCAAGTCTACATAATGGAAACAACCTCATAAATAGTGAACTACAATCAGAGCATTTTTTATATAAGATTCAAATTATAGTAATATTTATTAGGAAGTAGATTGCAAAGGCAAATTATGTAAAAAGAACTTCAATAATATGGCTAATTATTCATTTTTCAATAACAGCTAAACATTGGATGCATTTGAGATGGGGGCAACCTCACAGAGCTCTGCTCATGTACTTTGTGAACTCAAGTGAGTAGTTAGATCTCAGGTACCACACACACAGGTTCTTACCTGTATCCGTTCTACTTCTAAGAAGGTGGCTGTTTGGAAGGCTCGTTCCCACTGGGCAAGGTCACTCTCTAACTCCACGGAGAAGTAGAAGTCCTCTCCACACTCAGACTGCATGGTAAAGCAATGTTTCCGCCGATCCAGCAGGTCACTGTCCTGATGAAAACCTGGAGTTACACAGGCTGGCATACATCAATTCATACTCCGCACAGAAAATACCAACCAACGCTGCTTAAAACTGTGTGTAGATGCTATAAAACACGTGAAGTTCTGTACTGTCATTAACCTTATCAGAATACTCACTACAAACAAATTTCAAATTCCACACCTGTCACGATGCTCATCCACCAGAAACGACTCTAGTTTCGGTTCTTACTAACAAAAGAATAACTACTATAGTGCTCGACACACAACACCTCTCTCTGATTGCAAAACGGCCTGACATTCAACCTTGCAAAGCTGTCTCGACACTGAGGTGGAACAATGCTTAGGATGATGTTGTAATCTTTCATAGGCATGAGAGAGTTTCTCTGAAATGACTTTGCAAATCCTTTAAAAACCATGAACTCAAAGGAAATTAGGGAAAACTCGAATACAATTTGTCTACCCCAATTACACTGTATACTCCCAAAAGCAAACACTTTATTTATATGTACAATTTTATTTCATTGTGTCAAAAAATTTTGCTCCTAGAAATTTCTTGGTTTGGTTCCAAGTTTTCCCTTAAGGTGTTCCCCTAAGCCAACACATTTCAATTCCAGGGTACATTCCAAATTCAAGATATTTATATATGGAAAAGTATAGGACAACAGGCTGTACTATTTTGATACACAATTTGAAACATTTTTTCAGTGTACTAAAAATTGTTAAAAGGGTAATTGTCTTTGATCGAAGACTATATTCAAATGTCTCATCACTAAACAGTGGAAATATATAAAATCCTTGATTTTAGCAATAATTTTGAAAGTATTATCTATCTTTTTGCATCCCAATTTGATACTGGAAGAAGAAAAGAAGTTACTTCCAGTATTGTAGAATTAACTCTAACACTTGATGA